>NC_031683.1:4545-331980 GCF_000149555.1 Fusarium verticillioides 7600
AAAAAAGGGGGGGGGGGGGGAAAAAAATAATTTTTTCTCCCCTATAACCCCCCCAAAAAAAAACCCTTTTTTTTAGGGGGGGGGCCCGGTTATATATAAGGGGGGGGGGGTTTTCCCCCCAATGGAGAAAATAAAAGGGCGCCGGGCCAATTTATTTGGGCCCTATTTTTTTTGCATAAAAGAAACCCCTCCCCCTACCCCCCTTGAGAAAAAATAAGCCTAAGGTTTAACCCCCCTTTAAAGAGTGTAATGGGATACTTCTGTTTCTATTCATCTTACCTATGCTATCCTCTCTGGTTAGGGTTTGAGATCTTTTATTGTTTATTATAATTATTTTTTTATTACTATTGGGGTTACTGGGGAATATAACCTGGCCTGTTTTTTAGTTAATAGATAGATTTTCTTATATAAGCTATAATATACCTAGAATTATATATATATCCTCTTTTAAAGGTATAATATTAAAATCTACTTATTGGCTTTATCTTTTAATAAGGATCTTAAGATAATTAGTTTTTTAATTAATAATACTATTATTATAGTTAAAAAGCTGTCTTTTTATATTAACTAGTAAGTAAGGTAATAATTTCTTTTTTTAAGGTAGTTATAGTTCTATAACTATTTTTAGATTAATAAAGTTTTTTCTTACTCTATAATTAATTTAAGTATTTAGCTATTTTTTCTTAATCTGAACTTGTAGTACTAGGCTATCTATTAAGTTTACTATATATAATACTCCTAGCGTGTTTATTAATCTAAGTCATTCTTGTTTATAGTATATGCTTATTTATAGCTTAGTTATAGATAGCGTATTACCTTTCTTAAGGCATCTTTGTGTATCTTTTTATATTTACTGTTATAGTATCCCTTGCTATTGGTATAATTATTAAAAAATTTATTATTAAATAATTATTATTAGAACTGTTTTTTTAATTCTTTATATTATTTTACTAGGGTCTTAAGATAGTTTTTATATCTTTCTTTTTCTATTATTTATCTTTTATATATTATATCTCTAAACTGATCTTTATAGTACTATTTAGGATCTGTATATCCCTTAATATACTTATACTTGCTAAGGTCTTCTTATTCCTATTCAAGTTCTAGACTATATTATATCTATTATTACTATCTTTTCTTTTAATCTTTAGTAGGCTTTCCTCTAATAGTATATAGTCTTTTAAAGAATTCTATAATTTCTTTAAGTTTATAGTGTAATAGTGGTAAATATAGGATGATTTTTCCTTTTTTATTTTTATATAGACTTTAGCAGTACTGTCCTATATATCCTTTTTTATTTAAGTAGTAGTAGTTTTCTTGTTCTTTTTTATATATAATGTCTTATACTGCTTCTTTATAACTTATAGGGGTATTAATTGCTTTCTATTTTTCTTAAATTTCCTTAGCTTTTTTAAGGTTAGTGTTATCTTCTAGGTATAGTTTATCTGCTTCTTATTATCCTTATAGTTCTTCTGTGTTTTCTAAACTAGTATTATTAACTAATAGTGCTTTCTTTAGGTATATATATTTTCCTTAAGTTGCTTTTTTAAATTCCTTTTTTGCTTTTTTAATTATAAGCTAAAACTATTTAATCCTGTTTAGGAGTTCCTTATTTTTATAGATTTGTTTATAGAGTGGTATACTAAATTATAGTTCTGCTATTTTTAATTAGTTATATTATATCTTAACTAGGTATCTGTTACGACTTAACAGGTAAAAGCGCTTATATCACATGTACCCCACTTATTTTCCACTAATCACTAAACGACTCACGCTTTACCCCAGTATATATTATAAGCCTTATTAACTGGCTTATAATATAGACTCATAACTCACTATAAGCCCGACTTACCTCACTATAAGCCACCTAGTATATATATACATTTATTTAACCTTAGATAGAACTTAGCTTACTAGCTATTAATAAAACTTTTTTATATTAATTAAGCCTAATATACATTGAATCTACTATTAAGAGACATGACACTTTAACAACGCTTAGTATACACCCTACATAATCTGCTAACAATAAACCCAAATACAGCTTAGTTTAATATAGTTAGACCTAACTATCACACATTAATAGCTCTTATTTAGACCATACTGCGTAATACTAAGTAATATAAATGCAATAGCTACTAATATTAATCCCACCTAGCAATATACTATACCTAATGCTAATATTCCTCCTATTAAACAGGATACAGATATAGAAAACAATTCTAACAGTAGTATTAACTCTAATATTGAATAACTGCGCTAGTAGATAACTGATATAAATATTGAAATAGATAATCTCTAATAAGCCCTTACTAAAGTAACCGCACTATAGGCATAATAGGCTACTAACTAGCAGAACGCTATTTAGGAGATATATTAACTTACTGCTACCGCTGCTAGCAGAAAAGAGGCAGGTGAAATTCTTAAACCTAACGTACTTAAGCCTTTCGATAGAAACCTAATAAAACTATCTACATTTCTTACTCAGTGCTAAGCCTTTATAAGCTACTTCCCGAACTAATTTAATAAAGATAGCAACAGAGTTATATACGCCTTAGGACAACTTAAAGGAAACGTAGCCTAGTAGTTTCAGCCTATACTAGAAGATATAACTACTAAACCGGAACATAAACTGCTACCTTAAACATTTTAAATCTATAAGAGCTACCTAGCTTTTAAGGAAGCCTTATAATAAGCCTTTAGATCAGTTAATAAGAAAAGCTAGGCAGAATAAAAAATCAAAATACTTAGATAAACCAAGTCAGTATCTAAGTATAGAACTGAATTCCTTTAACTTACTACCAAGCTAAGATAGGATCAGGACCCCCTTATATTGCTATTCTTTAATAGACTTAAAGAATCCATCTAAGCAGAACTCTATAAAAAAGAAAGACCTAAAACGCTAGTTAACTATATTAAATAAGCCGTCTATATTAACAATATGCAATTTCAATAGAGGATCTATAACACTCAAAACAATCAAGGATAACAAGGAAACAAACCTCACTATAACGCAAATCAAGGAAGATGACGAAATAATAACACATTATATAGAACCCAAGCGGGACCTATGACCATTAGAGTCACCAAGAAAGACAAGTCCAAAATCACTTACTAGAACTATAGTAAGAAAGGACACTACAACTTAGAATATAAAAACCCTATTAAGACTAACTAGAAATATAGACTAGTACCTAAAAGTAAAAAACAAATTAATAATACTTAAAAAAGTAATAAACCACAACTAGCTACACGATCTATTAATATGATAAGAAAGGATAGATATAATATATATTCTACACTATTCGTAACTCTAGATATGAATACTGTAGTACACAACCTATTCCTTAGCAAGGAAGAAACCCTTAAAAAATACTACCACAACATAGATCCAGAACAACAACCCATTCTAAGACACGCAGCACCTATAATAACAGTTTAGAACAGAAGTAAAAGACAAGAAAAGAAAAGAGCTTACAACGCGAAAAAACAAAAAAACCTAGAATACAGGGAAAAAGAAAAAGAATAACAGAAATAACTAAGATAAAAAGCAAAACAAAACACAGAAATCGAACTTAAATAAGTACTAGTACCTAAATCCGAATAATAATACATAAGAAATATATATACTATTTGTATAGTAAAAAAGGGGAAGGAAGTTAACCCTAACCCAGATAATAAACCCAGTACCTAAGCATATAACCTAGATATAAAACAAGCACTAAAGCAATCCTTAAAAGAGATAGAAAACGAAATTAACTCTTATAAATCAGTAAATAAAATTCCAGTCAGAACCACTTTAAAATAACCAAACTAACACTACGGCGATCTAAACTACACATCAGCCTTAAGAACAATTTAAGACCTAGAAGCAATAAAAATCAAGAAACAAGTAGACTATACTATTTAGAATATAGACATCACACCACAATACAATAAAGACAGAAATCGTGTATAGCACAGCAACGCGCTTAAATATACTAAAAAAGCTAGAGAAAGAGCTATCACAGAACAAGACAATAACATCCATATCTAGGCATACACTAAACAGGTTATAGAAGATCTTATAACACCTAAAGAAGAGCTTTAAACCGAAAGGGACCTCTATAGGTTCCCAGAACACCCAAAACACCAGCAAATATTATAGATATCATACACATAACATTATTGCCCTTAACACAGACAAGAGAAGGAAGCAAACAATTACTTCCCAATACAGACAAAAGAACACAGGGAACAAAGGCCCTACCTTATCATTAACACCCTAGGATACCAAATCACCAGAAGATACTATAGAACTTAAGTAATTAAGCTTACAGCTAACACCAAGGCATAAGAAAGAGCTCTAAGATATATTCAAAACTCTTATTCTATTACGCAATAGAGACTACAAGTTTATAATAAAAAAGACCAGGAAGAAGAAACTTTAGATAAAGAAATCCACAAAGCTATCGCAAAAGTCAATAGGCTAGAAAGAATACAAGACAATATTTCAGAAATCAGCAGTAATAAAGTTAAACGCCTAAGACAAGAAGCAGAAAAGGCCTACCAGGATAAACTTATAACCAAAAACGACTATCCTAATAACATCAACTGCGCAGATAGTAAATGCAGTTACGACTACCTATGGGGAAAAGGGGCACGCTATCTATAATAGAGCGCTAGATAAGCGATAGAGTAAAGGAAAACGAACTTCCTATAAAAGCTCTAAGAATAGCTATAAAACAAAATAGCCAGCAAACTTGCCTATAACTAAAAGTCAGGATCAGGGGCAAGTAGCTAAACGCACTTATTAATAGCAGAGCCGATATAAATCTTATTTCCCCTAATATAGTAAATAATTTAAGGCTACTATAGAAGGATAAGGATATACCCTATTAAGTATAGGATAGAGAAGGAAATATCTATAACTATAATAATAGAAAGATAACCAGAGAGATTGATTACCTCAAGGTATTCATTAACAGAAAAAATCAAGGTATTAATTTCAATATCATCCCAGTACATAGGCATGACCTAGTACTCAGATACCTATAGCTAAAACGCTATAACCTACAATTCAACTAGAGAACTGGCCAGGTGAACTGCAAAGATTACCCTTTAGATAATAAAAATGATTCAGATAATGATAAACCGAGATCTTAAACTTTAACTAAAGAGAGCAGCAAAGTCAGGAGTAATAAAAATTCGCCTATTCTAAAAGGAACCTGATATAAGCACTATAAAGGCAGAACGAAATGCATCAGATAAATAATAGTAACTCTTAAAGGATAGTTTAGATAACTAGACTAAGATCTCTAAGAGATAAAACAGGTTACTAAAAAGGAATCTAACGAATGACTTAAAAATATACTAATCTAGTACTGTATCTATAAAAAACTATTTTAAGAAGAACTTAATACTAAGTTACCTTAACACACGGATTATAATATCGAAATCGTACTAAAAAATAGAAAGAATCCAAAATTCTTCCCCATCTACAACCTATCCTAAGACAAGCTCGACACGCTTAAGGAATGGTTAAATAATATACTACAGAAAGGATATATTAGACCATCAAAATCCTTAGCAGGATACCTAGTCATATTTATACTAAAACCTAATATAAACAAGTTAAGACTTATAGTAGATTATTAATAACTTAACAAGATTACTAATAAAGATAGGATACTATTACTACTTATTACTAAACTTAAAGACCGCCTATTCAATAAAAAATAGTTTATAGCTCTAGATCTTAAATCCGCTTATAATCTTATTCAAATTAAAGAAGGCAATAAATAGAAGATAGCCTTTAGGATAAAATATAGACTATTCAAATATCTGGTAATGCCTTTTAGCTTAACTAATGCACCTGTAGTATTCTAATATATAATCATAAACGTACTTTAAGAGTACCTTAATATCTTTATAGTTTACTACCTAGATAACATCCTCATCTTCTTTAATATAGAAGAGGAGCATATAGAACATGTCTATAAGGTCTTAAAAGCACTACAAAATGCTAATATGCTCATAGAACTTACAAAAAGTCATTTTTATTAGTTATAAGTAACGTACTTAGGATATAAAATCTCACATAATAAGATTAGGATAGACAAATGAAAAGTCACGGCAGTCACTGAATAGCAAACACCTATAATAGTAAAAGAGATACAATCCTTCCTAGGATTTATAAACTACTACTAATAATTTATTAAAGACTTTAGCAAGATCGCTATACCACTGATAGAGATTACTAAGAAAGATCGCACTTTTTAATAGGATAATAAGGCTTAAGAAGCTTTCAAATAACTCAAGTTAACTATCACTAGCGAACCAGTCCTAGTCATGTTTAACCCAGAATAGTAAGTTGAACTTGAAACTGATACTTCTGACTTTACCTTAGGGGGATAAATTAGATAATGTGATAATAATGGTGTACTATACCTAATTGCTTTCTATTCTTATAAGATATATAGAGCAGAACTTAACTACCCTATCTATAATAAAGAATTCCTAGCTATCATTAACTATTTTAAGGAATTCAGATACTATCTTAGAAGAAGCAAACACCCTATAAAGGTATTTACTGACTATAAAAACATAGCTCACTTTACGATAACTTAGGAGCTAAATTAATAATAACTATACTATACCGAATACCTATATAAATTTAACTTTATGATAGCACACTGTAAAGGCATTAACAATAGATGCGCAGACGCCATTAGCCGATAAGCAGACTTTAATATAGGCACTATTAAAATAAAGGAGTAACTCCTAGAACTTAATAAATAGGGAGAATACTAATTCATATAACCGGTTAAAACAATTGCGATAATATTAGAATATACAAGAAAACTAGCAATATACCCAGAGTATATAGAAATTAGAAAAATCCTTAAGAAAAGACATAGAAGAAAACACGAACTATTTAAAGAACTAATTAAACTTACCAAAGAAATCAGATATCCTGCAGCAGTATATAACAAAGCTAACCATATCCTATAATAGTGTAAGAAGTGCAGCCCTGACCCAGTCTTAGGGATATACATAATACTAAAATCAGTATATAAAAACTACCCTAGAAGGCACTAAAACCTACAAGAAACTACTAAATGCCTACACAAGTTAGGATACCTAGACTACTATTATATAGTAAAAGAGTATATAAAAAAATGCCTATAATATAGTAAAACCATTATAAAAACAACAAAGGAATAAGAATATGACTTCCTTTACGAATTTCATTCATATCTATTACATAGATACCAGGGAGTAAAGAAAACACTTAAGAGACTATGAGAATAAGGATATAAAGCTAAACAAAAAGATATTAAGTAAATTATAAAATAATATAATTTATATATTAGAATAAAGACATAACGACATAAACCTTACAGACAACTATAACCGCTACTAGTAGCATAATGACCTTAGGACTTAATCACAATAGACTTCATCATAAAGTTACCCTTATCAGAAGAACCCTTAACCGGAATCTTCTATAATAGCATCATGGTTATAGTCAATAGACTTATGAAATTCTTATACTACCTACTGTATAGAGAATCCACAGATATAGAAGAACTTTCTTATATTTTTTATTAATATATCATTAGTATACATAGCCTACCTATAGAAATTCTTTTAGATAGAGGACCTATATTTATAGCAAACTTTTAGCAATCGCTTATAGCACAACTCAGATTAAATTATTAACTTATAACCGCATTCTGACCTTAAGTTGATAGACAAACTAAACAAATGAATTAAGTACTTAAACAGTACTTATAGTGTTATATTAATTACAAACAGAACGATTAGGTTAAGAAACTCCTAATAGCCTAACTCGCTTATAACACTGCATATAATGAAAGCATGAAGCTTATACTAGCTTATACTAATTTCGGATTTACACTAAATACATACTACAATATATAATAAGAAAAAACAGCCAATCTAGCCGCCATACTTAAGAGCGATGATCTTAAAAATCTACATGAAGAAATGAAAATAGAACTTGAATTTATTAGAAAATATATAAAAAACTATTACGATCTAAAATGGTTAAAGGGACTAACCTTTTTGGAGGGAGATATGGTCTACCTAGCTATAAAAAACATTAAAACAGACCGACTAAGTCACAAGCTGGACTACAAATTCATCAGACCCTACAAAGTACTATAAAAAATTTCAGAAAATAACTATAAACTAGACCTACTATCGAAAGTTAGGCTCTATCTGATCTTTTACGTTTTATTACTAGAATCAGCAGCAGATATAATATAAGTCAAAACAAGCAATAAACCCAAAGAAATCTCAAGACTAGAAGTTTATAAAGCAGAAGTAATCAGAGATATACACAAAATTAATAGTTAAAGGGAATACTTAATAAAATGGAAAAACTACCTAGAAAGCGAAAATACATGGGAACCACCAAAATACCTTATTAATACCTAGCGACTCTTAAGGAACTTTCACTAGCAACACCAGAAGACAAGAAATTAAGATTAAAGACCTTACCCTAATCAATAATATCGGAAGCCTCTAACAGTTAAGCCTCTACAGTGGCAAACGACTTAGCATTATCTAGAGCCTCTAGATTATCTATAGTCTCGACATTCTAACAAAGTATCTTATTACTACGCTCCTGTAACTATCTTTTCTAATAACGAAGTTACATTAAATGACTTAGACGCTCATTTACTTACTATTATAACTATAATAATTTAGTTTTAGCTACCTCCTCCTTATGCTCTAAATGACATTTCTCTGTAGCAAAACAATTAGCTACGAAAATCAGCACTTAAAAAACCATAAAACATCTAGATAAGAATAAACCTTTAAGTAACGAGATACCTTTACTATCACATTTATAACCACAGCATGTGCACTAAGCGCATTTAAAATAACCCTCTTTAGCCCAATATTTAAGACCTTAAGGTTTATAATAACCGCATAGTATAATAAGGAAACCGGTATTTTCAATTAAAATCGCTTACGCTTAATAATTACAAGTAGCCTTAGACTCTAATATAGTATTAGTAAATTAGTAAAACATTACAAGTCTAAGTTAGCATATACTAAGATAACGTAAAAAGAAAGCAGATATACAGGTCTTAAAGACAAGACCAACAGAGGGAGGGAGATCATATTACGACTTAACAGGTAAAAGCGCTTATATCACATATACCCCACTTATTTTCCACCAATCACCAAATAACTCACGCTTTACCCTAGTATATATCATAAGCCTTATTAACTGGCTTATAATATAGACTTATGACTTACTGTAAGCCTGACTTACCTTACTGTAAGCTACCTAATATATATACATATTCATTTAACCTTAGATAGAACTTAGCTTACTAGCTATTAATAAAACTTCTTTATATTAATTAAGCCTAATATACATTGAATCTACTATTAAGAGACATAACACTTTAATAATACTTAGTATACGCCCTACGCAATCTGCCAACAATAAACCCAAGCACGGCTTAGTTTAACATGGTTGGACCCAACTGTCACAGTATCCTTCTATTTCCTCCTGTAAGTAGGGTTTATTATTAGGCGTTCTTTTTATAGTAATTGGGAAATAATTATTATCTATTTTTTCTACTTTATGTTATTTATATTAGTGGTTTTTATAAGAGATCTATAAAATTTCATTATGCCTAGGGTTTGTTGGCATTATCTTAATATTATCCTATATATTAAAACTAGGTTCTTTATAAAGTGGGTTAAGTGTGTTACTAGTATGATAGGCTTGGATATAGATTATGCTTCTTTTTTCTATATTAATATATTCTCTAGCTTTTTATATATAGAGTTTGTTATAGGTTTTGAAAATTCTAAGTCTTTACTTGTTATATTTCTTCTTATAGTCCTAAGTCTATATCTCTGCAATTTCTTTATCTTGCTTTTAAAGGTACTGAGCTATTACTTATGCTTTTCCTCCTCTATATCCTATACTGCAGGACTGTTAGTAGTAGGATTGTTAGATATTGCTTTTTCCTTTAATTTCCTGTTTTTATCTTGTTTTATGTTTAGTTAATTTAGTTCTAATTAGGATGTTGTCTATTATTTGTAATAACTGTGATTGTTCTGGGTTAGGGGTTATCGCTTTTCCTTGTCTTATTATTCCTAAAACTTGTGGTTTTTCCGAGATCTGATTTATCTAGTTCTTTTTCTTGGCCTTATACTATCTTCTTTTCTGCTTTGTCTCTTCTTTGGCCTTATATCTTTATAATGCCTATTAGAGTTGTTCCTTTTATTTCTTTTGCAGGTTTTGGCCTTATTTAAGTGTTTATCTTTCCTATTTATCTATAGTTACTTCTTTATATATTAGGAATTAGTTGCGTAGTTCCTGGATAGAGCTTTCTTTATTTAAGTTCTATTCTGGTTTATATATACTACTTCTATATAGGGCGGTTATTTCTGCTATATTATATATTCCTTATGTTATCCCTAATATCTATATTCTTTAGGCTATTTAGGGTTCCTGCTATTAAGTTAGTCCTAGGGCTTGCTTACTTTAGTTAGGGTTTCTTAGTTTTTTAGGTTTTAGGCATTACTATACTATATATCCTATCTAGTTATAGTTATAGTATTTACATTTAGATATATCTTGTAGTTTATTTTAGCCATTGCTGGGTTATATGGCTCCTAGGGATATAGGTCTTAAGTATATTTTATATAAGGTATTATTATAATAGTTGCCTTATTATTATCTTTAGTTTTAAGAGTTACCCTAGTTATTACATTACTAGTTAAGGTAATATAGGTTAAAATTATTTACTTTTCCTGTTTTATTTACTCTCTCCTTTTTATATTTATACTGTTTTTCATTAATCTTAATTGCTATTATAATATATTCTGTAATATTATCTAGTTAGTCTGCCTTAAATAATTTATTTTTAACTTCTTCCTTTAATCCCCTGTAATAGACTTTTATAAGGGCTTTATTATCCTATTGGGTTTTAGAGGTAAGTTATTAGAATTTAGTAGAGTAGGCTATATATAAGTAGGTTTATTTAAGTGTTATTATTTTAGTAGCTGCTTATTATTCTTTATTAACTACTCTAAAGTTATTTTTAAGTATACTTTTAAAATTATTTTAATTAGTAAAGATATTCTAGGTTTCCTAATCTTATATAATTTCTGTATTTTCTAGGAAGTCCTTAAGGATAGGTTTAAACTAATCCTTAGCATTTCCCTAGATTAAAGGTATAGTAAAGAGTACTTTCTTAGTAATAGTGTCTAGCTTGGTTAGAAATATGTAGAAGTATCTTTTTATTTAAGTTAGGAATAGAACTATGTCTATAGCTTATCCTTTAAATAGCTCTAGCTTAGGTAGTTTAAGAGCTTCCCTAATGTCTCTTTCTCCTTAAGGGTTGATATTGTTATTAGCTGCTTAGGGTATCTCTTGGTTATTGATCTGATTCTGTAGGTTATATATAGTATTATATAATTAATAAATCTTAATTATTATTTTTACTATACTAGGTAGTTCTCTAGTGTAAGGGGGTGCTAGGCTAGTGTTACTAGATATCTTAATAGTATAATATTGCTTAGTGTAAATGCGGTATGTTCTAAATAAGAGCTATTAATATATAATAGTTAGGGTTTTTAAATAAGTAAACTAGTCTATACTAGGTTTATGTTTACAGAATATATAAGGTATTATACTAAGTATATTTAGGGTATTATATCTCTTAATAGTTAATAGTATAGGTTAGGCTTATTAAAGTAAAGAAGTATTATTAATAGCTAGTAAGCTAAGTTCTATCTACTATTAAATAAATATATATATATATTTATGCTATTAATTACAATTAGTGAGGTTATTGTAAGATTAGTACTAATCTAGATAGATCAGTACTGATTATGCTAGATTAGTTATAATTGCAGAGGCTTGGCGCTGATTGTTTTTAGCAAGGGTGTTGTTAATTGGTGAAAAATGTGGGGTGCACGTGGAGGCCCGTCGGGTTGTAACACTTTATAAGCCTACTAAAGCCTAGCGCCTTCTAAATTGGGAAAAAAGTATATCTTATTTTTCTCCGAATTTTGGCGGTTTTTGTGATAGTCTTTTCATCATCATTGAAGCTACCCCGCTTTAGGAATCACAATGCCCGCTTTTTAGAGGTCTATATAAGACCCAGGATTTCCCACCTAGGGAACTCTTTCTTTCTTAGAGACTTATCAACTTTTCTATTACATAATATATATCATTAAATTCGGAAAAATTCGCTCTATTTAACAGACCCACTTTTATCTTATAAATCCTACCCTATGCCTTATTATTCAGCAGTTACAACCTTTTATCTACTTAATTCCTCCTCTTCTACCTTATCAGTCACTATAGTACATCCTACTACTTATAGTGAATTTATAGGCTATTTTATTTAAGCCTTAACAATTACTAAGTAAAGTCAATATTAGCAGCTATTATATTTATATTACTTAGTATTATATAATATAGTTTAAATAAAAGCTATTAATATATAATAGTTAGGTCTAATTATATTAAACTAAGCTATACTTAGGTTTATTATTAGTAGATTATATAAGGTATAAACTAAGTATTATTAAAGTATTATATCTCTTAATAGTAGATTTAATATATATTAAGCTTAATTAATATAAAGAAGTTTTATTAATAGCTAGTAAGTTAAGTTCTATTTAATACTAAGTAAATATATATATATACTTATAGGATTTAAGTAAAAATAATAAAATATAAGGTTATTATTAGTCCTAGAGCGCTATTAGTCTAATATTAATCAGTCTATCCTTAGTTGGTCTGATATAAGGCTTAAGGTGATGCGGTTATTGGATGAAAATTGCGGGGTATGATTTACACGTGATGTAGCCGCTAGGGTCGTAATAATGGTATTAGGCATATATGTGTTTTTTCAAACCCCGCTTTCCTCTAGCTAGGGTATATAGCAGCTCTCTGTTTTTAAACCATTCTAACTTATTGCTAATGTCATTGCAAGTCATTTCTAAGTAAGACCGTCGCAGAAATCCTCGTCATATCACACAAGACGCGAAAATGGACCCTTTGACTGCCCTCGGCCTCGCGGCAGCCGTGGTGCAATTCGTCGGCTTTGCTTCTCACCTGGTCTCCAAGACCAAAGACATTCAGGAATCCGTAACTGGGCAAAGCGAGCAAGCAGCGACCCTAGAGACAGTCTACACCCAGCTACAGGATCTAAGCTCTCGGCTGGAGCTGTCTTCAAGACGTGATCCAAAACTCGAATTAGTCGAAGGGTCGACCGACCTCGTGAAGCATGTCTTCGCCATCAACGACTTGTCACGGATTTGTGAAGGCGACTGCCAGAGGCTTCTGGATATCGTGCGCAAGCTCAAGGTAGTTGGTGATTCAAGTCGCCGATGGCAGAGCTTCAGAGTTGCCTTGAAAACGTTCTGGAAGGGTAACGAAATTACCGACCTGGAGCAGCGACTACACAACACGCAGACAACCCTGACGCTCCACGTATGCTCGCTGACAAGGTATGTTAATCGGTGATTAGTATAGATCTATCCAAACTAATCTGAAATGCTTTCCGTCAGTTACTGGCACCATAACTTCGACCGGCATCTCAGAGAACTTCGCAATGAGAGCCAGCGACTGAATGCGCAACAATCGGGGAGGCTCGACAGAATCGCTAGGATACTTGGAGAGCTGAGTGAGCGGGTCGCAGTGAGCAGATCGTCACCGATGCCCAATCTGCTTAGTTCGTCAGACATTGCAGGCCTGGAGGATCAGATGGCGCAGTTATCGCTGTTCAAGGCGGCCGCGGCTAAGGAGCACCTGATCCTCAAGTCGCTCAGCTTCAACAGCCGACCCATCCGGTATAGCTCGATTCCGGAAGCCCACAACCGCACGTTTGAATGGGTGTTTGAGGGCCATCAGTCAAGAAGCAAGGGGGACACGGCGACTGGTGGCCTGCTTACGTGGCTAAGAGAAGGGGACGGCTTCTTTTGGGTGTCGGGGAAGCCCGGTTCGGGCAAGTCGACATTCATGAAATTCGTGGCAGATCATCCAAGCACCTTGGCTTCCCTTACGCGCTGGGCATCTCACAGGCGTATAGTCCTGGCAAGTCATTACTTCTGGAGCGCCGGCACGCCGATGCAGAAGTCTCAGAAGGGCCTCCTACAATCGCTTCTGTACGACATCTTCCGGCAGCTCCCAGATCTCATCGAGTCGGCTTGCATCGAGCGGTGGCAGAAGACCGTAGAACAGCTTAGCTACGAACCGTGGCTTGTACCGGAGCTACAACGCGTCTTCAAAAGAATCGCCAGCCACGACGTGACTGCCAAGTTCTGCTTCCTCATCGACGGTCTCGACGAGTTCGAAGGTGACCACCTCGACTTTTGCCGCAGCCTCCACGACCTCGCGCAGTCGCCTCATGTAAAGTTCTGTGTCTCAAGCCGGGCATGGAACGTCTTCGAGGACTCATTCGGTCGGGTTGGTGCGTCGAAGCTGTACATTCATGAGCTGACCCGCAACGATATTCGCAGTTATACCGAGCGGCGGCTCCTAGACCACCCCCGATGGAAGGAACTCGAAACTGAGGTTTCCGACGCCACATGGCTAATTGAAGAGATTACTGAACGAGCAGCTGGCGTGTTTCTCTGGGTCTTCCTGGCCACCGGGCAGTTACGCAACGGCCTGACTGAGTACGACACCTTCTCTGACATGCAACGCCGGCTTGAGAGCATCCCTGCCGACCTGGAGGCCTTTTTCAAACAGATTCTCCAGTCGGTAGAGCCATTCTATCACGAGAAGATGGCTTCGACGCTACAAGTTGCTCTAGAAGCTAGGGAGCCTGCGCCTGTGGCGATCTACGGGTTTCATGACGCTGAGTATGAGAATAAGGAATATGCTCTTGAGCTTCCGTTGCGAGCGTTGAGCATAGAAGAGGCCGCTACCAAGCGGAAACAGATAACCCGCCAACTGAATGGGCGTTGCCGTGGACTCCTCGAAGTCAATCTCCTCAGTCAGCGTGTAGAATTTCTCCATCGGAGCGTCATGGACTTTCTGAGAACAAGAGACATGAGCAAGTTCTTGTCAGAAACAGCTCCCCGCAACTTCGATGCGAACCTTTCCCTCCTTCGAGGATACACGGCCTATATCAAAAGCACTGATTTCCCGGAATTCGTCGACCGGACAGCTTTTGCCCAGTTTACCAGCTCGTCTCTCATATCAGCTCTAGAAGAAGCTGTGATCCAAGCACGTGAGCTCGAGAAGACCACGGAAGCCTATCTGCTCCTCGACGAACTTGATCGATGTATTCCTGAGATGCATAGAAAGGGACAGGCAAGGCTAAACGTGTGGGGGAATCCGTCCAATCCAGTCGCGGTCTTTTTCCGGGAGCTGATAGTCAAGAACTGCCTGGTCGATTACCTCAGCCGAACACTACCAAGCCAGCCCAATTATTTCATTGATTTCGAGAAGCCGGTTTTGACATCCGTGATAGAGTCACTCATGATACACTGCACGTCTTCACGGCAGTTTGGCGAAAATGTCGAAATGCTCGAATGTCTATTGGAGAATGGCTGTAATCCCAATGCCATTTATCACGACATTACTAGAACCAAGGACCGAACACGAACGCCGTGGAAAGATCTTACAGATTTGTTATCAATGCCTGCCAATTATTATTCTCCGGTATACACTAGTTCTAGTTTTAGACAGACTGCTATGAAAGATGGGCGGCCCTCAATGCTCATGCTCAAGTATGGAGCAAATTCAAATGCCTGGGAAGCAGGGTACCAGACAGGAGTGGATAGCAGACAGGTATTAACAAGTAGGAAGTCACCATGGGTTTGGAATGTAGAGTATCAGAGATATTATAATAGCGCGACTCAGGAATGGGAAGAGTTATAATAATAATAGGCTTAGTAATGCATGACAAGGCATTGGTATATTTATCTGTTAGTGCATTAGATCGCTATCCCTCTTAAGGACGTAAGTTCTGGATGAGCCAGCCTACTGATACAGTATATGTTTTTCCAAGCGACTCAATATCCACTTGGGACCTAGCTGACTTTATTAGTCACAGCTAACTATCTTAAGGAAGTATATTAAATAGATTACAACGAGGCTGTGTTCAAGTGGATCGAGGACACGACTTGGGCAATTGCTAATGCCACCCAGAAGGCTGGACTGTATAATCCTTTCACTCATAAAGGAGATGCAGCTGGATTTCAACATATTTACGATAGCTATGGTAAAGAAAATAAACAGAAGCTGCTTCAGATTTCTCGCAAGTATGATCCCTCTCGGATCTTCTAGAAGAATTGGACTATAAAATCGGTCGCCGCTTATAAGACCGTAAGGGATTGAATAAAGGGTTATGCATATAGCCTAGGCACCAGAAAAGAAGGATTTCATTCCCAAAACTAAGAAAGTGTAACAGCTGATACAGCTATTCGATCGGTTGCAAGATGATTTGAGTTCGGCCGTTGATCTTGGCATCAATATACGCCTTTCCAGCTCCGTTCGCAGTGACAGATCCTCCAGTGCTGACAGAGTACTGCTTACCAGGAATCAACCGCTCAAGCCCAAGCTTGAAGACTCCAGCCTCCTTTCCGTTGTACACAACCAAATCGAGCTTCTTTCCATCCTCGCTATACGCCTTAGCAACCAGAACTTCCGGGAAAGGTGCCTCCTCAAGGATAGGTCCACTCAAAGCCTCCTTAGAAGGTCCGTGAAGCGTAGCATTGGCCAAGTCACGCTGCTTGACAAGGCGCGCCATCAGGGCAATCACCTGTGTAGTAGCCGAAAGACCCTTGTTGCGAAGAGATCCTGTCTTGGTGGCTTCGACGGGGAAGTAGACATTGTCGAGCTGTTCGAGAGCCTCCTTGCGGATCTTCTCGTCGCCGAACTCAGCGGCTGTTGCGGCGATGAAGGCGCGGAGGGGACCCTCCCCGGCGCGGTAGTTACCAGGATCCATCTTGTCGGCGCCCTTGAGGTCTCTTACAACGAGTTCGCCCTTGCTGTCGTACTTGATGAATTCTTTGCGGATCATGGCCCAGTTGCGGTGGGCGAGGTGGGGGAGGTATGCGGTCAGGAGCATGGCGTTGATGCAGTCGGTGAGGGTTCCGCAGAGACCAGGAAGCTGGGCGCAGTGTGTTAGCTGGCTGGAATGATAAGATTGTGGCGATGCGGGATGTTCTTACTGTAAGACCTGTGAATTCACTGCGGATGGGGAGGATACGACCATCACACTCGGTGAATTCCTCCTCGAGAGAACGTTCAAAGCGGTTCCTGAGTTTCTCTCCGCAATCTCGACCAAGAATACGATCAGAGATGACGAGACCAGCCATACCAGTGAGACTAAACAAAGGATAAGCATCTACATCTTTAGGCTCCGTCGGGAGGTAATGTCTGTGACATACTTGCAAAGAGAGTAAGTCCAGTTGGGCTCGCAGGGATACAGGCAGTAGGGGTTGTCGGTCATGTTCTCATGAAGAGCATCAGCAAGCCCCTCAAAGTTGGTCTTGTAGTGTTTGCCGTCGTCGATAACAAACTCGAGCGCGTTCTTCTTATGATAGCGGCGATCGCCAGAGGCTTGCTCGTACAGACCGATAGCGGAGCTGAGGTATCCAGTAACCATCTATGTCTAGTTAGTGGTGTGGCAGCAGCGCAGCTTTCACGAGTCATGACTTACGATATTGTCCTTCTTGATCGGATCCCAGTCGCTGAGGGTAAACCTGCCAAAGATTGACTCCCACTTCCAGTAGCTAGATGAACATTAGAACAATGGTCGCAGAAGCGGGGAGGTGATGAAAGACTAACCTCATGATTCGCTTCTGGAGACTCTTCTCGATGCAGTTCTGAGAAGCCTTGGAAAGATAGCCATGGAAGCCAGGAGCGTAATGACACTGGTACAAGCTGAGAACATCAACAACACCATAGAGCTGGTATCGAACAGCGCCGGTCTGGAACTGATCAATGACATCGTGGAAGCTAAAGTCGTCTTGGGGACTAAGTCCACGCTCGAGCATGTGCTGCACATGGCGAAGAGTATCGAGAGAGAGCTCACGGGAACCTGGTGCAGGTGCAAGCGTAGCATTGGCAAGCTGCTCCTCAACTGCTTGCACAAGGTACTTATTACGCTCCTGCGCCTTGGAGTATCCAGCAGCATTGAGAGAGCGAGCATTGCTCATAAGCCAGAAGATACCAGTGTGGCAGAAGATGGCCCACAGGATGGCAGAGGGTTCGAATAGAGAGTCGGTGGCGAGGTAGCCAGCTGCGAAACTAGAGCCTACCCATAGACCAATGGGGAAAGCGATTCCGCCCATGGCGAACCAGACAAAAATGGTGACGGGGATCAAGACCAGAGTAGCCAGGAACGCAGCGGTTGATGTAAGAGTGGCGACTGCGGTGAAGCCTGCGCCTGGGAAGAGGAAGCTCAGTGCAGCTGCACGGTAAGACGTGTTCTCGAGATTGTAAAAGGCCCAGAGCCCGGAAAGAGATAGTGCAAAGTACTGGTAGAGGGTTCGTCGCTGGTGATATTTCTTGACTAGCCCTCGACCAGCGTTTGCAGGGATGAGGACGTCTGATAGCATGTTAGTGAGATATCGCGTACTTTGTTGGAAGAGATCGTACCCTGGACTGTCCAGTGGCCCCAGCCAAAGTCACCAACAGCTTCAGTTTTGTGCTCAACTACATTGGCCATAGCTTGAACAGCGGTGGTGTGGCCATTAGACTTGGAGAAGCCATTGGCTTCCTTTGGCTTGATGGAAACATGAGACGGAAGCTCTGTGACCTCATGCTCATGATTGCCATTGGTGGCCGGAAGTATCTTGGAGAGCTAAATTAATCGTCAATGAATTAGTCTGTAACAGAGAAAGATGGTAACAAATACCGTGACAGTCGACATTTTTCACTTGTTGTTTTGCGAAATGAATGCTTGAGTCGTTTTCTGGATTAGTGTCGAATTGATTGATCTTGTTGAAAGCTGTTGATAATTATTCTTTTAACTCCTTTCTCTTTGGGTCATTTGCGGTCCGGTCTCCGATGCGGGGCCCCGGATGTTGATGAACTCAAATACAGTCTTTGCGGGGAGCCTGGAAAATCAACTGACTTAGCTCAGACCCTCCAGAGCCACAACCGTTCCTCCGGGTGGGGGTTTCGTGAACTCAGGAAGAGTCGGTCAGGCGGACCGCCATGGTCATGGTCAGCCGATTCTGTATGAGCCATAATAGTTGACTTTCTTTGAATGCACCTCACGAGCTCATCACCTGGCGCAAAGAACTTCTTCCTCGACTTGTTTATCATACTGTCTTTGTGTAGAAATAGACTCACGTTTTCACTGCCAACATAGTAATATCGCCTATCATCGCAATGGACTCCATACAATCCACCACTGCAATTGTTGCTCTTGCCCCTCAAGATGGCAAGAGGAATTGGAAGCTTCAGCAACTCCAGCTACCAGAGCCTGATGAAACTGAAGCTATGGTGGAAATGGTTGCTTCGGGAGTCTGCCATACTGACCTGGGCTGTGGAACCGACCCTGATGGAACGCCAGGATTTCCTGTTCCTCCGTACCCACGGGTTTTGGGTCATGAAGGTATGCTATAAATGTCCTGATATCAAACTTATCTGACCATATAAGGCGCTGGTTACGTTCGGGCTGTCGGCTCAAAGGTCACCAAGGTCAAGCCTGGCGATGCCGTTCTCCTGTCTTTTGCGTTCTGCAGGCAATGCCACAACTGCAAATTCGGCGCTCCTGGCTATTGCCACGAATTTACTGCTCTCAACTTCTCAGGCTCACGGGAGGCTTTTCGGATTTCGAAGCCTGCCTCTCAGAAGGTCGGGGGTTCTTTCTTTGGACAGTCGAGCTTTGCGAAGCTCACGCGTGTCCAAGAGACATCGCTTGTGAATGTTACCGACTTGATTACACACCCGGAGGACTTGAAGTTGTTTGCACCTTTGGGTTGCGGTATACAGGCAAGGTCATGCGATGATGAGATGTGTTTAAGAGAGCTAATATGGGTTTGATAGACCGGCTCAGGCACTATCACCGAACTGGCAGCCGCGAAACCGGATGACAAGGTTGCCATTATGGGCTTGGGTGGCGTTGGTCTGGCGGCCATTATGGTACATCTAGCTAACCCCATTATAATGAGAAAGCTAACATGGGAGCAGGGTGCGAAACTCAGAGGTTGCAAAACCATCATCGGCATCGATCGAGTCCCCGCAAGAATCGAGATGGCAAAACGACTGGGAGCGACACACGGCATAGACACATCATCGGTCGCCAATCTCGGTGATGAAGTTCGCAAGATAACAGATGGCTCAGGGAGTACAGTCACTGTTGACGCAACAGGTGTAATGCCCTTGATCCAGCAAGGTCTTGACTTCACCGCCAACCAGGGTAAGATGGTTCTTCTTGGTGTTGCACCAATGACAGCTGGCTTGGAGATCTCGGTTGTTCCCTTCATGGTTGTAAGTATCTCGTAGCGCGGTATTGAGTTTAATGGCTAACACTCTAGCAGACGGGCAAGCAGCTCATGGGTAGTATGGAAGGCGGTGTGCTCCCTGAGGATGTAAGTCCCTCACCATCCAGAGGTAGTGTAGTTGGGAAGCTAATCTTTGAGGTAGTACATTCCTCGCATGATACGGTGGTTCCAGAAGGGGCAGTTTCCGATAGAGCGTCTTATCAAGTTTTATCCTGTAAGTCAAATCGTGAATCACCATTGTCATACTTTCAGAAGGCTAATATGTCACAGGTTGAGGAGTTTGAAAAGGCGATTCATGATATGGAGAACGGTTCTACAATTAAACCTGTCTTGATTTGGTAAGCTATGTGTATTGGAGATACTTGGGCATATATGGGGAGGCGTTGCTTGTATCTAAACACTGGTAAAACCAGCATTATACTAGTTACTGTTTTTTTTCCCCGTGCATCCTTCCGTAGCCTACAATGTTGTTCAACACAATCACGCTCTGGCACAATATCAGCCTGCGAGGCCTTGTATCATTTTATTTACCTAAATATTAGTGGACTCAAGTTTCATGTCATCGGCAGCAATCAGCTGTAGTGTAGATGGTTCAATTCAATGAGACTCGTACCGCAGTACAAGCCAATCCCACTCTGGACTCCGGAGGACTCGTTCAAGTCAGAGCTGCCCACTATAGAACTTTTACAACAGAGTCGTACCAATCCATATCGCAAACCTAGGGAGATGATCGAATTCTGGGGCACTGTAATGCACCCCCAAGCTTTCTCACTCCACGGTCCGTCGATTCGGATATGTGATCAAAAGAATCCCTGCTCGTTCTGGGCAAATAATCCATGCTACCCCGCGTACCCCGCGTATGATACACACCAGGCAGCGTCGGTCCGGAAACTAATGCGGCCCATTCCAAGAAGCTCTTTGTCCGGCATCACGACGGTTGCGCCCATCCGATCCATGATTTACCGACAGGACCGAAATTCCGATCCATGGTGTCGCGGAGAAGACGTCAGCATTTTACACGACAATATCGTATGTTCAGATTTGCCGGCCAGCTAAGATAATGACAACTCCCTAGCATAAAGCCTTCAAACCCTGTCTATCATATACATACAATCATAACCTACTACTTCTACCGTCAATACCACAGCCACGAGCCTATGTCTCCTTCACTATGACGAAGCCCTCGATTAACAGTAGTGATCCCGAAGTGGGTCACCATGAAGCTCTTGAAGCTATCCGATCAGCACCCAGTATCTCCATGAGCCCCGAGCTCTTTGAGAAGCTCTATCTTACGCCCCCGAATGCTGTCAAGGGAGATCTGACGAGCACGTTTGGTAACCCGACGCCGCTGTTAGTTGCATTTTTCGATGACTGCTCGACGAGCACAGCTGATGAAGATTATAGAGCGCTCGCGGGATTCTTGCTGGCTTTGATGCCTCTGTCCTGTGACTTGATGGGTTGGCGCGGTGCTAGCCACTTTGGCGCAGCTTCCATGTAAGTTAATCGCCCCCCTGTAAGCTAAGATGGTAATGATATGCTGATGCCTTGAAGCCCTGTCTACTTCTTTGAGGGCGGTGTCCTCATGGTCATCAGCGGGATCATGGAGTGGATTCTTGGCAACAGCTTTCCTTCTTGTGTCTTTACAAGCTTTGGCTTTTTCTATCTCTCATTCGGTGGAATCCTTCATCCATCCTTCGCTGCATATTCTTCATATGCACCTGCTGACGCAAAATCACCTGATGAGGGAATGGCTACCAAGGGCTTTAATGCCAGCTTAGGTAAGTCGTCCTGACCTAACTTTTTATCTCACCATTCCCTGATAGGCACTGACACCATTGGGGAAGGCTTCTTCCTACTGGCTATGACAATACTGTCGATCGTATATCTCATCTGCGCCTTACGTACGAATGTCGTCTTCGTTGTAATCTTTGCTACTCTTGTGCCAGCTCTCCTGTGCCTCCTTGGAGCATTCTGGGCTTGGGCGGATGACTATACTGGGAACACATTGCTGGCTCAACGGCTATGCGTGGTAGGTTCTGTGATGCAACGCTGCCGCATCTAGTGTGTATTTACTAACCCGCCACAGGGTGCCGGCGCACTACTCTTTGTGACATCGTTTGCCGGATGGTATATCCTGCTCGCTATCTTACTTGCCATTGTCGACTTCCCGATTCAGATTCCGGTCGGTGATCTATCTTCTGTCATCAAAGGGAAGAGTGAGAGGGAAATGCGTTTGGGGAAATAAAGAGACAGCTGAAGTACTCGTCGCGGTTCAACAAACAACAGTGTGTCAGCCCTCCGCGGAACCCTCTTCTGGACGCAAACAGATGATGGCAAGTGAGGATTGGATGGAAATTATGACTGAGGAGTAGACTACCTAGATTAGTATAACGGATTGAAGGAAATTCATGCGTTACAGAGGAGAAAGTCTATCGTGCAGCGTAGGAGATAGAAAAGTCTCTCATTGTTCTAAATTGGATGTCGGCAACGAGATTTAGGAACTGTAAATATGTCCATGGGGATCAGTTTGAGTTCCAGATTACCATGTATTATCTGATGTAGTTACCTCTCTACCTAGAACAAGAAATCAAAAACTTGAAGGCGCACCACCATTTCGTTAGCAAGCCCCATCCGACTTCCTCGAAATACCACAAAAAACAAATCTGCACCAAGCACACAATTAACTGCACCCCAGAAATGAGATTGTACAAAGTTCAAATTATAATTCTAGTGAATCAATACAGCCCATCAGCTCATAACATAAGATCTCATGGTGTGCCGCGCTCCATTTATGCCTTCAACCCCTGACAGCTCAAACGACCGTGGCGTCATGTTCACATCAAAGTTGAAGAATGAAGGCGAGTTCATGTTGACAGAAAATTGACCATCGCCGGGACTGATTGATCTTGTTCTTGAGCTGCCACACATGGAGCCGTAATCCACCATGGACCATAGAACCGTTTCCAGATCAGGTGATATGTCGAAGACGGCATGTGGATCAATCATCCTTTCGAAATCTTCAGAATAGGTATTGAAGTTGAGGAGTTGAGTGTGCTACGAGAGTCAGTTATGTCTGCACGGTTGCTGAGCGTTCAACTTACCATCTTGGCCGCGTGGTCCCAGAAATGGCCCATCTTGTCTAAGATTTCTAGGGAGTGCTGTCCAGATTCCAAAAGCTGTTGAGATGGAACTTGTCCCATGCTCTTTTTACCATGGATAAACATGGAGAGAATACTACCAGCAACACAAGTCGAGTAAGCGTAGAATGAAGCATCGACATGACAGCCCGCCTCTTGCGCACGGTGCAACAGAGACGGGATCTTGGAAGCATGATCACAGCACGCTTCATAGGTTCTGGATAGGAAGCTCGCTGGTGCCTTCACTTTCAAATTTTGTAGACGCAAAGCCAGGAGGAACGGGTGGCCGATGAGACAGTGGCAGAGATGGAAGACGATACGAGCAAATACGGCGTGTCCAACAACCTGGTGGTCCGGCGTTCCAAGGGGAAGTTTGTTCTGAGATATGATGTCTTCGATGGGGACCTCTTCAACTTGCAGATGCTGCTCGATCAGCAGGAGGAAGGAGTTGATAGCTGCAAACTCTGATCTCGAGTCCCATGGTAAAGTGTCGTCTATCTCACGTTGATGAAGGACGTATCTGGCACATCGTCCAAGAGCTGAAGCGACGAGGATGGCGAGGGTGAAGTATCCACGGATCTCACCAAGATCAGCGTCCCAGTTCAAAAGCCTATGGAGAGTGGGGGTTTGTTTCCAAGTGCCGGTTCTGAATACTTCCTCTTCGCATGGCAGTTGGACATGGCAATCCTCATCGGCGATGGCTGGTGGACGCGCTCGCCCGCAAGATACGAGTTTATCGAGAAGGTAGACAGACCAAAAGACGCGTCTTCGCTCTTCCTGTTCGACGATAGGGAGCATGGGATTCGGTTCGTTCATGAGTTGTAGATCTTGGCAGATGCGTACTGCAAGGCCAATCTTTAACCACCCAGAGCTTGTTCGACCAGCTTGTAAAGGATCAGCCAAGTTTTACTTTTTTGGACTGCCTTCGGACTCACCGGTAAAGTCAATAATGGCGAGGATGTTAGTAGTCTGCGCTACGTGAAAATTGGGTTCATTCTCAACAGTTAAATGGTCGCTTAACACGCATAACCAAGCTTGTCTCGCATATCCCTCCATCGCGTCGTGGGTGCGGCCTGAGAAGTATTCGTGATTTGAGAATCGCACTGAAGACGCGAGGATGGCAAATGTGAGACACTTTGGTAAGAGCATGAAACTGAAAAGCTGCCTGTAGTGCTCTTCTTGGAAGTAGGCGTACGGTTGATTGTGGACATGGGTGAAATAGGTATCGACGAGATGCTGCACTACATCGTCTGGTGGCATCGTGCTGAAGGGCCTGCTTTATGGTTAACGACTGCGATGTGTTATTGGAGAGTATATTTATGAGGACGCACGGCGTGAGGGCATCGGTCTGATCTGGTGATGAAGATACTGCGTTCGAGAGCCGACGATGACCGTCCGAGCCATTGTCTAGGTATGTTGTTGAGCGAGGCTGCGTCGGAGAAGCAGAGATGTCGCATTGTTGCGTTGCAAATGATTGATTGAAGTCAAACCTGCAGTTTATTACTCTCAGTGAGCAAGTTTCTTGGTAACAGTGTGTTGCGCAGCCACGCCTACCTTTGTTCCTGGCCTTCCTGTTCACTCAGCTTAGCCAATTGGGCTTCAATCGTGCTCAATCTCTGCAAGAGGTCCGGCTATTATCAAGTCAGTCATGGAATCGTCACGCAACAATTAGCCCAAGCAATGCAGGTCATACATGACCAAACTGAGGAGCCAGCGCTGCAAGCGGGTTCACAGTCACAGAAGCCATCGTCGCTGAGTATGCCTCATATTGGCACGCGCGATTGACACGTCGGCAATTGTTGCATCGCGGCTTATCTCCCGAACATTTCGTTTTCCTCTGTCTGTGAATTGTCTCTACATCAGTATCGTACTTCAAAGACGTTCGCTGCGAAGGTGAGAGTTGGACGATTTGGTGGTGTAACATGACGGACCGAGAGATCCATCAGAAACTGGAGAACACTGGACCCATACCGACAGCTGGTACAAGCTTGCCGAATACGGCGTATACCGCTACTGGTCGCAGGGGCATGAGCTTGTGAGTGAGCCTGTGGCTCGACGCTGGACGATGGTGCTGCTGACATTGCTCTGGAGTAGGCAGCATGCGGTCCGAATTGCGGGATGAGAAGGAAGATAACGAAGTGTATCCAACATACATTCGCCCTCCTAACCTACGTACCTCTCCTTGCGCTATCTGCCGGGCTGCCCGTGACACGGAACTTGGCCTGGGGAATCACCCATTACCTTACCGAGCGGGGTAAGGGAGCTCGCTAACGCATTAGGTTCATCATGCTGGCACTCTCTGCTTTGTTTGCCTTGCTGATCGCTTCCAGTGGAGACCTACCCCGGAATCACGGGGTCGCTAAGGTATAACAGGGAACGGACTCAATGGCTGGAAGTTTATTATCCTTGGTATTATGTAACGCTGATGTCGCAACGACCCCGCATGGCTGAAATCAGCACATGTCCGCGTTTCCGTAATGTCCAGGTCCAGGGTAAGCCATTCTCTCTGAACAACAACAGAAGATATTTATCAGATTGCCAGAGCAGATAAATACTATATCTATGCTAGTGATAATTATAACTATAAGTCACTCCTCTTTTATATAAATTACTTACTAGTTATCTTGAAGACTTCCTTTAATTACCTGTGCTTAACATTATTTCTTGACCTTTCTAGTTAAGATAAAATATATTTATAACTAGATATCTTTAGCTGTATAAGACACTTGATTCTTTACCTGTCAATTATTTAAACATTCCAGGCCATTTCTTCTATAAGGACGATTTAGTTCTTAAGCTGTTAAGAAGTTTGTTATATGTTTAACATCTGATAGTCCTTGTTGTTTCCCCGCCTGCCCCGCTTGCGGTCCGTGGTCCGCACTCCGTAGTCTCAGACTGATACCCGTGCCATAATAGCTAATACCTAACCACTACCGCCCGACACTCACTCCACCAATCTACCCATGCTATAGGTTAAGTCATTCTACCTAGATTACAACACACAATGGCTTGTTGTTATATTGCTGCCTTCTGCATTAGCCAACTGGTCAAAGTCTATCAATTTCTTGACGTCGACGATGCCATACGATATAACGAAGACGAGCCCGAATTACCCTACCCTACCAGCAAATCCACCAATGGTGAAGACATCAAAGGCGACAAACGTAATGCTTCTCTTGTTTTGTCGCTGTCAGGACTTACCTGCTCAGCTTGCTCAAGTGCTGTCGAGTCAGCATTGAGAAGCCATCCCGATGTGGACCAAGTACGTGTCTCGTTGGCGCTGCAACAGGTCATTTTGATTGGGAAGACCGCGAGTTTTGACACTCAGTCAATTACGAGACTCGTTACTGATCTGGGATATGGCGTTGAGCTTGGACCGCGATCGCCCCAGGAGGTAATCCGCGTTCTCAAGTCCAAAGAAGAGATTGCCAGGCTCAAATCAAGTCTATCCAGTCTGGCTGGGTGCGCAACAGTCAATCAGACGATTGCCTTCCTTATCTCGATTGGACAAGGCCGCATACCATCGATTATTCTTTTCACAGCTCACCTGCTGTGTGCAGCACTTATGCTGTTTGCACAATGGCAGTATATATCGTGGATTCACAAGGATGGCTGGAAAGTGATTTGTCGCGGGCAACCCAACATGAATACTCTGGTCTCGTCCTCGATTTCCCTTGGCACCTTTATCTCGTTCATTGATTTGTTGGAATATGGAACTACCGGTGCAAACTCATATTACACGACCGTCATTGGCTTGGCTCTTGTGGTGGTTGCTGGCAGATATATCGAACTTATGTCAAGGCGGACGACTTCCGAGGATCTACTGAGAGTTTATAAGCCGCTTACACAAAACAATTATATAAGGCTTCACTCTACTGGAAAGGTATGAATCCCCCATTTACCAAGAGTTGGAAGTTACACTTGCTGATCGGCTACAGCTTGTCCCTCAGAGTTATCTCGCAGCCGACGATCAGATTATCATCCCACCTTATTCTATCATCCCATGCGACTGCTACGTAGCAGAGGGAACATCTTCCATCAACCAAGCCCTTATCACAGGAGAAGCACTGCCGGTCCGGAAATCTGTGGGGGACTTTCTCCTGGGAGGAACACGAAACTTGGGTAAGAAGCTGGTTGCTGTTGTCGACAAAGAACAGGGAAATTCATTTTACTCCCAGCTTGTCCATGGTACTGTTGAGGCAGCAGGCTCAAAGGACGAAGACAATCGCACAGTTGATATGGTAATGAAATACTTGGTAGGGTTTGTCATGTCATTGGCAGTCGTTGTTCCCCTCAAGGAGATCTGCACATGTGCTGAATCGCTGAGTTATGAGGCGATTCGAGTTGCGATGGCTAGGGCGATGACAATACTTACATGCGCATGCCCTTGCGCCTTGGGATTGGCCATTCCCTCAGCAGTAGTTGCAGCAGTAGGTGAGTTACCTACGATAGGAATGCCGGATTTTTTGGCTGAGATTCTAACAAATTTCTCCTCACAGGCATAGCAAGCCAAAACGGTCTTCTCATCACAAGCGGTTACAACACCATCCAGAAACTCAGCAGCACGCAGTCCATCGTGTTCGATAAGACTGGGACTCTGACACGAGCTGTGCTAGATATCACGGACGTCGAAACCACAGAAGCATGGAAGAAGCCAATCACAGAGTTTTGGACTTATATCTGTGCTGTTGAGGAGGGCAGTGTCACGAGTCACCCGCTCGGTAGAGCCATATTTACTGCTGGAGTGAGTCATCTCGATAGGCCTTGGTCAGAAACTAAAGCGCTTGTCGAGTCGCGAAACATTGCAAGTGAGTCAGGTAAAGGTGTTTCGGGAGAAGTCTCTATAGGCCAAGAGCCCTGGCGACGTGTTGATATTGGAAGCATGCGGTACTTGTTGTCCTGTGGCGTGTCTGATCTCCCAGTGGTATCTGAAGGACAAGACAGCGTGATAGCAGTATACGTAGCTGTTGATAGGAAGTTTGCTGGAACATTCTATGTGACGGTAATGTAACCCGAGGCATGCACTTCGCCTACTAACATTTGTAGGATGCTGTGAGAGACGATGCAGAGAAGACCATCCAACGGCTCCACGAACAGGGCTATGCAACGCATCTGGTAGCTATCTGACATATATGCAAGGAGACACTTTACTGACGTCCGTAGTTGACTGGCGACATGCCTCAGTCCGCAAATCGCATTTCCCAGCAGTTGAAGATACCGGTGCTCGCGTCTGAAGCAACACCCCAAGACAAACTGGATTTCGTCAAGAGGCTACAAAAGGATCGAAAAGCTGTTGCAATGGTAGATAAGACCCTCGTGCCTATAGATAGTCACACTGACAATATCCTTAGGTTGGTGATGGATTGAACGATGGCTTGAGCTTAGCAGCAGCCGACGTTGGTATAGCTCTTTATCACGACGTCGCTACCCCCACAGTTGGTGCAACGGTTTTCATCCTCAATTCAAGGCTGGAATCTATACCGTTATTGCTCAAAATCGCAGGACTAACCATGAAGCAAATCCGATATAATTTGGTATGGATCGTTGGCTATAACGCTCTCGCGCTGAGCATGGCTTCTGGCCTCTTCTCTCCGTTTGGCATTGTCTTAACACCGTGAGTGAAAGATTCAAACTCTAATAGATAGTGCTGACCGAGCTTGTGTAGACCACTCGCCGCTGCGTGTATGTCGTTCTCGTCAATCTTTTTGACGCTGAACGGGTTTTGGTTACGGAATAGGCTAGCTACGGTTTTCAAAATGGAGGAATAGATAGTTATACAATAATAGTATAGAGCTGTGAGCCCATCACTTTGATTGCAGAAAAACACCTTATAATAAGCCGAACTTTCTCGTGATACTTGTGCGCATAGAGACCTTGTGGAAATCGACTAAGACACGTTCTTCAACCATGAGTTTGACATTTGCCCAGCATGTCTTAGCCGTCGGTTAAGGACTTCGGCACCTCCACATTAACGGACCGTAGCGTCGGACTGAAAAGGAGCTAGTCCATATCTGCAAAGTCTCCACGGTCCGGTCGTAAGAGTCGTTGCATAAGTGACAGTATCAAATGGGCGTTGCTTCAGCAAAATCACAGTTAATTGCTATATCGATTATTGCTTCATCGCTCCTAGCCAACCAAAAAACTCCAAGAATCGCCAAAATGACCAAGCCTAGCATCAACTTCAAAGGTGGCTTTGTCCAAATCATTGATGGGCAAAGCGCCCCCACCAAAGAAACTCGGCATGGATTGAACCCTGCAAACCTACAGGAGATGGACAAAGTCCCTGTAGCAACTCAACAGGACCTTGATCGCGCAGTCGCAGCAGCAAAAAAGGCCTTCAAGGCATGGAGCAAGACTCCTTACGAGGAGCGTCGAGAAACTGTTCTTGCTTTTGCTGATGCTGTTGATACTCATCGTGATGAGTTTCAAGCTCTCCTCACAGCTGAACAGGGGAAGCCGGTAGGCACAGCGAGCGCTAAGCATGATGGTTATGAAACTAATGCCGTTAGGTCCCTCAAGCTGCGTATGAAACTGACGCTGCTATCGAATGGATGCGTGGCATGGCTCTGATTCCCCTTCCTGAGGATGTTCTCGAGGACACTGAGCAACGCACTATCATTAGCCGTTACACGCCTATCGGAGTCGTTGCAGCTCTTGTTCCCTGGAACTTTCCTCTCTTGCTTGCCACGGGCAAGATTGCCCCGGCACTATTGACTGGAAACGTCATTATTGTAAAGCCATCGTAAGTGCCGTTGCCGGAGGATTCCTGGTTGAGATTACTGATGAGCCTACAGCCCTTTCACGCCCTATGGCGGTCTTAAGCTGGTAGAGCTCGCGCAGCAATTTTTCCCACCTGGCGTGGTTCAATCGCTGAGTGGTGATGATAAACTTGGGCCTTGGATGACTAGCCATCCTGGCGTTGATAAGATCAGCTTCACGGGCTCGACGGCGACGGGCAAGGCTGTTCTTCGAAGCGCCAGCTCCACACTGAAGCGCGTGACCTTGGAACTGTAAGCCTTCTATACTTTTCCATGTTCTTTGTAATTGCTAACACGGTCAGCGGTGGCAATGATCCAGCTATCATATTTCCAGACGTCGATATTGACAAAGTTGCTGAGAAAGTAGCCTTCTTCGCATTCCTCAACTCAGGTCAGATCTGCCTCAATCTCAAGCGAATCTTTGTGCACCAGAGCATTTATCTCCAGTTCAAAGAAGCACTTGTCAAACATGTCAAGAGCTACACTTTGGGCGATGGGTCCAAAGAAGGTGTAACACATGGCCCGCTGCAGAATGCTCCTCAGTTCAAGCGCGTGAAAGGCTTCTTTGAAGATATTGAGAAGGAGGGTTGGAATGTCGCTGTGGGCGGCAAGATTGAGTCCTCTGAGGGGTATTTCGTTAACCCTACTATCATCGATGTGCCCCCGGAGACATCCCGCATTGTCGTAGAAGAGCCATTTGGTAAGATTAAAGCACTCGACATAACCTCAACTTAGACTAACAATTAATTTCAGGACCGATCGTGCCACTTCTCACGTGGAGTAGTGAGGAAGAGGTAATTGAGCGTGCAAACGATACGACTATGGGACTTGGAGCCTCGATCTGGTGCAATGACATTCGTCGCGCTCACCGCATTGCGCGAGAGATTCAGGCCGGCAATGTCTGGGTCAATACGCATTTTGACTTGACTCCAATGGCGGCTTTTGGGGGTCACAAAGAGAGTGGTATTGGAACTGAGTGGGGAGCCAATGGCCTCAAGGGCTTTTGTAACGTTCAGACCTTGTTCCTGAACAAGAATGTCGTGTCGTAGTGATTAGGCTTGTATGCAGCATTTTGCCCCATGTTGAGCTTATTTGATCTCATTCTCTGGTCGATTCTTCCGGATTATCTTTGTTTGACTCAGTGGAACGGGATCGCATCAATTAATCTCTGAGTATACGTAAGAAATGGTCCAAGGACAATCTCCGGCAATTGAGATCTCCTTAAACACCATGATCCCTAATCTATGCTCACGAAGTATACTGAACTCGTCAGACTCAGAGTCAAAGGCTGTTCTGAAATAAAATGATAAAGCGTCGTTGTAATGCTGCAAGTCTGACTTCGAAAGGAGGTGGCAGATCAAGAAACGCTTCAAACAAAGACTCTACACGGGCTCTTGCACTGCTTAGCAGCCTAAACCCTCTGGGCAGGGGCACTGGAAGGACCCGGCTAATGAGTCCCCGCTCGGTCCGATGCTCGGGTCCGCTATCCTAAGTTCGTCATGTGCCGTAACTCTGTTCCGGACAACGGCTGATAAAGCGTTCAAGACGCGAGTGTGTACGGTGTCTTAGTGTCATCATGCAGCAAAACTTCCTTATTTTGTTTTCGTCCAGCAGTCTTGATAAAAAGTCACCGCCAGTAATGAAAGATGGTCTCTGTTATCTTCCCAATCATGAGACACAGGCCCTTCTCTTCTTGTCTTGGGGTGATTACCTTCATGGGCATATCCCGTCTATTTATCCCACGTCTTACTTCGGCTATATCCTACTCAACGTCCGCGCAGTCGATATGGTCTAACCCACATGAATCCGTACCTTTCATCACTCAAGCTCCGAGGCTCTCTATCGTTCAAGGTCCCACTGCTCCTCCACTCTGGAACAGAACCCTTGGAAGTCTGGTCAAAGAGCAAGCTAAGAGACGTGGTAAAAGGACTGCACTTACTGTACCGTGGCAAAACACCAGACTCACATATGAGGACCTCGAGTATCGCAGCTCTGTTGCCGCAAAAGCCCTCCTTCACGCAGGCTTGAGGTGTGGCGATGCTGTTGGGATATTTGCTGGCAATCGCTTTGAGTATATTGAGTTGTTTCTGGCATCTGCTAGAATTGGGTGTCCTTTCGTGGTGTTTAACACGACAAACTCACCTCATGAGCTATGCTCAGCTGTGGCTCGAAGCGGTCAGTCAACCAAACTCATCGAACATACAGAGCTCTGATATTGTTCCGCAGACTGCAAAGCGCTGTTTATTGCATCTTCCATTGGATCTATCAACACGGATGATCATGTATATCAGGTTGCCACGACAGCAGAAGTCGGCGCCTCTCTGGAGCAGCTTATTATGTTCGACAGATCTGCTTCGCGGGAGCTCTTTAATTGTCATAGATACGAGGACTTCCTGAATGACGGAATTAACGGATCTATAACAGACGAGCAACTTGAACGCGCTGAGACTATTGTTCAACCCTCGGATGTATTGAACATGCAATTTACTTCTGGTGAGAAAATGCCTTTTAAATACATCGCTCTTCGATTCGCTTTGCAGCCTCTGACAGGCTTTCAGGTACTACTGGCCTTCCGAAAGTCTCTGTGCTCACACACAAGTAAGACACTCATGCCAGTCAAGCCACCCTCAATCTCCTGACAATCCCTTCTAGCAACTTGATCAATGATGGAAAATACGTGGGACATGCCATGAGACTTACCCAAGAAGATGTCATATGCTGTCCACCGCCCCTATTCCACTGCTTCGGCCTGGTCATGGGATTTCTCGCATCCTTCACCCATGGCAGTACTATCGTGTTTCCCTCAGACAGATTCAACGCGAGGCAAACTCTCGATGCAGTTGAGGCAGAGAAGGCTACTGCACTACTCGGTGTCCCCACAATGTTCATGTCAGAGCTAGAACAGATGGAATCACAGCCTCGGAGAATCACGACCGTGCGTACTGGTCTCGTTGCTGGCTCGCCTGTGTCGCCTAGCCTGATGGATGAATTGAGAGCCAAGATGAATGTCCAGGGAATGCTTATTGCGTATGGAATGACGGAGACGAGTCCCGTGACCTTCATCACTTCCCTAGACGACCCAGATGACAGAATGCTGACTAGTCTTGGTCGTGTTCTTCCCCATACCGCAGCCAAGATAGTCGACACCAATGGAAACGTGCTTCCTATCGGGGAACGCGGGGAGATCTGTACGAGCGGGTTTGCCTTGCAAAAGGGATACTACAAAGACGAGATCAAGACACTGGAAGTAATGAGACGGGATGAGAATGGCGTGTTGTGGATGCATACTGGTGACGAGGGATACTTGGACGAACGAGGTTACGGTTTCATCACTGGCCGTATCAAAGACCTGATTATCCGCGGCGGTGAGAATCTGTCGCCCAGCGAAATTGAGAACCAGCTTCTCCGTCATCCAGAAATCAGAGAAGCTTGCGTGGTGGCAGTCAAGGATAGGATCCACGGCGAAGTAGTCGCAGCCTTCTTACAAGCGTGCTCACCAGAGAAGAGACCATCAGATGGAGATATTAGGGATTGGGTTTTGCAGGATCTGAGCCCAGTCAAAGTTCCGGCTTTTATCTTCTGGCTTGGTCACGATGGCGTGGATGCTGAGTTGCCCAAGACGGGAAGTGGAAAGTATCAGAAGCATATCATTCGCGATATCGCGGACCGGCTAGCAAGAAAATCAAGCACGACAGAGGATTGAATAGCGGCGATCTCGATGATTTGAATGCTCCAGGTCTGTTAATATATTACTTTCTTGTTTTTGCACCCTACTCAGCCTCTCTAAAGATTGCTTTGTTGCGTCTGCGATCAAGATCGATGTCTAAGTTGTGGGCTAGAAGTGTTATTTGCAGTTGAGACTTGTGGCTGAGAGCTTATTCCGGCAGAGAGAACCTAGATCAAGACATATCGCATTGATAAAGCGCCCTTATTCTGCTGATATCAAAACCGCTACCGTTCTGGCCAACATTAATTATTGCATAGAGAGTGCAATGACCAGGGCGTTTAAAGTAATGTCAATTACTATTCCCCGGAGCACTCCTCTTTTTTAACATCTAGGTAAGGAGCCATAATTTACTTCTGTTATAGATTTATGGACATGATTATGAAAAGTGGCATAAATGTAGCCTATATATGTTAGCGAGATCAATTTCTATCAGTTAATAATATCCCAAGTTACTGCCTGCTTACCAATCATCCAAGACTCTTTCTTTATCCAGCATCTTAACGGCCTCGAACACCTCTGGAAGTCTGCTGTTTTTATGAAAGGTTGCAAGCTTAGTCCGAGCATATACCTGTGCAGGCTCCTGGACTAAAGGTGACGCTGCTACTGCTGATAAGGGCCATACAAGCCACCGCACTAGCGTCTGGCTCAGATAGGACCGAGACGCTAGGCTCTGGAAGAAATGCACGCTGCAGAGGATATCTACAGCGACCTTGTCCGCGTTTGATTTCGTGTAGTCGAGAAGGTTGAGTCTATTCTGTTGGAGGGTGTCTGTGCTATCATCGACCGTCACATTGCAGACGGTGAGAGTGGTGGCGGAACGGTGTATCCATTTGCTGATGAATAACTTCATCACGCGCAGGATGTTCCAATACCGGGCTGACTGAGGGGTTGGATACTTGTGAGTAATGCCATTAAATGCACAGTCTGGGGCTTCAGCTATCGGCATCACCTCGTAGGGAAAGAGTGTAGATGCTTGATCTAGCAGGCAGTCTATCTGCGACAACAACAGGCATCCCTGAGCCACGACAACCTCGGGTGCTAACGTGTCCTCTGTGTTTGTCGATGTTAACTTAACGAGGAGAAGAGACATGGAGTCCAGAACCGCGCCAAGGTCGACTACTAGAGAGTTTTCGCCGGTAAAGTTACTCAACCGTGTCCGCATTTCCGATACAATTGCAGGCACAGGAACACGGCGCTGCGCACATGATGCGTATGTATGGTTACTGACGTCAGAAAATAGGGCACGGCCCAGGGCCGAGTCGAACTGACGGGGTCCTCGGAGCTTGACGAGTTGGACGGCGCCATCTACATGGGATGTCCAGTTGTTCAACGAGTCACGGCGGTGGAAGGCAATAGCCTCGAAAAGAGCCAAGAGGAGCACCGAGGCAAGAGTGCTGTCATTGGCCGCTTGCTGCGGCAATGACAAGGCTGCGTTGATGTTCTGAATGGCCGCAAGGTAGTTCTTGCGAGCGAGGGTCATCAGCGACGGTTCCATGAGTTCGTAGGATAGCATGGCTAGTGCAGGCGCAAGCATCGCCGGTGACTTGAGAAGCTCAGTTGGGCAGTCAAAGGCTATAACTGATAAGAACTCCAAGGACGCGGTTGGCGCGTACATAGACAAGAAGAATGCAGTCCCAGCATCTTGCGGTGACAAGGCTAAACTAGTACCCAGAGTCAATATGGCACCGCGGCGAATAGCTTCAGCCTTTATGAAACGATGAGTCGGGGATGTGGCGGACATAGAAGATGAGTCATCGATGTTTCGAGACCCAGTCGAGATCGGTACCTCAAACAGTGTTTTGGGGGGTTTTAGCTCTCGACGCGTCGTCCTCTTCCCCAATCTGGCACGCGCCTTGTCAAGAACTTGGCTGGTTTGATCCCTGACGATAATAGCTTTTGGATCTCGGTACCCAGGACAGGGGATGTGCTTCCTGATGCACTGGCCACACGCGGGCTGCTTCTTGTCACACTGTGAAGTTGAATGAGACTTGATTTCGTTTTCAGGATTTCAAGTAGTTCAGGTCTAACTCACCTTGCCTCGCTTTTTCTTGCACGAGTGGCAAGCAGTAGACGGCCGGCCGCAGTACGTCATAGTGAACAAAGATAGTGCCCTAATAAATTGTGTGTAGTTGTGAGATGCTTGACGATGGCCTGAGCCTAGGACGGACCCTGCATTGCATTTGTCGAGAAGGTCGTTGTCATTTGCAGCGACTACACGTAATCGCAATAGATCCACCCAGAAGCCGAAGTCCGAGAGAGTGGGGACGCTATTTCTTCTCACTGCATACTCAAATTGGCCTAGTCTAGTACCTGTTGTTTTGCACCTAGACGAAGTAAGGAGATGGCAAGAGAAAGCAGTCGCGGTCAAGAGACATATAAATTACTTGATTCGCTGCCATCGCGGACAAAACTTTTTCTATATCTCGACAGTCATAGACACACTTCTTTACCCGTCTTATACTTATTCATGGTGCGTGGTAGGCTACTACACAGACTTACAGGAACTACATCATGGTTCTGGATTCGTGGTCAATCGTTGCCATTGTTCAGCTAGCCGCTTACATCCCAGCAATTTGTCTCGCTATCTACATATGCAATCTCCATGGCTTCAGCAAAAGTTCAGGGTTTGTGGTAACTTGATGCGGCACGGCATGTTGCAAGAGCTGACTCTAGAACAGATGGTACTATACGGTCACCCTGTCTGTCTGTCGCATAGTTGGAGCTGCTTGTCAGCTTATCTCCATCGACAACAAATCTACAGGTCTCCTGGAGGCTGTGATGATCCTCAACCATATCGGCCTGGTCCCCTTGATGCTGTCGACTCTAGGGATGTTGTCGAGGTTGTACGTATTCTACGTGGATGTCAGTTTGTATTTACTCTCGTCGCTAACGTTTGCCTTGTGTCAAATATAGAGCCGACGTCATCAATGCCCAGTTGACCGACCCAGCTATCTCGATTAGGTACTTCCGGTTGATGCAATTGATTATGCTGCTTGGAGCCGTGTTTGGAATCATTGGTGTCGAGAGCAAATCATCAAGCGGCACCTCTCCCTCTGCTTGGTCATACGCTGGCGTTCTCTGCTATGCAGCAGGGTTTTGTTTGCTGGTAGGAATTCTGGCCAAATCAATATCGGTCGTACGCCTGGCGCCTACGAGAGAGCGTATCCTCGTACCAGCCGTCGGCCTCGCTCTCCCGCTCGTATTTGTTCGGCTGTTGTACCAGATTTTGTTGGTGTTTGTCCATTCGGGGCATTTCGTGTTGATCAAAGGATCGGTACTTGTCTTTGTCTTCATGTGTGTTGTGGAGGAGTTTCTTGTTGTCTGTATCTTTCTATTAGTCGGACTGAGGCTCGAAAGACTCGACGAGTGCCAACAGGGACCTATCTTGTCGCGCAAACGGGATCGGCGTCGAGGCCGGCGTCATTACAGGCGCGGCGACTCTGATCCGCCACTGTAGAACTTATAATGAGGTCAGCTCTCGAAGGTAGAGAGGAGCCAAAGGAGTAATAGAGAATAAGTGTAGGGGGGTTAAGAAGTAAGAATTAATACAAAAAGAGTGAAAAAGGAAAGCTTGCAACTTAAGAGGTATTTTATTCAAAGTAAAAATCATGATAAGTCGGGTTGATCTTATCAAGCTACCTAAATCATACAGTAGGGTCAGTCTGGCCAATCAGAGAGGGCTGGTTTGCTCACAGTGCAACACTGGAACTAGAGTATGGCTCTATTTCATAACGTCCAGGTGAGGAGATGTGACGGTGACGCCTGATCAAACAGGGCTATATCGGGTTAATAATCTTGCATTGCCGGCGGGGCGTTTCAACCCTATATAAAGATGCCTGCTGCAACCAACACTTCTCTGCAGCTTACCAACACCTGTTTTCTTCGCCCTAAACATCCTTCAAACTGTAATTCATCTCTTTTCACTGCATCTTTTGCAATAAGGTCAGATAACCCACCAAGCGACAAGCCAATCACTACTTGGTTCAGGTTCAAGCTTCCAGAAGACATCTTACTAGATGAATCATTATTTCATGCTCTGCATCTAACTAGGGAAGAGTGGACACAGGTTCGCCTCTGTAAATTCCTTATGATTGATATCTACTTACTCTCTAGGTTTGCTACGGAAGAATCAAGGAATCTCCACAAGACTGTGTGCTTCTAGTCGATTGGTATCGCACCAGATCATGGCTTGAGTTCTCACAGTCAGATAGCCACGCAGAGTTGCTTTCCAGCCTTGGCTCTTACTCGGATATTCCAGTAGTGAGTGAGATCATCGGCTTCGCCAGCTACCACCCCACAATTGCGATGTCGTCTCATACCGAGTTGATAAGAGTCTACTTCCCGGCTTCAATTTCGCCGGAAACCCGCAAGGCTGTTTGGGAGAAAGTCCGACATCTAGGACATTCAGTTGCCTACGGCAAAAAGGTCGAGCATAGGAACCCGTACAAAGCAGGCCCGTGCTTGGGCTGGATTGAAGGCGATGTGAAACGGGAGGGACAGGACGCGGTAGCGTGCGTCTGGGTTCATAAGTGGAAGAGTCAGGAAGCTGAGGAGAAATGCAAAACCACTGCGCGGTATCCGCACATGAAGTATGGCGAATTCATAAAACCTCTTATTCTTGATCTATTCCAGCAGGGGCTGAGGGATCTAGGCGCTTTGGGCTGGGAGGAATGTCACCTGAACTTTGAGACGAAGTGCTACATCGCGTAATGAGAAACAATCAGACGGTACTATGACATGATCTTAACTCTCATAACACTGTACAATTTATAACTGGAAACATCACCATAAGTTACCCTCCTTGTTGTCACACTGAATACCCGAGGGCCCTCCGGCACTTGCAATTGCCCTCTCTACACAGCCCGCTTTGATGGTTATCGGCAAGGTAAAAGTAAACCTATACGGCGCAGTCCAGCCATCCCCTGTCTCAACTTCAATCACACTAGAATGCCAGTCTGTCATCGCTCCACAGCCCTTTTCTTCACTCTTCAGTTTCTTCCCATCGTCATCTATCCAGCTGTAGCCGTTTGCCACAATGGTGACTGTGTAGAAGAGGGGAATGGCAAGTCCGTCCTCAACTAACTCACAGGCAGCTTGGGGTTCAGGAGCGGGCCCTTGCTCACAGTTGGGAGAGTGGCAGGGATAGTAGGTGCACACCATACCGTCGGCATCTGTTGTTGTCGTTGCATCGTCTTTGCATTTGGGCATACAAGCAACCTGTTATACCTGTTAGACCACTTGCTGATAATATTAACAGTTGGACTACTCACAATACCGCCCTTTGCGGTAAAGGTGAACCTTTTCTCATCAACATCTGAGGCTCCGAATAGAAGCTCAACATAAGTTCCACCTAAAAGTATTAGCATTGCCTAGAAGAGTGGTATTGATGGTTATCTTACTAGAATCATCGGGAACTTTCCACTTGATCTCAAGACCCTTTCCGCCATCTCCACTCTCAATACTATCGTCATCGTCGTTCCCAACCTTCCAACCCTTGACGGCCTCTTTAACATTATCATCGTCAATCACAAAGTCCCAGTCTGATCCTTTGTCATCCGATATAGGGATAAAGAACTTCAGGTGGCTGCCTTGAGTTGGTATTGCTGCATGAGCAGTCGCTGAGTATGTTTCGTAGCCTGCATCGCAGAATGGTGTTATCTCCGGGGTCGTCATTGTAACAGCTGCTGTGTTGACCCAAGATGCACAACTGGGTTGCTCGACACATGCTTCTCGGTTACCAGAGCCCACACATCCTGTGTAAGTGGCGGTCGAAGCACAAGAGAGGCCAGACGATGTCGGAACACCAATAGAAGGAGCTCGGGTGAGTGTGGGGAAAGCCTCCGTAGTAGCTTCGGTCGTTGTGACTTGGGATGTAGGAGACGTGAATCTGCCGAACTTTTTATCCAGCCGAGCTTGTGCTGCATCCACTATGTCGTTGAGCTGTGCCTCTGTATACTCATCGATGTTCCATTCCTCCCACTTGAGCCTGATGGCTGTTATAGTAGGGGTCTCGATGCTAACTGTAGTTGTTTTAGAGATAGTTCTTGAGAAATCCTCCCCTTCTACGTCACAACCGTAAATGGTGCCGCAAGTGGAAATAGCACTCTTTTCTGTCGTGGATGTAATAGTTCCATCAACAGAAACCCCGTAAGAAGTAGTGGTGATGCACATCTCAGCTGACTCAGTCTTGCAGTCATCCGGCTTGCTGGAAAATGTTGGGTTGCCGGCGGGGTCAATACTAAGATGTGAATGTTAGTCTATGCCCCCAACAATAAAGCCTTGGCTGCTACATACGTGAATCCAGGCCAAGGGATAGAGCCCGTGATATCTACCTTGATAGGTGCGGTGGGGTTGATCTTGATAATAGGAGGGGGGCCACTAGAGAGGTCAGTGACGGGTCACAGTAGCATCGGCCACGCTACAACTGCTTTATACATACGGTGGATGAGTGCCAGGAGGAAGCACGAAGCTCCATCCCCTAATGGGAGCGAGGCATAGATCAAAGAACCACATGTCGCAGGGAATCTTGATACCATTATCGCTTCTCTCTGGATCGGGTACTGGTGTTGTGATTGGGATAATAACCGGAACGGCTCCAGCCGTCTCAGTGGACTCTGGAGCTTGCGTGACATCACTGTTACTATGCCTGGGTAGAGTCGTAACCTGACCATTGGGTAATGTGGTTATGGGATCGGCGGTTGACTCAGGGACTGTAGTAAGTCGGTCCTTAGTGATGGGAGAAGTAGGGAGGGGATCATTTGACTTGGTGGCCTCTGCATGACTCGACTGCTGAGTGTCTGGGACGGGGTCGATCAATGTTGGTGGAACGGATGTAATGGAACTGGGGTCTTGGCTTTGATCCTCACTATCAGTTACACCTTGAGACGAAAGAACGGAATCTAGTGTCCCGGTTGCGAAAGGTGCCGTGCTGGGAGTGACTGTTTTGGTCAGTGCTGTGGAGAGAGTGCCAGTCGGAGCTAAGATAGGTGTAGGAGTTTCATTTCCGGGCCGAGTTAGATCTGAAGTCGAAGCCGCGGGACCAGGGTCGTTAGTACTGCGGGTCACTGTTGTAGTGATACTCCTATCATCACCCCCAAGAGAGTCAGTGATGGACTTGTGGGTTGTCTCGGAGAGATCTGTACCTGTCGAGAAAGTATTGGTGAAAGGATTGGTAGTCACCAGGCCACCAGGTAAAGTGGTGGCAGGGGAGGGCTCGGATGAAACGGAGACAATGTGCGTGTTTGGTATGGTGGCATCTCCACCTGGGCTATCACGGCTGGCATCAGACGACTTCTCCGAATTGCTAGTCGTCAGCTGGCTATTGGCAATCGTTGTAACATGGCCAGTACCGTCGCCGGAGGAGGGGGCAGTAGTGACGCGGTTACCTGGTAATGTCAAGACCGGGGGACCTGCTGTGATGAACACGTGTGATGAGCTGGAGGACACCTTTGTGCGTTCTGATAGCCAATGCTCTGAAGTGGTTGTGACGGGAAGGGGTAGGGGGTTCGTGGAGGGTTTGCCCGAGATATTGTCATCAACTGTTGGAGACGATAATTCAGGCTTACGGAGAGTGATGATGGTGGTTGGGTCAGGAATAGATGGAAGCGGAGGTCCACACATTCCATTGGCACCGCAGGTCCAGCCTTCTGGACAGCAGCCCGCACGACAACACGCTCTTTCTGGACACTATAAGCCAAAGTCAGGGACGAGGTATGTAAGCTTACTTGGGCCACAGATATGCTCTAGCCATCCGTCTCCAGGAGGACAGCAGTTTTCGCCTTGCAGCAGAACACGGCAGTTACCGGTACACAAACAAGACCCATCCGGGCATGTTGACTTGACACTGACGCCAACTGGAGGGCAAGGGGCAACAGCCACCGCGCCGCTTGGATCCTCATAGTTGAAAAGGTTGAACAGATGCAGACAAGTAAGACTGAGGGAGAAGCTCTGAGAAAGGAATATATCAAACAAGAGTTATCGACCTATGAGATATCAGAAGAAGACTGAACCGAAAGCAAGTGAACTGGAGACTTCTATCGTCATGCGATACTGCCATATAAGATTGTGATCTCAAAGTTTGCACATAGGCAACTGGACAAGTATCTACAGATGAGGAAAACTAGGTTCTCTCTGCTGGAATAAGCTCTCAGCCACAAGCATCAACTGCAAATAACACTTCTAGCCCACAACTTAGACATCGATACCACGATGACTGACCAATGGCTACAGCATAAAGCTGATATGATAAGAACTTAAATGATGACTCCTTGGCCGGCCTTGGAGGCGTATAAAAGGCTCCAATCCCTCGGCCAAGAAAGGTTAGCTCAACACCACAAACAACCCGGTTCTTCAAGATGGCGGCAGATGAGGAAAACGCCGATATTCTAAAATTATCACCATGCCATGGTATAATTAGAATACGATTATCTTCATTCCAATGTACGCAACTGAAGCAACAGCATCTTTGAAACGCTTGGCGTATAAACGAAGCAGACCGCGACATGGAATAGATCCTACTTGACAGTTACCGCGCAACATGTAGCGCGGCGGCAAGGCAGACGGGAAGGCAGCAACAGCTTCAGCGTGCCCTCAGGAGGACCTGCATGGCTGTGTTGGTAAGCCTCAATTGCGGTATTAATATATTTTGATGCATGCATGATAATACTATGTTGGCCTTACTGAACGTAGTCTGCTGATGGAACCAACAGCTGCATCATGCGACTGGTAAGACCATGACATTGGGGGCGATTTCTTATTTTTAATCGACTCATGCAATATACTCTAGACATTTGGGTTACCGCCCGAGGCTGAGCTGCAGAACGGATTGTTTCAAGTGAAATTTTCTCTCAGGACCAACAGAGTGGATGACCAACATACAGTAGCAGCGCTGGTACTTTCTATAATTGCATCAACCTGTTGGACCGATTCTAGCCAATGTGGATCGGCGTTGTTGGCCCCCAGAACCCCTGTCATAACTTAATGTGCTCGGTGTTTCCACTTACTGCAGGCGCTTAGACAAAACGCTGATCATTCGACATGGCATGTTCGCGCTGGTACTCAGACCTCTGGGACCAACACGCAAGATGCGGAGGATGCCTTCGCGTACATTCTCGCAATTTACAATGAGCCCTGCTGGTAAGAGTATGGTTATCATTTTAGCAGAACTTCAATCTCCTGGGATCTAGTACCATTCGATTACCATCTCACTCAACGAGTACATATAACTGTGCAATCGCCTTCCTGACGTATCTGCTATAATATCCTTTCATCATTGTTAATGCTGGAGTCAATCAGTATTACTTTATAGCCCCCATCGACTAATCTTTGGCCTCATCCTATCGTCCTCCCTATCTCTTGTCATGACTTGGTCACGCCCAAATTTCTTTTCCTACAGAGCTTTACTGTTTATACTTCTTGCTCAATATGCCCTCGGCTCAATTGACTCTGTCTTTAACATTAAGTAGGGCGGTGTTAACGTCGGTGGATGTAATTCTTACAAGAGCAAACTCAACAGATGGTGGGCAGACGCCAGAAAGCTCGTCGACGCTGCGCTCTTGTATGCAGAAGATGATAGCGTTGATGGACCCGAATACCTATACACCTTTTTTGCGCTAGACCCCCCTCCTGCCGGTGCCGAGGGTAGAGCAACAGTCCGCGGTATGTTCCCAATCCCCAAATCACACAACCAGTTACTGAATCACTCCAATAGCTAGGTTGGGGTTGGTAAAAGAGTTTATCGGTGGCGATTCACAACTCCCAACCGGTAAACCCTGGTTATTCTGCTCGAGCAAGTGGTTGGAGCGTAAGTTTGTTATGTCCTTGACGAGTAATTGTTTGAATAACATGGTCTTTATCTAGGTTTGGACTGGGATGACGTTGCCTACGATAAGGAGACAGGCGACAAGTTTACAGGTGATGACGCCAAGAAGGTACGAGATGTAGTTGATGAACCAACTCCACCTCCAGGTGAATCAAACGAGCCAAAAGGTACGTAGCCAGGTGCTAGGAACATCACACTTCCCTTTATGATCTGTCTAACTCAAATTTCCTCGGAGTTCCCATATTGGTCCTCTGATCTTAAAGAATACCTGATAGATGAGGCCGATGACTATTGTTCGAAGAAGGTCGACGGAGTTATCCAGCACTTTGGGGCTACTCACGAGGGTCCCGAGGAAAAGTGGAAACCCGTAACCATATGCGTCGATAACTTGGCATGGAATGCTAAAATGGACCATCTGGGCCTTGGAAATGTTAGGACAGCGGGTAAAAGTATTGTGGAATACAGAGCACAGTCTATGACATTATTCCACGAACTCTTCCATGTAGTCCTCGGGAACGCGAATACCGAGGAGCACGAAAAAAGCTGTAAGTTCAAAGATTATTACATGATGAAATGAACTAACGAGTCGTTAGATGACCTGCCGTATATTGCGAGCCCTAGGAAAGAGGAAGGTGAAGATCCTGGCGATGAAGATCAAGACATCATTTCCACGCAGGAGGCCTTGTACAACCCCGAATCCTACACACTATATGCTCTTGCTTCCCTTCTTGGACAGAAGAATGAGCGCTTCACGTTCGCTAGTACAAGGTCGAAGCTCAAGAAGACAGAAGATCCAAAGGGCAAGGATGAGAATAATGCAGGATCAGGACGCGCTGGCGATCGAAAGAGGATGATGAGGGTTTGACATCGTTTAAAGTTCAAAGAATGATGTAGTAATATATATCATGATACTTTACAAAAGATTTAGTTTAAATTGTGAAACTGGATAGATAATGCTTGTACTGCGTGCCTTATGGACTAGGTGACCGTGAAGAAAGGTAGAAATTCTTCTTTCTAGACAATTTACTACATCACGCACGATGGGTCATTATAGACAATGTATTTAACTTCCTGATCGTTCCATGTCCTTGATTGCAACGACGCTAAATGATGGGAATGAAAAAAAAAAAGGAAGAAAGATATTCCGGGAAAAAAGCCTCCACCAACATGGTGTCATCTGGATGTCACTTTTCCTAGACCCCGGGAAAACCCTCATCTTCAACACTAATATAGATCAAGAAGGCATGGCAGATAATAAGCCGCACTTTGGAAAAACTCCCGCAGTAAGACCATTTTACAAATGAGAATCCAGGCCGAGTTTGAGGCTAACAATATACCGCAAGTGTGACTATTGTAGGAGCAAAAAGCTCAGAGTAAGTCACTGTCACAGTCCAGTCAATCATAAGAGCTGACCGGGAAGTGCTCCAAAGACAGGCCGATATGCATGAGCTGTGCAAGGTCTGGGAGGCCGTGTCGTTATAGCGAGAGGACTCAGAGAACCCCTCTCACGCGAGAGTAATTGCCCCACCAAGTCCCTACAATCCATTCAGCTGACCCCTCCCTTCAGCTATTTGACCAGAGTTGAGAGACGCCTCGCAAACGTGGAGCGCCTATTTCACCAGCTACTCCCTGATGTTGACATCAATGAAGCCCTCGCGTCGCGGGATGTGGAAGTACCGGCAGACGCATCCCAACCGAATACATCTGTGTCGCCACCGATAAATCCTTCATCACCTGATACTCCAGTCCAGGCCAGCGGTGCCATTTCAGATGCAGTGCCTGCAGAAAGCGATGGCTTCGATTGGCAGGAAGACGTGGACGAGCTGACTGATGGGATGGCTTCGTTGTCCGTTGAGCCAAGAGGGGCTGGGTACTTGGGTAAGTCGGTGAGCGCAGACATAAGTAGGTAGCATATTAACTCTCACCAGGACCGACTGCTGGTGTCTTTTTCCTTAGATCACTACTCCTCTGGACCGGTCATTCGAGGCCCTTCATGGGCAATAGTCCCGAAGTTCTACGACCCTACGCTGGAGTAAAATTTTCGTCCCAGTTATCTAACTCGGTCGCATCAAGACAGGTTATCGAACAATTGGTGAATGGCTATTTTGATGTCTACCACCGCAGCTATCCTTTCGTGCACGAACCCACCTTTCGAGCCCAGCTTCACGAGGTCATACGGCGACCAAATCAACGCTCATGGCAGATGCTGCTCTATACCATCATGGCACTAGGAGCGTGGTGCCTTAACAATGACAAGGCTGAACTTGATGATGAGCTTTACCATCTCGCGCTCTCGTTTGGGGATGCCGAGTGCTTGTTCGCAAGCGCAGATTTGTCCTTTGTCCAAGCTCTCATCCTGTTTAGCAATCTAAGCCAGAAGCGTAATAAGCCCAACACCGGATCTAACTTTCTCGGGCTCGCGACACGAATGGCTCTGAGTTTGGGTCTTCATAGAGAGTTGCCGGAGTGGAACATCAGTCTCTTGCAGCGAGAGATGCGCCGTCGTGTTTGGTGGGGGCTGTATATGTTTGACAGTGGTGCTTCGACGACCTTTGGAAGGCCGATCCTTCTCCCTGGTGAGGAAGTCATGGATGTGCGACCGGTTCTTAATATTGATGATGGAGTACGCCATAACCTAACAAAAAGTGGAAATTCTGCTAAAATCTGTGAAGGACCTTACGAGTGGGACAAAAGTCCCCCCAGAAGAGGTAAATAGGCCGACGCTGTACTCAGGCATGAAGTATCAGAGCGATCTACATGTCAAATCCAACTACATCTCCAATCGCCTGCTCTCATCATCATGCGTGGCACCAGAAGACGCGCTATCCATGGATGCAACACTGGACAAGTGGTGTAGCACATTACCAGAGTATCTCAGGCTGGATCATCATGTGCCATCAGCTGAGCCTGCGTTCTTCTTCAACAGGTCACGCCTGTGGTGGCGCTTCTGGAACCTCAAGATCATCATCTTCCGCCAGCTGTTTCTCAAGCGAGCCATTGGCAGGGGAAATTCCAGCATGGCGGTACCAGATAATGAGGTCGATGAAAGGTGTATGGGCATTGCGATACGCGCTGCGAGTGCGACGATAGCGTCGATTGATCAGTATACGAAGGAGAGACAGGGAAGCAGGCTTGTGACTTGGTACTCCATGTAAGTCAACCCAAATAATGTCTCTGAGATATGTGTTAACTTGCTCCAGCTATTTTACATTCCACGCTTCCTTGGTCATCGTCCTCGCTATCCTTAGCAACTTAGAATCACCAGACATGCCTAAGTGGCAGGACGACGTCAACACGGTCCGCCACATCTTCCGAGGAGTATTTACAAACAATGAGCTCGCTACTCGCTGCGCCAACATCATCGACGTTATCTTGCCAGACCCTCTGTTGACAACGAGTGATTGGGCAAATGTCCAGCTCGATCCCATGCTGATGGACTTTTCGACGTGGCCGGCAGCTTCTGCTGATGAGTTTGCCAGTGTTCTTGGCTGGCCTGACTGGGCTAATTTTATGCAGTAGATGGACTTATCGGACGCCGTTCTGCAAGGGGTCATCAGTTTATGATGCGTACATTTGGTGCGATGAGATGGGATCTTATGTATTCTCCATTTGGTATATCGTTTTCGTCGGCCCGCTTGATCGCTGCTCCTATCGTCGTCTCGATCCCGGCTTTGAGGTGTCGGGATGCCAGCCGTTCCCGAGCGATGTCGACTGGGATATCGACAAACCATCTTAACTTCGAGTTAGCCTAAGATACAATTTAATGAGCAACCACCGAAACTTACTTGTCATCTGCTAATATTGAAATGCGACTCCATGGCTCTTGGTTTAAGAGTACATAGTTGCCTTCGATGATAACAACTTTGGCACGCGAAGGAATCTCAGTGGCATCGGGTATTGGGTCCTTTCTCGCGTGGTCGAATCCTGGCGCTTTGATGATGATTTGCGGTTCGTTATGTGTCGTCACAGGTGTTTTCTTGATTAGCGCGACGAGATCTACCAAGGCGGCGGCATTGAATGTGAAAGGTGCGCCGCGTCTTCGAAATGCTTCTTCAGGGTCGTCAAAGGAACAGAGAGTCGTGCGACTATAATGGAATCCATCCTGATAAGTTGGATGTTAGTCATCTGGCTGTTGCTTGGGGTCAGGGATTCCAGGACACACTGACCATAGGAAGGACTGCGACATCGGAAATACCGTTCTTCTTCAGCTCTTTGATCAAAGCATCTGATATCGTGGTTTTGCCCGATCCTGGTATACCAGCCAGCGCAATCAAGATTCGTTGTCTTGGACTGCAGAGCTTCTGCTCGGTCAAAAGACGCTCGACGCGTTCAATTAGCTTCGCTGTTGTCTTGCCCAAATCGCCGTCCATTTTGGGATTAGTGATGAATAAATACGAAATGGTGGCCACTTCAGTCCTCTTTATCCTCGTCTCTTTGGAGGAGATCGATCCGTCTTGAGTCATGTAACGACAACTCCAATTCCCCACGGGATACAGTAGCCCGGACACTTAGCTCCTTGATTCCTAATTGGTTCGGACTGGAGTCGGCCGGACCCAGTGAGATGGAGTCCTACGTAGTATCCATCTCCAATATTCTGTGGGGTTCATGTTGCACACGGAGCAAAACTTGGTCACCTTATGCTGATCCTATACGAATATAAGAACCCCAGAAGATCTCCGCAACCTTTTGTTTCCCCAGCTCAATCCCCAGATTCAATTTCGACCTGAACATCACTCAAATTGTCGAGTTTCAATATGGCTGGTGACCAAATTACCAGTGAGCAGCAGCTCGATGCAGTACCCAAAAAGGGTGTCTGGCGCCAGTTGCGTGAGAACCCTTACATTTTTGGGCTTTCTATGGTGAGCGGTTTCCTTTCGTAACTCTTATCAGAACTGACACTCTATCATTAGTTTGCCAGTCTTGGTGGCTTCCTCTTTGGCTATGATCAAGGCGTCGTGTCGGGTGTATTGACCATGGAGTCATTCGCTGTTGACTTTCCACGAATCTACCTTGACAGTGGTTTCAAGGGTTGGTTTGTCTCAACTCTACTTCTGTGCGCGTGGTTTGGGTCGCTCATCAACGGCCCCATTGCCGACTACATTGGTAGAAAGGGCTCGATCCTCCTGGCTGTTGTCGTATTTACCATAGGGTCAGCTTTCCAGGCTGGCGCTGACTCTATCCCTATGCTTTTCGCTGGTGAGTTGCAGCATATCCCTTGCTTCGGTTACTTCCGCTAACACTAAGGCAGGCCGTGCTGTGGCTGGTCTCTCAGTTGGCATGTTGACCATGATTGTGCCCATGTATATGTCCGAGGTATCAAGCCCTGGCATTCGGGGTACTCTTGTCGTTCTGCAGCAACTTAGTATCACCCTCGGTATCCTCGTAAGCTACTGGTTAGAGTATGGAACCCAGTACATCGGCGGCCATCGATGTGCACCTAATATACCGTACTCAGGCGGCACCCCGGACAAACGCACGTTCGACCCTCGATATGATGTTGGCCCCGACGGATGCACAGGCCAATCCGAGGCTGCCTGGCGAGTTCCATTTGCCCTTCAGATTTTCCCTGCGCTTGTTCTGGGCATTGGCATGCTTTTCTTCCCCGAATCCCCGCGCTTCTATCTCATGCGTCACAAGGAAGACAAGGCCCTTGCCGCTCTGGCTCAACTCCGTCAGGTTCATGTTGACTCAGAATCCATCAGAGCTGAGTACTTAGCCATCAAGACCGAGGTCCTGTTTGACGAGTCCGTATCGGCGGAGAAGTTCCCCGGGAAGAGGGGCGTTTCCCTCTTCGCTGCTCAGCATGTTGCTCTTGTGTCTACGTGGCCTGCCTTCAAGCGTCTCGCCATTGGCTGCTGCATCATGTTTTTCCAGCAGTTCATGGGCTGCAATGCCATCATCTACTACGCCCCAACCATGTTTGCGCAGTTGGGGCTCTCTGGAAACACCTCTGGTCTTTTGGCGACTGGTGTATACGGCATCGTTAACACGCTTTCAACGTTGCCCGCCCTCTTCTTGATTGACAAGCTTGGCCGTCGTCCGTTGCTCATGTGTGGTGCAGCTGGAACCTTCATCTCTCTCGTTATTGTCGGTGGCATCATTGGAGGTTTCGGCTCGGGTCTTGCCGACAATAAGGCTGCTGGCTGGGTTGGTATCGTCTTCATCTACATCTACGACGTCAACTTCTCGTTTTCCTTCGCCCCTATCGGTTGGGTTCTGCCCTCTGAAATTTTCAACCTTGGCAATCGCTCCAAGGCCATGGCTATTACCACTAGCGCTACTTGGATGTGTAACTTTATCATCGGACTTGTGACCCCTGACATGCTGACCAACCTTGGCTGGGGTACCTACATCTTTTTTGCCGCATTTTGCCTTCTTGCCTTCCTCTTTACCTACTTCTTTGTACCTGAGACTCGTGGAAAGAGTCTGGAGGACATGGATCTCGTCTTTGGCGATACTGCATCTCATGAGGAGAAGACAAGGTTGATGGAGATTGCATCTTCTATGGGCCTCACCGAATCCATTCCTGGGCACAAGGTTGGCCTTGCTAAGGAAGACTCTACTACAGCCGAGCATTTTGCTTAAGCTGGAGACCTGCGTAGTTGCTACCATTTCTCAAGGGATGGAGTGGTATACTAGACTGGCAGTACACAGCTTTACTTCAATACCTGATACCAAGAAATAAAATAATAACTCTGATGCAAGCGAATAACTTCCTAAAACTTGATGTTTACTGCCCTCCAGGAGTTGCTGCCACAATGAACGTCTCCTTGCCCCTTGAAATGAGAGAACCAATCATCCTGATAAGTAATATTATACCCAGCACTGGCATACACCTCAGATACTGCATTCGCAAAGATATCCTGCTTTTTGATCACTGGACCCCAGGGCTTAGGTACAAGGACCTTTTGGTCTGGCAGAACCAGGCCGTTGACTGTACCCGGCCAGAGAGCTAGAACTTGGCTAGCTGTATCAACCGCTTGTCGCTGCAATGAGTTCTTTGGGGTACCTGCCTCCACGATCGACTTTACCTTGTGAACGGGTCCCATGGCGCCTTTCATCGTGATGCCGGTCTTGCCTGACGCCTTTTGGGGTGTTTTGGAGGAGTCGTCCTCCGCATTTGAGTCTGATGGCTTCTAGCCAGGGCACAACCAGCTGTCCGACTCAGCATAGTAGAATAGCATGGGAACTCGGAAGATGTCCTTGTCCGTGATCCCAGTTTCTCGTTTGAGGATGTTGAGATTGGCTTCAATGCGCTGAGCTGAGTTCTTCTGGATGGCGTCAAAGTCCTTGAACTTGAGGGCCTCTTGAATAGTCTGCGCTGGAAGACACAGCTCCTGCTTCTTCTCCTCCACTCGAAGCGAACGGGAAACAGCCTTGACATTTCCATGACCAGCCTTGGACGCCTTCCTCAGTAGATCAAGGCCCTTGAGCGGATCTGCGACCATAAGGATCCATCCACGCTCATTGCAGGCAGGCAAAAATTGGAGAAACTCGTCAACATGGCCAACGTACAACCAGCTTGTGTCGAGAATAAGAGGGTCTTGAACCTCTTGGGCCTTGAGAAAGTCAACCATGAGAGGAGCTCTTCCGTCCCAAGCGCCCATGATCGTTCTGCCTTGAGGGAATTACTTCTCATTGTACTTGTAGGGTGGAATAGTTTCCAGGTTTCCAGTGGAGTCGATAGTATCGCCGTCACCTGGATGTTGTACTGCGCCAACCTTGTCGTTTCGGAGCTCATGGAACGCGTCGCGACCAGATCGACGAGAGCTCTGGACTGATCTGATCATAATTCGGATAGTAACCGGGCCATTGGGGCCAGGCATGCTGCAGTAGCCGGGTTCAAAAAAGTCTTGTGTCCAAATATCTTGGTTGTCGAAAAAGAAGATGGGGTCTTTGATACCGGAACTGGCGACGTTGCGCTTGATATCATTTACAAACTGCTCCTGCTGAGGATTGGAGCCAGGCTCGTTCACACCCGTAGAGAAGATGCGCTGAGCCACCTGCCCGTGGTGATGCGTCAAGGCAGGGGCAACTCGCACAGCGACAATGTCGGTTGCTTTTATCTTGCCATCAGTGACTGTGAACTGTATCTTTGCATTGCCATCCCAGCCCTTGGGGCGTCGGACATCGCGTGCATCAATGCCCAGTTCGAGGCCTGATGAAAGCTCCTTGGCCGAGAACACATAATCGCCTGATACGTAGGTCCACTTGTTGCTCTTCTTTGTGAAGACACGGACTTTTGCAGCGGCTGCTTTATCGGTAACTTGAATAGATCCGTTGGCAGAAGGACTCAATCCGGATATAGGAAGGGTTTTGAGCGGCGCAAGATATCTTGGGTTGCGTTGGATGTCATCTGTGGCATCGTTACACAAGTCCAAATAAGTCTCATTACTTGGGATGATGTCGACGCTGGGTCCCCATTTCTTAGCACAACGAAGGCCAGTGTCGCCAATGTTCGGCAAGATCAAGGCGCCTCGAGTAGCGGTCCATGAAGATTTCCCATCGAGGTCTTTCTTGTCGACTTTTCCGTCGCGGTTGGTATCTGCGAGGATGGTCACTTTGAGAGCATCGCATGTTGCGACTAACGCTATTGTGGTTGTCAGCTGGGATAATCTCAATCGAAAACTGCCTGTGTACCTAGCGTCAAGGCAGTTGGAAACTTCATTTTGACTTGATCCCTCCAAGATATTGAGGCGAAGGGCCCGAGAAACAATTCACGGTTTTATGTTCCTCAACACATGTTATGCTTATTTATAGCAATTAATAGAACATCCTTCCATTGAACTCTAATCTCGGTAACATGACTGAAAGTCCACTTAGCGAGCTCGTATAAATCCTACACTCGTTTCTAGACCAGTCGATTGCCTGTGGTGGAAAAATGCCCCTTGCATTACCTAGGATCCAAATATGGTGGCTCCTTTTTAGGCTGTTGTTAGTGGTCATAGCGTTTAGACCCCCGAACGCTTTTGTCTCGATCTGATGATGGATTCAATTCTAGACCTCCTTGACGTTGACTTCACATGCTACACATGTAAGATAGTGTGATGTAAGCTGCATCCTAGTTCTCCCGAATGACCAGAATGGTTACAATCCTGAGCCTTGCATTGGAGTAATGGAGCACACTCTGTTTACTCGACCTTGCTCACTGCCTGAGAAGACGTTCAAATACTTCGCTATTAGTGAGGGCGAAATCCAGTTGAAACAAGCAATACTAACTATTTAAAGTCCCCGAAAGCAAATCATGTTCTCGAAGCTATTGCAATGAATTTTCTTAATTGTTTTCCTTTTGGCATCTTATACATAACGTGTTTGGCCTGTTTTCAGTTGCTATTAGAAGACAGTCCGGGGTATGTCTTTATATCTAAAGTGAACCAGGGCTTGCCAGGTAAGCAATGCACCTATCACGAGCGTATCTTTATGTAACCCAGGGTTCAGATCGCGCAGTTAAACCCAATTGATACCAGCAAGGTAGAATTCTTCATTACAATTAGGCCACAAGGGAATACTAAATGCTTCACATGGCTATATCGATAGACCAGTCTATAAAATAATGTTTCATAATGAATAGAACTCTAAGCTGGCTGTATAAGCACTCAAGTCGCGTATCTCGCAACGCTTTACCTATCACCACTAAAGTGACCACGCTCAAAGACCAGCCAGGATCTGGGGGAACAACTTCTCAGTGAAGTCCCAGAGAATAGGAGTGTAGTCAGGAGCCCAAGTGAGGCCAGTCCAGAACGTGTTACGCTGGCCCTGAAGAGCATAAATCTTGTTGTAGAAGCCGCGCTCAAGCTCCTCAGGACAGACCTTGGGAACAGTCAAGCCGTGTGACGCAAATGCAAGAATATCAGGAGTGGTCACATCGTAAGTTCCAGCCTTGCCGATGTTGGTAAACACCTGCTTGATGAGATCCTTGGCCTTTTGAGCTGTCAGGCTGGCCGTGCCAAGGACACGAGTTGTCCAGAAGTCCTGCTCACCCGAGCGAGAGTAGGCATCGACAAAGTTACCTCGTGGAAGGTAGTAGTTGGTGGCGTTGTCAGCGGTGTTGGTAATGCCGCCGACGGTCTTGGGTAGGCCTGTCTTGCCGACGACGCCGACGTACAGCGTCTCCCAAGAGAACTTGGAGAAGAGCGACTTCTCTTTGGCATCGAGATCCCAGGTTCCAACGTTGTCTGGGGATGGAGTTGCTGCGAAGAGGACCTTCTTGGCCTTGATGGTCTTCTTGCCAGAGGGTGTCTGCACGACGAGCTCTGAGCCCTGGGAAGTTCGCTTGCTCCAGGCAACAGTGCTTTCAAGAAGAACGTCATCCTTGATCAAGTTGTAGACGTTGTCGTAGAGTGACAGGGTAGAGCCTGTGGATGGATACTTGAAAGAAGGACCGGTAAGACCGAATCCAAAGGCCGCAAGTTGAGGCTCTCCGACAACAGCCATGACATTCCAAGTTGGGGTGTGCGTCGCGTCGGAAAGCCAGATGAGAGTTCGAAGGACGGAAAGAGCACTTCCAAGCTGGTACTTTTCAAGAAACTCGCCAAAGGGAAGTAGGAGATCCTCGGGGACCTCTCCCTTCTTGAAGTAGCCGTTCTCGAACCAGGGTTGGTACTTGATGGCCAATGCAGCATATGTGGCCAGGGCGACAGTGGAGTTGATAGTACCGTAGTCGGGATCGACCTTTTTACCAGTGCTGAAATCAATGTCCTTGGTGGTGAGCAACCCCTCGGCGGCGCTGATCAGATTGGGGGAGACGAGTCCGACATTGAATCTCTTGAAGAAAGCTTTGGTTGTGTCTCGGTCAAGGTACGCCTGGACTCCATAATTGATCGGTGTCGAGCTGCCGTTCGGCTTGTAAGCGTGGACATGACCGCCCTAAGAATGCGTCAGTAACGGTATTTCCTCTGTTTTGGTAGAACTCACAAGTCTGTTGGCCTTCTCAATCACCACGACCTTCTTCTTGTAATCCTCTCGCAGCTTGACTGCAGCGTAAGCACCAGTTGCGCCGCCGCCGACAATACAAACATCGACCTCAATGGTTTCCTGTTTGGGCGATGCGAGAGCATGGCCTGCCAAGGCAAAGAAGGGGAGGAAATTATTCAATTTCATCTTGTCAATGAATCGAAGGTGAATGAGGAGTTCCGAGAGAAGACGGAGACAGAGGGGAGGAGGCTTATGTACGTGCGGCTGACTGCTTACCTCCTCCCTTGTGTCACCAGCCTAGTGCAAAAGTTTCCACTGCATGTCAGCAGGAGCACAGCGAATCAGCAGGTCGATTGAATGATGCAGTGTGACTTTGTCATTTAAAAATTCCGGCACGAACGCACAGGTGAGTACGTAGTACATGTCGATCGGGTAGGATTTTCAGGGCGCCGTGGAAACTACCGACGTAGTATCCGGGACTCTCGGCGGTGCAACAGAGTTTAATTCAAGGTCTCATGCCATAAGTCAGCGCACGAACACTACCCGTATAATTTTATTTTAATATGTCTAGAAAGTATAAATATGACAACATCGCGAATGTCTACGCAACGCACTCCGAATTTGAGAGGCTGTGCCCATCCGAGAGGCCGTAGGCTTCTCAAGAGTACGGAGTACGTATGCCGCAAAGCCTCGGGTCCCACTTGGAGTGTTGGAGTGCCGTGGAATAATGGGCCAGCACTGACATCAAGGTCGTTAGCTTATTAGCACGGGCTCTTGACCCCTGTTCTTTTCGAGGTAGTACCGGAACGAGACAGGAGAGGTGACCATTAAACGGTTTGGTGGTACGACGTGATGTCATTCGTCCCAATAATGGTGTTCTACTGTATATCCATAAGGCTTATTGATTCTCTATATAAATTACTCGAGACGATAAAAGCCTTTGCTTTCAACCTGCTTAATCTCCACGACCGTGTCGTTTCGCACGTGTATTCCCGCTGTGTCAAATTCCGGGCCAGAACCAGACTGTTCACTCGAGATCATAGTATGCACTCCTTCGTTCCGTTGCGAGTCACCAGAGTGATAATGCAGTCCGTTCTCAACATCGGCCAATTGATGCGTTGAGCTTGTTTCATCAGCGTCACGTTCCTTGTTTGTCCGAATAAGTGTCGTGAGCTTGATAGCATTGCTCGGTCGGCTGATAGGTTGGCTGCTTTTGCCATATGAGCTGAGGAAGCTGGAAGGGAGAATATGGACAAAGATTGGACGAAGAAGAGGGAAGCATGCTGTGACAGCTCATTAACATCTGAATCGAACGGTTGACAGAGACTTCTACTGACCAGAGACAATAGCGATATTGACTTCAACGGAGCCCAGAATACAGAACATGGCATAGTCGTGGGGCATCTGGGTTGTGTTATCGGGGTAGTTAACAAGCACAATGAGTACAAACATTGATGCAATGCATACGCTGTACTTGAGGTCAGTCGAATACTTCGGGATGATATGTATGGGTGGGAGGTATGAGATCTTACATGGTACCCAGAAGGAATAGAGCACCGATTGCCAGCTTTTGGCCCGTTTTAAGTCTTAGCCTGAAGACTTCAATAATAGGCAAGATCAGGATGATGATGTCCATGATAAAATGGGTCGTGATGGTTCCCAGGAAGAACTGGTCGCTGTTGATGTTACAGACCTTGTCTGTAATAGTGTAGTCCCAAAGGGACTGGACAGGGACGCAACGGAATGTGAGCATGAAGGTTCGGAGGATAATCCAGATGACTACCATAACAAGCATGACCATAATCGGAATGCGAATGGATGAAATGCGAAACAAGCGCCAATACAGACATAAAATCGCGAGCTTGGAACAAGCGATTGATGACGCGTAGCAGAGGGAGTTGAAGTAGGTCAAAAATCGTGCTCGCTGTAGAATTGTCTCACGTTCATCGGTCGGCATTGAGTCGGGAATATTCACTCCGAGATATGCATGCAACGTCCCTGTTATGGCTGTAAGTCTTCTGTCCATAAACAAAACGGGATTGTCACTGACATTCAACCATGATGCCACAATACCCCGTCGCGAAGAGAAACGCCAGGATGGTGAAGTAATCATCAAACCACCAGCTCATCTTAGTCATGCGCCGAGCGCAGACGCGAAGGATGAGGGACGTCAAGGCCGCGATCCATGGGATCGCAACACCAGCCCAAATATTAGGTTGGAGTCCAGCCATGGTGTGAGCACGCGCTGTTGCAGCGCCTATTCATAGAGATTGAGCAAAATAATGGGAAATAACAGTCGAAAAGTTTTGGTACCCCAAGAATGGGGGCGACGCAGGAGGCGATCTGCATTTTGAATGGCGGCCGATGACGAGAGCTGAACCTGTCTGCAGAACAACTGACTCGCTCGAGCCAGCCACGAATCCCATGATATAGCTTTCCCCGGATACAACCATGCCGAAAGAAGCGCGCTCTATCGTAATCCCGTCTTAGCTCCAATAGATAAGCCGAACGTTGCAGATTACTCGCTAATTTTGAGTTTACGCTTGTTGGGGTAGTGGCCTTGCTACTGGCTGCAGCATTTTGTTGGTTGCAAGCCTTGTTTGAGAGTCCTGACGGTTATCTTTTCGACAAATCATCTGGAAAAGAAGCAATCCTTCCTTGGGCTTGAACTGATAAAGAGCTGAAGCAAGCTTAGGCCGTCTAATTTCCCCTTTTGCCAACAAGGGGCTTCTTACATCGGTATGCGGTCTTGACTCGCTGTCAAGCCACAGCTGAGTCTGCTCTTAATTCCGCTCCTGAGTCTTGGCATTTATCATGGATTTTGCAGAGACGAACCATTCCCGAAATGCAGAATTTACTCAGTGCCAGCATCACTAGCATCCTTTCTGACATTTTGCTTCGCTTAAATCTCCCAAGATCAATCCCTTGCGCATTGACCTCGAATCATGAGACTGGGGGCGACGCTTGTACCTTTTCAATGCGCCTTATCATCTGGACTTCAAAGATCCCTGCTGTTGAGCATCTTACCGATGTAACCGAGGGTTTGGCACGGGATGCTTATCGGTGTTTCCTTTCTCATGCAGAACTCCACACAGGCTGGCTGAACAAAGCAAATCTTGAGACATGGTCGCAAGGTCACTCAAGGCTGATTCATGGCCAGATAAGTCTCAATTTTCGGTAACACCAGCCGAGCACCTGGTACGGCGTAGTCTCCGCGTACCTTGAAGCCATGTGAGGACTGGGACAACACTGTCGCAGCTTCTGCGAGCTTTGAAACAGCCACTCAATGCCACAGCTAACCCGCTGCGGCGATGCGGACTACGCCATTTTCAGGGCCAAGAACCTGATCTATATAAGGGAGAATTTGGTCTCATCCTAAGCATAAGGTAAGCGGACTACCAGGCTCAGAGAAACGCCGATGTGTGGGTATCCTTGGTCCGGTATCCGTTTCCATTGTGGGGGAAGGGCCGCACTTCGTGGTCCGCTTCAGCCCGTGCCAATACCACATAAAAGGATGTACCAGTGTAATATGGTGACTTGAAATCTTGAAACAGTACCCTTGTTCTCCTATCGATCAACCGAAGTAGCTCGAATATTAGATCTTGACAGGCTTTACAATGGCTGCAAGCACGTTCAACCCAGCACTTTCACTCCTCAATCACCACGGCGCTGTGGTAACAGAAACAAACAAACTTTTATGGAAAATACACTCTTGTCTTTTTCGGCTTTACCAACTGCAAAGTTGTATGCCTTGGAACGATTGAGCGCTTACAGTCTGTCTTAGACGATATTGAACCCGAGACTTCAAAGCGAATTAATTTAGTCTACATCTCAGTCGATCAGATCGTGACACTCCGAGCAAACTATACGACTTTCTCGATGAAAAGGGAGCGTCGAACTTTATCGGCTTAAATGGTACCAAGGAGCAGCTCGAGTCTGTTCGACAAGCCTTCCATGTCTTTGCACAGCACAAGACAGACAATAGCGTACCGGAAGGCTACACTATATCCCATACTGCCATAACCTTCATTCTTGGGCCAGATGGCCAAGTTCTTGATAACCTCAACGACAGTCTCAGTAAAGAGGAAGTCGTCAAGAGACTTCAGAAACTATTAAGTATGAACCTTGACGCCAAAGTCTCAGCCCGGTATCTTACTGTACTAGACCAGGAGTCAACAACGGCCGAGTCTCATGGCAAGATGAGTAAGAAGCAAGTCGCCAGTATAAGACAAATTGGCAATCTGGCTCGCCAATTGACAGGGGATTGGTCCAATATGATGGGTCGATGGGATCTTAACGACGGTTTCGGTGCCTACCGCTTCCAGCTTGCATATTCTTTCTATGCACTTGCGTTGGCACACTTTCATCGTTTGCCAGCCGCCCCAGGTTTACTCAAATTTGCCATGGAAAAAATGATTAACAAAACTGTTGGTATTACTGGCGCGATGCGAGCACGGGTGGAGGAATTGCGCGAACCCCAAGGACCGAGGGTTGGGTTGATCCCGTCACGAAAGGTAACATCATGGACAGCGCTTACGTTCAAACAATGAATTTGTTATACAATAGTCTCTTTGACGATGCTAGATACCGAAAGCCGGGAACCCTTACCATGAGGTACGATCTAGTTCTGTGGGGTGACGGTGCTTTTACATTCGAATACGATAAAAACAGCTTAAACGATAAAGTGTATTGGAACATGGTGGAGAGTGGATTCCTAGGCGCTGCCTGTGAGCCTCATTGTGTTTTCCAAATCTGCAACTAGCCACCGATCTTGAGCTTTCGTCTAAGTGACGTCTTGAATGGAACCACCACCGCTCAAGAAGTGACTTCTGGATATGCGAAAGCATGGGAAGAGTTTGGCGGAAGCCCAAGTCAAAATGGCGGTTACAATACCTTCGTGTCTACTCACAACAAGGCGTTATATCCAAGCACTGGTATCGGTGGCGACTGTTGGGCTTCTCTGCTCATGCACGCCTGGAGACCCCGATTTGTCGAGGACAATTACCAGAAAAAGCGAGATGAGATGATAGAAAGGTTGAACGACGGCACAATCTCGTTGAAATTGCCAGAAATGACTAGCAGTGCGTCAGCGGCTCCCCCAGATCCATTTTCAGCCGATGCGTTTGGCTGGGTGGCTGCCTTCGCCGCGCAAACAGGTGACGAGGAGTCGCATATGCGGACAAACACTTCAACCCTGTGATAATGAATGGGGGTCTATTGTATCCACGCAGGGATGACATCCTTGATGAAAGTGGGCATTATGTTCAGAACACACCCATTCAAGGTAATACCATCCTCCTACTTGCGCGACTTAAGATCTCCAAGGGTTTTCAGCGATTATATAAAAACCCATGGGGCCCCAACGACCGACACTACTCCGAGCCCGCGCTAGACGAGGTTGGGCAGACTCTGGATGTTTACCGGGCAGTATTTTTACCGAAAGAAAACATTTAGTGTTTGATATTGCTGTATTTGAACTTGGCGCTAATGGGAAGGTGGAGTTGGCACGGGTTTTTAACCGGGCACATTGGACTCTCTACTGCGATACTCGAAAGGTTGCTTGGGGTGATAGCGAACGGCTCCTTGGCTCAGAGTCATTTGTAGAGGCCAAAAGCAACAACAGAAATTTAGTCATCCTGATTTCAGATACTGAGGTTATCATTTTTCAGATGCAGTGATTTGCTTGGTAGAAAAACATTGTTGGTTTTAACCATATCATGACGCAATACTAGAGGTATTCAAAAAATATCTAACTATCTTGTGAGCTCATGATTGAGAAGTCTCGTGGTGGGATATGGTTGTATGGGCTACTGGTATTATCAGTGTTACAGTTCCTATTAGCACTAGGACGTATATGTCTATGTTATCTCTTTCAGGCCCTTTGAAAGACAATTAGATTGCTTCGACTGTACTTGTCAATCAGGATGACAGGTATTGAGTACCCTGTAGTGGGGCGAAATATAGAAACCGGTTTGCCGAATCGGCACCGACTGGGGATAACCTCATAACGCCAGACGGGGTTAATTGCACATATCGCCGAGTCCACCAAATCTAAGTCCACTGATCATTTTGAAGTGCCGATCTTGTAATTCCAGAAGAGTATATAAGAGTCGTATTCTACCGCTGTTTGATCATACTCCAAGCTCAACTCTTATCACAACTCCAACACTTAGCAACCAGCTTTAATATCATCAACATGTCTGCCACTACAATCGACCCTTCTTCCCCAAGCGCCTACGGGCCCTCTGAAACCGCTCTTCTCCTCCTTGATTGGTACAGCCTGTTCATCGAGAAGGTTGCTGGCCCGGTTGCTGAGCCAGCATTGAAGGTCGCAATTGAGCTCCGAAACTGGGCCAAGGCTCACAACATCACCATTGTTCACTGCCTCATCGATGCAAACGGCACTCCCTTCCCGGCCTGCAAAGGCGTCGACCGCTTCCAAGGCCTCTTGCAAGTCATGAAGACACTGGAACAACCCGAACCAGCTGAACTTCGGGCCGATGACAAAGACGAGCTTACCTTTCACCGGGTCCCGGGGCATATCTCGGCGCTCAAGTCCCCAGGCTTGCTTGACTATCTGAAGAAGAAGGGCATAAAGTCTGTCGTTCTCTCAGGCCTGAGCACTTCCGGCTGTGTTTTGAGAACAGCGGTCACAGCGACGGATGCTGAATTTGCAACAACGGTCATCAGTGACGCTTGTGCTGATGCGGATGCGGAGCTTCACCGTGTTATCTTGGATAAGATCATTCCTTCTCGGGGTCATGTAAAGAGTTCTGTAGAGTTTCTGAAGGAATTCGAAGGGGCTCGGAATGTTTGAACTAGTGTTTAAGACTGGCTAATATGATGGCATTGTGTATAACGCCTGATATTATATTATGCTGAAAATAAGTATCTTAGTATATTCTTTTCATATTTAAAGCACTAATTAGCTATTACTTGCATATTGCTCTAGAGACATGTTAACTTTTAAATTATTCTAGTTCCAGTAGTAAGTAAATAGCGAGTTATACCTGCTTATGTTACTGCAGTTATCCCTACTGTATGCTGTGTAACATCGGAAGGCCTTAACTCCGTCTTGGGCTGGAGGCCAAGCCAGGGTTGTGTGACAGAGGTCTGACTGTACGCTAGGAGCAGAAAGTGCAGAAAGTGGCAACCTGACAGTTAAAATAATTAATCTATCTATAACAATAGATATATTTATTGTCTCCTACTGCTGCTAACTTAACTGTTTAGATAATATTTCTCTTATATTCGTTCTAAAAGTAAGCGAGTCAGTATAGTTATATACTATATGTAAATATTAGCAGGTGGAAATGAGGCTCTGTTTTGCCGCTGACAGAGAGCCACGTCACACTCGTGATACGCCACTGCAAGACGCGCGGTTTCAGGCAAAGATCAGCGACTTACCTACCTTAGATTAAGTAGAGAATTAAGTACTGCCCAGAGAACCAATCCGCTTCAGCTCTTTCAACATAATAAATACAGTCTGAAGTAGGAACGGCCACGGATCCCAATTTGTAAACTTAATTATGCGAGGCAACGAGCTGACTGTCTTGAGGTTGACGTCTCCTTTGTTTCTAAAGAGCAAACAGGATCTAAGCCATCGTGGGAATGACTCCGTGGCCGCATAATAGTGGCATTAGAATAGACAGTGCTGAGGTTTCAGCCTGCTTCAAAAATCTTGAATTTCGTGTTCCACAACATACACGAAGACACGGAGGCTGTTGGCTCTCAAGCCTGGACTCTATAACTACTAGGCCAACAAAGCGGCATAGCCATGTTTATGCGAAAAGTTGCGTGACACGTCTGATGCTACAATGATATGATCGCCCAGCCAATATGTACAACCCCAATGTCTCGCAATTTCGGGCTATCCGCTCTTTCTTACCCATTTAACCGACAGCCTGCTTGCGCACCCCCCTCAGGTCAACGCCACGAAGATGCAGCTGTCCAATTATCCCCCACTACGGGCCAATAGGGTGTCAACCTGCTTGCGATAAGCGGTAAAACTCATCACTTCCATGCCTGTAGTTGGTATACTGCATCATCTCCACTGACATGGTGTATACAATGGGTCATGGGACCTCAGCTGGGCTCTCTGTTTGGCTTCGTTCAAGACATTGTATTTCACCGGTTTATGACCAGGTGAGGCTCTGCTGCCCCAACGCCGGTTTTGCTACGCTCGTTGACCTCTGGGGCTGGTTACTCTTGGTTCTTAAAAAGCCGCCCTGGCGAACGTAGACGAGTCATTGAAAGCAAAACAGGCGCCTGCTCCATACGCATGACACTACCATCATGGCTGAAGCCCGCTGCTCTGACTACAGCCTATCCGGATCCACGCTTCAGAAGTGGCTGCGCACCGAATTCAATGATGATACAATCACAGTCCAGGTAAGACATGCAGCACACACCAAGAGTGGGTTTTGTAGGACAGTTTCAGCTGATCGTGATTCTTAAAAAGTCTGTCGGTGGACATTACGTTTTCAACTTGCCGGATGGATGCAACTTGACACAGGTTTGTGATCTGTCTAATTACACCAACTTAGTGCGGCTAATCCATCTCTTTCCAGAGCCATATAGCATCCATCGACGGCTTAAGAACCAAAAAGAAATAAGGCTGCGTGGAATTACCGTACAGGGTTTTGTCACACAGTGTCTGTAATTTCCTTGTACTTGTTGTTCATCTGTACCTATGTAATTGTTGTGGTGGTTGGCTCTGGTTTTTGCCCCATTGTACGGGCGCATCATTTATCGTGTACCCCCTACAGCAGGAGTGCTGAGCTGAGCAGGTGGATAAATATAACGGTCCGAAACCTGAACCTGATTCATGCTCTGTCCATAAATAAAAACTACCATATTGCAATTATATTGTATCAGTTTTGCTCAAAGTCCAACATGTATGCTCAAGATTCGCCCATTTTCCCCTCGAAGAGCTCATTTGAGAGTTCTTGTCCAGAAGCCTTTGCAGGTCTCGAGCCGTCTGACCCTACAGAGCGCGCTTACGAGGCCCTGAGAGCTAGCTGCGACCGCCAGGCAATTTACCCATGTAACCTTCTACAACGCAAGCAGTTGAAGAGCACAACGGAGCGATACCGTCGGTACCTCGATGACGAAGAAAAAAAATTATTCAATCTCGATTTTGAAGAAATTCATTTCCACGATTTGGAAGATGGAGGCAAAGGTTAGCTCCTGGTTCCTCCACCTGAGCATAAAGTTTTTATTTTTATTTTTTAATACCCTTTAGATTACCGGACAGTGATGATTCGAAACAGCCCATCTGTCCGAAATCATCTTCACAAGAATGGAGGAGATCCAAGATCTCGCTTTATGTATGATGCAATGCTGGCGATCCCTAGCGACCCTTTCGGCTAATATCCTGTAGTTTTCTTCAGGCCGAAACCTCGCGGTCTCCATTAAATTGCTCTCGCGATAGCTTCTCTCATATCACGTCGTATCACCAAATTCCACCAACCTTCATCGACTTTGTATCTGCCTTCGGTGCCACGCACTACCCGACCGATTACTACATGACAGGCTTTGACTCTGATGATACACTTGGTATACAAGACTCAAACTTGATAAACATTTCCACACTTGGTCGCTCAGGACGTGAGCATCGCATACAATATCTTTTGCGATCTGTAGAGCGAGGCTCTAACGACGATGGATCGCGCAGGTGGAATATCCGACAGGCCGCTGTATATCACTCTTTCGACTTTGTGTCAGGTAAAGCACTGTGGATCAATATCAAGGCTAATGAACTATTCAAGAATAGAATTACAGAAGCAACAGGCGACCCTGCAATACTAGACTTGGATACACAGAATGACTTGCCAAAATCTTTTGCTGCTACTCTTGCCATTCACCTTATTTTACTTGAGTGGTGCGACGAAGATTGGCGAACGTGTATTCGTGATTGTGAAAGCAAGGTCCGCGTCATCTTGGCAAAGGCCCAAACATCTCAAGTTGTTCAGCCTCCCGCGTTCAGCGCGTCGGCAAGACGAGCCTTGGGGTCACAGAGAGCGCGACCTACAGAGCTTGGTGAAAGTGAAAAGCAACTTCCTCCAGCGCCTTCGGAATGGGTTCAGAAGATTCGCAGCTTTGTCAAGTCGCTCAAACGTTACAGGTACAGGGCTACGCAAAAATCTGAACTCTTTGGGAATGCAGGCGACGATGACCATTTGCAAAAAAGACAGTTCGAGAACCTCAAGAATCTCGATACCTTTTCCTTTGGAGAACTACAGCATCTTCACTACATGAGTGAGCAATTGGAGAGTTATCGTTTGGTGATGGAGCTTAACCCATCAAGCCCTCCGTGATATTGCAGAGCGCTACCAGAACTTGCCATCTCAGCGCGGTTTTCCGGAATCTCTTAAGAAAAATTGCGCGGAAGATATTTTATCATTTGCACGACGGGTTGAGCGTATCAGAAAAAACCTCGAGATTCGTATGACGCAGGTAAATTCGCTGCTGGCATGGCTCCATGACGGAAAGGCATTGGTAAAGCACATTGGATATTCCAGTATTCTGCCTTACTGATTACATGCCATGCAGTTCGATGATATTCTACAATATCGCAATGTACAGATCGGTCGCATCTTCACTGAAACTTCATATGGTCAATCCCAGAAGATGGAGCGTATTGCATACAAAACTGAGAAAGAAACTATCTCAATGCATGTCATCACTTGCGTAACATTGGCATTCCTCCCTGCAATGTTTGCGGCTGTAAGTCAATTTTATTAAACCCTTGAGTTTCCAGACTGATTCTTTTCTAGACGTTCTTCCAAAGCGGACTTGTTGAGGTGAACAGAAATGCGACCAGCGTGGACAATGCAGTCACATTTCACGACAAGGCCTTCCGCCTGTTTTCTGCAATCTGCTTCCCTCTCATGGCGCTTACCTTTCTCCTGTGGATTTTAGTGTTTAGGTGCCTATCGCGCAGAGCACGTAGGCGGATTGCACTCGAAAATGTTTGAGTAGAAAGCTGCTCTGTTGTTTGACTAGCGGAATTTAGCGCACTCTTCTTTTTGTATTTCTTTTGTATACCTGTTAGACTAAATCATGTAGAGTATCTAATTACTCATTGTGTCTGTATTTGACCATACTGGGAGTGCTAAATGGCAAATCTCTCTGCTTCTTTCATACCTATCGTGTGAGGGAGATCTAAAGACTGGTTCAATGTACGTCGTATTTGGCGCAATACTTCCATCAGTGGGTAGGCTACATGTATTTCAGTAGATCCAACACACACGAGTCGTGCAGCGAGTCTAGCGGGTAAAGTGTTGGCCGCCGGCGGCAAGACCTGCAGGACAGCACCATGATGTGATAAAGAAATTCGGTCCCGCAACACTTTAACAGGCCCGCGGTGGCTGTACTGTGATTACTGTGTTGTACTGTGGGGGGCGTCCTGCTTGCTCAGCCAGCCAAGGATACCAATTGCAGTCACTACCATACACAGTGGGTGTATCTTATGGTAGAACGGGGCTCTGAGTTGAGTCGGTGGCGTATGCGTTGTCCCCATTCTGGACACCCAAAAGGATATTGTAACCGCTGCCTCACAGCCCCGATTGCCTTGGCGGGTCAGCCTGACTCTACGTTGAAAATGATCAAACCCTGGCGGAATGTATACCACATGCCCACGCTGTATCCATATATGGCCAAAACATTCTCCTTCCTCCTGTGGATGAACTCCTTCTGGTTAAGCTCTAAGCTCAACTCGATAGACTCGTCATTATGACTGAGCTACTGGCGGTCGAATTTCGTCAGTGGGTACAGGTCAACGCCAGGACTGGTTTCAACGGCCTCGACGAAGAGAAGAAGTATGTGTCTGGCACTCAGCTCAAGAACTACTGGTCGCGGAAAGCCCTCTACGAGATCATAAACACTGTCGATCCCCCCCTCTCAGTGTCAGTTGATACTATCAGAGACATGTGTCTTCATATATTTTCTGTTCTAGTCTTCATCGGAAAATTAGGCAATATTAGCCTCTTCCTCGAGCTCGGAATTAATGACAGCAGCCTACCGTTGGGAGGTCTCCCTGACCAATGGAATGGCTGTCTTGACGATTTCCTGGCCAAGCAGTGGCAATTCTGTCCATGGGTGTTCCCTAGGCTGGGAAGCGACAGGCGAAAACTCAAGAAGCAGCAAATATTACCAATTCAATATAAGGGCCCTGTGGTGAGAGAAGGCTGGAATTCGCCTGCAGCAGGGATACAAGTAGTCAATATAGATGACGATTATTGTCAATCTGTTCCGAGAGTCAGTATCAAACTCCAAGGTGTTATCACTTTGACTTAATCAATTGCTTACACTTAATAGGAAGTTGTTTTCAAGATCTATAAAGGCGTCGATACAAGACACCTCTATAGGAGAGAAGCCGAAGTGTACACAAGACTTGGAATATTCAACGAGGGTATCACAAACTGCTATGGCTCTTTCGAGTATCCAGAAACCAATAAGCGAATTATTATTCTGGAATATGCCCGTGAAGGCTCTCTGCTTGACTTCTTCAAGAGGACACGCCCAGGCAATTCTAGGGATTTAGAATTGCTTTGGGACCGCTTGTTGCTGCTACTAGATGGCCTTTACAAGCTTCACAATCCAGACAAAAATGATTCTAGATCTGTTTCTGGGTATGTTTATGATGTACTCCCTTCGTTCTTCCCCACCCCGGCGCTGACCTATAGTAAGGATCCACCATGATATCCAACCAGCGAATATTTTGGTATTCCGAGAAGAGGGGGCCTCTAACTATGACGTCTCATTCAAGCTTGCGGACTTTGGACTAGCTGAAATTGTGAGAAATGGTGGCGAGGGCGTCACGGTGCCTATAGATAATGAAGGGAATCGGATGTATTGTAAGTGGTTCTTCTGCCCGACGCCTCCAGGCTTCCACTAACCCAACATTGTATCAAAGCGGCCCCTGAGGCTTACTCCAACTTCGAGATACAAAGAGAAGTCAGACCTCACCTTAACTCGGTTGTGGACTTATGGTCCCTCGGGGCCGTTTACAGCGACTTTCTCGTCTGGTCCATAGGAGGGAGCGAGTGTCAAGAGAGATATCGTATAAAGAGAAAGGATGCAATTGCAAAGCTTCCCGAAATTGCAGAAGCCGGTTTCGATGCATGCTTCCACGACGGACGCAAAGTACTTCCCGCAGTTCAAGATTTTCACACGGAGATTCTCAAAGACATAGTTGGTGGAGACTCCATCTCCCGCTGCATGAGCAAGTTTATTCTAAAGTACTTGCTGGTGGAAGCTCCAAGACGACTAATGGCGATGCAAGCGAAGGCACAGGCCATAAACATGATCGATGACGCAAGCCGGAAGTCAGGCCCCATGCCGCAGCGGTCAATAACTCCTGAAACCCCCCCTCCTATAAGCAACAGACTGAGCGTTTACAATGGTGAGAGGAAAGTATCAGTATTAGAGGTTTATGAGGCACTGAAGACAAAGAGAAAATGGAAACAATTTATGAGACATAAGAGTCAACCCTCCGATGCTGGGATGAGTATTCCAGGTATGCAGAACGCTCGGAACCAAATTGATCGTCATGGTGGACGAGATCAGGTATGCGCAACCACTTCCAATTAGCTATCAGCGGGCTGAAATAAGACATTCACTACTTAGATATTGGTAATAGATGATTCTGAGTCAATGCGACTACATAAGAGAAACGTTGCAGAGACTGCCAGAGTTATTAGTTACTCAGTCAAAGTATCTGACAAAGACGGTATGGATCTTTATTTTGCCTCTGAGTCCTGTCATCCCCAAAAGTGCGAAAACAGTTCAGAGGTCGAGGCCAAGATCAGGAACAAATCACCAGTCAGTGGATGGTGTGACATGAAGAAGTGCTTGGGAGACGTGATGGAACGAGTGAAGGAAAACGGCACGAAACCTACAGGCATTTATATTTTCACTGATGGCATATGGGACCCAGAACATGAGCCCGAAGTGACCGATGTCATTCACGAATCCATCAATCTTCTAATCGAGAAGAACGGCAAGCCAGCAGACCTGATGTTCCAATTCATCCAATTTGGTCGTAACGATATTGGGTCGAAGCGGCTTAAGTTTCTTGACGATCGTTGCAAAAGGACACACAGAGGGGTAGAATAGTAAGTACGGTGTTTATTTGTGATAGCTGTTAAGAACTGAAGAATGTGCACAGCGATATTGTTGACACCAAACACTGCGATGACCACGTCCCTAAGATTATCATAGGCAGTATTTCTAAGCATAATGACGATGACGACTAAGAGGAATCCCAACGGAACGGCACCAAGAGACCAGAAATGTCTCCCTGGGAATAATATTATGATAGCGAATAAATATATATTTTTAATAAAGTGAGGCCTATTCTATTCGATTTTTCAGATATTTCAGCAATCATAAAACAGATATGACTGAACGGCTGGTAATGATGACATTCGATAGAGCTTTATCGACGGGTTTAAAGTATCCAAGCTGTTATATCCGTCCGTTCAATACTACTGGCTCAAGAGTTCCCCACCATGGAAAACCAGGGCTTTTACAGAGGAGAGTGGATCTGCTTCAAGCTAGAGATGTCTCCTCTTCTTCATCTTTATACCTGGCGCTCCACTCGATCTTGGACCCAGCCAGCTTCAACTGAGCTACAATCAAGTCATTTGTACCACCTTGTGTCTATGTTTAGCGCAAATCTGCATGGGCTCGCAGCGCACAAACCCAAACGGATGTCACAACTGTCGGCGAAAAAGGTTTCGCTGTGATGGATCCGTCCCCTCTTGTCGCAAGTGCATATCATTAGGCAAGGAATGTCTTGGATATGGGACGCTGTGGAGATGGACGGATTCTATAGCGAGTCGAGGGAGGTTGTCAGGAAAACAAATACCTTTACCCGATCTAGATCATCCATCGTCAAGTCGGACAGACGCAGATGCAAAGAGACTAGCTACAAACACTACCAATCAAGGCATAAGCAGCAAATTCTCACCGGATCTGGACCTTGACGATAGCATACAACCTTGTGGTATTTTGAGTGACCCTCTGTTCAGCGACATGAGCTCAAGCGATCGTTATTATTTATCATACTGTTCGTCGTTCCCGGTTGGTCTTTCCATGTTCTTTGCTGACTACAAATACCCAGTTGCGAATGGCCTCTGTCCTCAGCTTGTGGCAATAGATCTGCCAGGCTACAACCCGTTCCCAAGATTGTTACCCATGGGATTCTGCAGCCCCGTCCTGCAATACACGATGATCACTGCTGCGGCTCTACATATGTCGAACGTTCTAAGGCCAGATACTGACAAGTCGCCCACCACATCGAATCAAGTCGGTAACTGGGATCCATCTCGAAGAGCTATGCTTGATGCATTGGCGGCTAAACAAAAGGCACTTTACCTTTTACGCATGGCTTTCCAGGACCTGGATACCCATAGACGTGATATGGTGTTGACAGCTGCTATGCTTCTTGTAACCGCTGATATGATCGATTCAGGGAAACATGGCTCCAAGGCACATCTGGACGGAATTGGCTGGTTGCTCAGCTATGCTCAGCCGGCCACTAGCGTGGGCGAGATGCTCAAGGACTTTGTCATATCAGATTGTTATATGTAAGCTTTATCCTTGTCCCTCGAGATAGCGAGGATGCTAACTGATGTATCAGCTTTTATGTATTCGCCTTGACATTCATGGACCAGATTCCACAGTCCTCTCTTGCTCTCAACACGACGATCGCCTCATCTGCTATCCACTATGCCGCCCGGAACAGTTTTATTTGCTGTCCTGCTGAAATCCTCCAGATTCTGTGGTCCACTGCGATAATCTTGCAAAGGCAGCCAGCCAACAGCGATGATGTAGATGGAACGGCTGCGAGAGGCGTTGAACTATTTATGGAAGCCATGACATTCAACGTCGAAACGTGGTCTCGGGATATTCAGCAAGTTCCTCTCGGTCGTCAGGTAACAGATATCTCAAGCCGGATACACACGGGATATACACATCAGATGGCATGCTGTCTATATATCATGTACGCCATTCCTTCTGTCAGGAGATTCTTAGCGGAAAATACGGAGCGGAATCTCGAGCACGGTCTGATCTTCCATCTCCGCCATATCACTGACGAGGACCCCAACTTCAAGACATCCTTTTGGCCAACTTTCATTGCTGGAGCTCAAACGAGTGATTGCGATCGGCAAGCGTGGATAATGGATAGAATGAAAAGACAGTCACGTCTGTTTCCATGGGGCTTTTTGTATACGGCAATGGAAACACTTGAGCTTATCTGGAGACAGCGGGCCAATGCTCCCGATGGGCTGAATTGGCTAGAGATTCTGAGAAGTCCTGAAGTAAGCTTTCTGATTGTGTAGGTAGACACTTGGCATTGATCGTTATGCATGTCTTTGGTTGAACTTGTGTAAGAAATAATAAAAGCATGTAGCATTCTAAAGTTCTTTTAATAAAATCCATACATGGTAAAATCAGTCTACAGGCGACTTGAGATTGATCGGCCGCCAGCAACAGATTTCGCAGCCTCCTTTCCAGCCTTGGCCCCAAAAACAGCACCTGAAGTCAGGCCACTTCCACCAGGGTAATTGGAGTAAAATAGGCCTCCAACCATCTCTCCTGCAACATACACGTTTGGCACTGGACTGCCAGTTGCACCATGGATCAATTGAGCAGTTTGGGGATCAACCTTGACACCACCAAATGTGAAGGTGACGCCACATGTGACCTTGACTGCTACATAGGGTCCCTTGTCCAGAGGCAAAGCCCAGTTGGACTTGGCCAAAGCGAGCTTCTTCGTCGAAGACTGGGTTGATAGTCCATCTCTGATGGCAGGATCCCACTTGACATTGGGGTTCTCGCGACGGTGAGCATAGACTGCTTCGTTGTACTCAAGAACAGTGTCAATAAAAGCAGCCTTGTTTCGAAGACCGCGTTCTGCGCACTTGTCGGCCAGCTCCTCCAGAGTATCGGCAGTGATGCGCTCGACTCGTTCCTCGCGATACTCTTCTCCGCGTAGCCAACCGCTTGTTCTGGAGTCCCAGACCTGGAAAGCGAGGTGCTCGGGTTGTTGGAGGATGGCCCGGCCGAACTTGGCATAGGTGTAGTTTCGAAGATCAACACCTTCATCAACAAATCGCTCGCCGTCGACGTTGAGCATGAGCCCGAGGGGGTATCCTGACTTGGTATACTCGTTGGAAGCTACTCGATCGCCCGTGTTGGGGTTTGCATTGGCGTCCCAGGCAACGGAATGGCAGCCTGACCAGTTGCCCACCGACTGTGCGCCAAGTTGTTGGATAGCCAGGCTCAAAACGTCACCAGTATTGTAGGGTGTGCCTCGAACCATGGCCAAGTCCCAGCCAGGGCCAAGGAACTGACTTCGCATCTGAGGATTCGACTCGAAACCGCCAGCAGCTAGGATTACAGCACCGGCGGTCAAGGTACGCTTGACGCCATTGAAAGACACTTCGACGTCGTAACCGTCGTCAGAAGAGTGCTTCTTCAATCCTGTGAGGCCAGTTGACCACGAAACCTGAACATTGTGCCTCTTGATGGCAGCAAGATAGTCTTGAATAAGACCCTTACCTCCATCCTCGGTCTTGATGCACATGCCGCCCCAGAACTTGATCCTACCGTCAACTTCATATGCTTGCCTGTTAAAGGAGAGTTGGAATCGGATTCCATTCGCAGCAAGCCACTTAATGGCAGCATTGGAGTTCTGAATTAGGCTCTTTGAGAGTTCAGGGTCTGAGCGTCCCATGCAGACTCTGTCCATGTCATTCTGGAAGTCTTTCTCGGTATAAGGAGCAAGATCGATCTTCTCAGCTTGTTCCCGGGACACGTTGTTGACGATTGGCAAGACATCTTTAAGTCCGCTGTGGGCAATTCGATAGGCGCCGGCGGTGAAATATGAGTTTCCACCGACCCAGTTCTCGGGGCACTTGTCGATAAGAAGGACGCTTCCTGCGCCGTTCTGAGCTGCTGAGAGGGCGGCTGCAAAACCGGCGTTGCCACTGCCTACAACGAGGACATCGACTTGCTTTGGAAGAGCCATGGTAATGTGAGGAGTGACTTTTATAGGGAATTGAGGATAAATATAATATCCAAGAGATGGTCTGTAATTGTTGAGATAAAAGATTGTGAATTAAGCTGACTTGAAGAGTTTATATAATTGTTTCAATGCTTCAAGAGAATGCTGTTTGTCGCAATTACGCCACTCAAGACGCGGGGATTCATCCTCCGACTCAACGGCCAAGCCACTTCGCAGCTGCTTTCAATTGGTCCTATTCTCGTGGCATGTGGCTGATAGTGGAGAGGCGAAAAGACAGCGCGGAGACTGATTCTCCGAGTGATGTCTCGGTTACTTCGGTAAAAACAAGACTCCACATTCCTCTCGGAGCTTTCTTCTCCGAACCACAGTCACTGCTTAAAGCAATTCTGCAACTCTCCGTCCATGATGGGCCCTCCTGCAACAATCTTATCATATCAATCATACCATTTTTACTCCACTCTTTTGCGAGACCCTGCATCATGTCTTCTCCGGGTAATGACGTGATAATGGTCGCAGGCGATGGACCTAGTCAACGACAACCGAAGTCGTTAGCAAAAGCATGTACAGCCTGTCGGACCAAGAAGATCCGTTGCGATGCTGCGAAGCCTGAGTGTGGGAATTGTGTCAGTCAGAAACGTGAATGTATCTATCGGAGAGAAACTCCACGAAAACGGTACGTCATGCTGCTTCGAATTGCGTTCTCTAATAAATGACAGACCTACGTTCTCTCAGATTGGTAAACTGCAACGAGATCTGGCAACTCTTAAAGTGTTCCTGTTGACTCTCAAGAGAAGCAGTCCCGAGGATCGAGAGAAACTACTCAACGCAGCTGTTGATGAAGATGGGGCTGTTAATTTGCTAGACTCTACTGCTGACCCTGCTGAAGAGCCTTCATCACGAAAGGACACAAGTCAACCTATTGATAGAGGTTCCACTACGCCAATAGTATCATCAGATGACGAGTTAAATATTGCCAACTTTATATCGGTCGATGATGCCGGCACAACAAACAGCTTCGGTCCATCGTCTGCGCTTCACAATCCTGCAAGGAACGACAAGGGAACACCATCATCCCGCCAATCTACAACAACAGAGCATGTCAAGAATGAACTAATAGCCAATGCCGCTTTACAGCGGCATCTTGAGCACCGTCTTACCAGACATGCCACAATTGCTGGGGAGCCCACCGAACTTGCGCTCCATCTGCTGAACTTGCACTGGGCTCGTCAACATCACACTTTTCTGCTGACATATCGGCCGGCTGTCATGCGAGACTTGGAATGTTCTGGCCCGTACTGCTCTGCTTTCATGCTGAATGCTATATTCGCATGCTGTAGCAAGTTCTCTCCACGACCTGACGTCAGGGACGACCCAAATGATGTATCGAGTGCTGGCCGCCGTTTTTTTAAGCGCTGTGATGAGCTTCTGAGCAGTGGCTCTCTGCTCACAAGACCACATATCTCCACAATCGTTGGACTTGTTCTTCTGGGTTCGACGTATAACGCTCGCGGAGAGACTTCAAAAGGTTGGCTATATACAGGATACGCTCTACGGATGGTTTATGATCTCGGCCTTCATCTCGATCCCAAGCAGACTACGGAAGATCCCGAAGAGATTGAGATCCGACGACGGGTCTTTTGGGGCGCTTTTGTTTGCGATAAGCTTCAGAGTCTCTATATGGGTCGTCCAGTGGCTATCAATTTCCGTGACTCGCAAGTATCTCGCGAGTTCCTTGACTTGTACGAGGAAATGGAGCCATTTTATCCTTCAGCCTTGGCTGCAGGTTCATCCTCCAGACTTGATGAAAACATGGGCGACGCAATCCCAAGACACTCCGTTTCGACTTTCCAGCAGTTATGCCTCCTCTCCAAGATAATGACGACTATCATCAATCGATTCTATGTGGTTGGCGCCACGTTCTCAAATGCTCAGATCGATTTGCAAAAGATTGAGCAGGCTTTGCAGCAGTGGCGAGACAAGTTACCGTCGGAGCTAGATTTCCAACCATGGTTGTCCACGGGTACCGCGGTACAAACACCTAACATTATGGTTCTTCATAACGTCTATCACTCTCTCATCATTCTTGTCCATCGGCCATTTATCTCAGATGATCATCTCCGATCCACTGCCACGTCAGGACGGTCATGGGAGCGATGCACTGTTGCGGCCAGATGCATCACCCGTATAGCCTCAGTCTACAAGTCAACCTATGGGCTTAATGGGGCTCCTTACATTCTCGCATACACGGTATATGTGGCGTGCACAATCCACGTCCGTAATGCAGCTTCTCAAAGCCAGACGCGTGACCATTTAACCTTGCTCAAGTCTAGTCTAGAGTGTCTGGATGAACTATGCACGGCGAACCCGGGTGTTGCGAAGCCTGCAAAGAGTATCAGGCGTTTAATTGAGGCTAATCGGCTGAGTTTGATGACAGGTATGTCCAAAGCCCTGCCTTGTGGTTACTTGTATAACATTAACCTCCATGCAGAAGACTCGAACGCTCTTGAACATGCCGATGCGTCGTTTGACTTGGATACTATTCAGAGCACGTTTTCGGTTGCTGACTGGTCCAACGCTGGTTCCGATATGTTCCACATGGGAGACTTTGAGTACGGTCTCCCAATCGATCCCTTGTTCGGCTGGATTAATGTCTCAACTCCGTCCCTGGATGAAGTGTCGTCAGCTGTCAGCAATAATCAGTCACTCTATCAATCATGGCGGTAGTGTCTAGCCCTTCTTATACTCGCTCGTGGAGGCTTTAGGACCAACGGCTTCATGAGCTCTGCTAGGACCGGGCACAGGGGCTTCTCGTACGACTACCTAACCAAACAAGAGATATATAAAGTGCACAAGATTGGTTCCGTCAAGGCCAGCGCAATGAGTGACCCGAATAACGAGGGCCACAACGGAGTTACAATTACCCAGATATCGAACTTTGCAGACATATCTCTCGGCCAGCATCCAAACGTAGTCCTGTTGGAGGCTGGCACGAATGATATGGGCAATACAACGATGCAGCAGGTGTTACAAGCCGTCTGACTGATCCAGTTGGCATGGCTATCAAGGAGTGTCCTGGCAATTATGCCTAGCAGGCTTTTCAGAGAGGAAGTTGTGCCATTGTAGAAAAAAAGCTTTATGTCGTTCTGCAAAAAATAGGTTCAAGATTTGCGATTTCCACTTGTTAAGCTACTCAGTCTTCGAAAATTCAATCGCAACATAGCTCGCACTGAGCCCCGGCCTAGTCTTTCTACTGGAGTGATAATCGGAGATCTGAATGGCTTCCGCTTCCGATTACGGAAACCATACTCAAGCTCCAGCCGCGATTCATGTGGCCGGTGGCATGCTCCATCTATTGTTTGTGGCGTAATTTCTCGAGGCTTGTCCAGAACTAGAGACTTTAGGAAGGAAACGCGATATGAGAGGTCGGAGGGTAGGTAGACAGGCGCAGAGCAATCCACAGCTGAGCTCTGCGATGGACAAAGATGCTGTTATAACGTTGGTCCAGGAGCAGTCCTCCGGCAGGTCCAGCACATGGATTCGGATACCGGAAATCGCACAAGTACTACGCTTCGAATTAGACTAAATTAGTATGTTGCAGTACAGAAACCTACAAGAAACCCAGGCAGAAAATAGCCACCAGAGCGTATCGTTGGCGAGATGGAATATTGAGTCTGATCAAGAAAGGCATAGGAAGTAGAATGATCAAAACATCTGTTGCGATATTCCCTGCAGCATTGATATACCATTGGGGGTTATTCGGCAAACATTTGCCATCAATGCTCTTATCCCAGAAGGCCGCCATTGGCTGACAAAGGAATAGAACGACAAAGATCTGTGATATGCTCCAAGTCGAAACTATCCCTATAGAAATTATGAGGATCTTCTTGGTACCTTGCGTCGCAAAGGCTCGATAGTACTGTGCTAGAAAGGTCATTTTAATAGCGCTGATTGTGAAGTTATAGAGAATAATCGAGATATAGAGAACCTGACAGGCTTGTTAGCTCCCTGAATATCTAGAATCTTGGGTACAGACTTTCATGAAGTTGGATCGCTGCTCACTGGTAAGGAATGACATGCGTCTTCCGAAACCATAGTTGATTCCTGACCATACATTAATTAACTGCCATACGGGAACGAGACAAATGAATTTACCCCACAGAATGTCAAAGGCACAGGCAAAGAATAGTATCTACATTCAGCTTCAGCAAGAAGCACTAAGACTGGGGCATTCTCAACTTACGAAGGAGACAATAGCCCAATAATCATCGACGCCAATATTTTTTATAATAATCGCACGTGTGTAGATACGGAGACTCACAACGACAAAGGTGAGGCATACCAGAGGTATAATAATGCCTAGAGCCAACGGCACCCGCGTGGGTTCAGCTGACATGATTTGAGGTCAGCTTTAGTTGAGTCTAGCTGGCCAAGCCCCGTGAATGATTAAAATTGAAAAAGGGTCTTGCATTTGAGGGAAGTATATATACTTATGTTTGATGGAGGGGTTAAAGTTTGGGCGTTCTCATAGAAGGTTAGATCAAATTCCGTTGCTGCGTAAGATTACATACAGGCTACCGTGAGCTAGAACGCCTAGTGTCCACCGACGTTTCGGGACCAGACTAGAGGATCTCAGAACATGCCGTTGAGGCATTACCATCCAGCCCTCTGCGGAAGTCCATTTCAATATTCTACGCAGTTGGCAGTCATGAATGCTAGCCCAACTCTGGGAGATCCTCAACGTTACGACAGACTCATAACCTTACTATCTATCGTGCACCTTTAGTGAAACGAGATTCTCTCTTGAAAGTTGACAGGCGGATGTGGGGCAACCCTGAGAACTGGGCATCGGGATTGGATACCAAATAGAGGTTTAAGATACACGCTATTGAAACGGTGGAGCATTAGAGTTTCTCGACCAAAGTCTGGATGACACTAACGGCACGTAGCGTGCCGAAAAGTGAGTGACTTTACCTAAGGTGAACCCAATAGTTTGGATGGAAATTAAAAAAGACTTACTGGAGTTTCCGATTTCTACGGCATGGTGACAATACCTACCGGTAAAAGCTGTGGCTGCCGTGGATGAGAAAGGGAGAACCAGTTCACAACCTCAATTCTTTGACCGCGCCATTATCAGTCAAGACCAAGATAGTTCCATCATTGACTCTTCACGGTTAGCATATGCTATAGTGCCTAAGGAGTTATTTGATCAACGCCTGTCTACCGGTAGACTGGTGCAAATTGTAGGTGCCGAAGTGTCGGTGCTAGTGGCGGCGGTGGCGGTCTTGGCGCAGCCATGTTGCCCATGAAGATGGCCAAGATCTAGTATACCGCAACTTGAAGAAAAGTGTGTTGGAGTTACTGTAGCCCAGTCATCTGGACGTCAGCGGGCTTATGAGTGTTTTTGCAAGCGCTGATACCTTGGGTGTTTAAACCTGAAGTCAATTGGAATTTTTCAGTGTGTTGGCTTGATATATCTCCCTGAGATTCCATAAGCCTTGACGATCAATTAATGCGATGAACGCTTGAAAAATCCCGCGCCTGAGCAAATTTGCTTATGGTGCTTTGTTTGAGTGGACTGTCAATCTCAAAAGCATGTATGGGCTTATCTCAACCCCTCTATAGGACCATCAGTAAAACTGAACCCTTTAACTTATAATGATATATATTCTACTTAGGACAAATGTTCATGTTAAGTCAGGAAGAAAAAGCTATTTATATAACCATGTGGATTTTCTTCTTAGTTCAGAGGCTTGTTGAATGCGTATTGAGCATGGCCAAAGAGGGCACAGCAACCTTCAATGGGGCAATCAATGCAGTAAATCCGGCGTTTTGATGGCAGCGGCTTCCATTGTGACCTTGGGTCATGTTTTTGTGAATGCGGCAGCGATAGAGGGTCTTGCTTTTAGAGTTGGCGCTCTCAGACACAAAAGATAAGAAACGGCTTGATGGGACTCCAAGCAAAAAGAAACAGTAATGTTTTGGCTAGCCAAGACAATATAGAGTGACAGGAGTGAAAAGATATAGAGATATATGCCAGGACTGGGGGTTCTTGAGCCCAGTTGCCGCTATGTATATAATACTTAAGAAGAATTGCAAAGCAAAGTCGCAGCTTCATGAATGACTGATCAATGATATATAAACTGATGACCTTGACGACAGTTACACTGGTCAACACTACCAACACTGTCCACAGCTAAAGGCCAAGCGCAGCTCGTTTTGGGTTATCCGTATACACGAAGTAATGCCCCGTACCTTAGTTTGAACATATAAATGTTCGCTCCAACAGTAATTCCTCTTCCTCTATAGCTTCTGAATCAACATCTTACTGGCAGCCTATGTAAATGATCTAATGAGCGAGTGTTCAATGTTTCATTTAGCAGTGAGTGTCTACTGTATTCTCTGACAGTGAAAATTTCTATCCTTATCTCAGAATAACAGTAGCAACTTAATGTAAGTACTGTATATCAGCATAACATTCCCAGAATTATCTTTACTTTCTTTCCTTCTTAAAAAGTCAACATTCTACTGTTCCCCTATTGACAATAACCTACAGCCTTCTTAAATAATACTCTCTACAATTGCCACTAAATCTGCTTTCTCCTCTCCTAATAACGACTTATGCTACTATGTGTATAACGATTATTCGCGTATGTTTCTGCAGCCGTTGCAGTAATATTACCTCGGAGCCGTAAGAGGAAATCGAAAGGTGGGATCTTGCTAAGAGTGCCGAGAGGAATACTATTTGTACGACTACTGTTGTCAGCAGGGGGTCCGCTACCCTACTCCTGACCCCCCCTTTACTAACCCTCCTTAGTAAGAGACTCAGTTTACTAATGATGATGGAGTTACATTAAGGATAGGCAAAGACCCAACTGGGATAACTATACCTACAGGGACTTAATACCGAAAGCGCAAAGCCCCTAGCATAAGTAATAAAACTTAAAAAAGAAAATCAGTACAGAGACAATTTAAGATTTACATGATATAGGAAAAAGCCTGATTGTGACCCCGAGGCTGTATTGCCTATCTTATTCGCGACGAGTACTAGAACCTTGACTATTGGTAAGCTAAACCTGATATTTTAAATAAGACAAACTCACAAGAGTGGCAAAGAGTCGTGGAGACTGTATGTGTATGCGTATATATATTAGAAAATAATAAATCTTCTACCTCTCTTTTCTAAGCATAACAGTCCCGAGATTACAAGCATTAGCATTACGAACACTGCAACTGTCCATTTAAAATTGACTCAAACTGCTAAGTATACAAGTTGACTTTCTACTAGGAATAAGCCAGCCAGCCATGCCAAGCATTCCTGACCCGCTCTGCCTTTGACACAGAGATATACGCCGAATTGGCAAGTCTATCTTGTAGTTCCTTGAATTTGGCCGTAGGAGCACCTTTATCGAAAAGAATATCCAATTCCAAGTAGGATAGCTTCTTTGTTTCCGGAAGCCGAAAATAGCACCATATAAGACAAAGGAAAGATGTAGCCGCATACACTAGACAAGACTTACCACCCAGGTCCCATGCAGATGGGTTCAAAAGCTGAGGCGCAACAAAGTTATTCACGATAGTGAATATATTATAAACAATCCTTGCGAGGGCAATGGTCTTGATCCGAAGCCTTGTTGATGGTATCTCGGCCACGATGACATAGCAAGCCGGACCAATAGACATGTTGTAAGTAAAGGTCATTAGGATGATCAAGGACCCAAGCGCCCAATTTAACGATGAGTGGTCGGCCAAGACGATTGACAAGGTGCCGCCTGTAGTGAGAATGAGCAACGCAGCCACCAAGCCGGCCAAGTAAAGCTTTCGCCGTCCGATTGTAGAAAGCAATATCCATGATATCATGCCGCCTAAAATGCCGAGACCATACATTCCGGTAGCTAGAGTGAATGACTTGGAGGATTCGAAGCCTGCTTGTTCTAGAAAGTATGGAGCATATCCGGTTAAGGTGGCACCGCATAGAGCTTGGCAAGACCAGGTCATGCAGCACACTTCGGTCCTTCGGAGGTTGCAACCTCTGAAGAGATCTAGGAAGTTCGAACCACCGTATCCTAATTTCTTCTCTGTCGAATCAATATGCTGCATAATAGCGATTGTATCCTCGATGTCGATGTGTTTGTTGCTCGTGAGTCTCTGCAATGAATGTCGAGCTTCTGCTAGTTTCTCATGTCGGACTAACCACCCTATAGTTGACAAATAAATATAAGGACAGAAGATGTGTCACGTAGGGAGAGTCTTACAGGGACTTTCGGGGGCGAAGTAGATGAGGAACAGCAATGGAACCGCCCATGCCCATTGCAGGGCAAATGGTAGGCGATACGACCAATCTGATGCATTCTTGATAAGCGCTCGCAGTATTCCAGTGCCCATGAGCTGGCCAATAAGCCAGCACATATTGACATTACTGAGGATAGCTGCACGGATGACTGAGGGTACGACTTCAGCAGCATAGGTCGCTGCTAAAGTTTGAATCACACCCCACGACAAACCTTTGGAATAACCCGTTAGTTTCTCGGACAATAGGGTATGCATACCGTATGAGATCGATAGGCGAGCACTAACTTACCACAGAGAGCTTGGGAGGCAAGTAATAGAGCGATGTTGTGTGCGAAGACAGCCGGGAATACTGCAAGACACATCCACACAAGCGCGACGATCATCATCTTGCGGTATCCAATCACATATGAGATATAACCATGGGCAAGAAGGCCTATGATCTCGCAACCGACGGCAGCGTTTTGAAGACCCATCTGCCACAAGGGCGAGATCTCATAGTCTTGCTCCCTAACGGCGTCAGTAAGCGGTAGCCTGGGTTCACCGTACCTGCGCCTGAAGGACGGAAAAGCAAGGAAGCCGGAGATAAGTGACTTATCGTATGCCTCCATGACAACGGTAAGGAAGAGAAGAAAAGACCACATAATCGCCTTGGGGAAGTGTCGGCAACAGCTAAGCAGAGTCATCTCTTTCTCGCTTGCCAAGCCGCGATGAATACGTGCGCCGACACCTCCCGGGCTTGTTGATCGGCGGGGCAGCCATATTGGACTGTCAAGGGTGTTGGAGCAAACATATGAGGGCTGACGCGCAAGATCTTCTAAGGGAGTATTGTCGACACCTGACTCGTGATGAGAAGAAACGCCCTTAGACGTCATGGATATGAGTACGACCTCATCTTTGCTAGGATTGGCATTTGACCCAAACATTGTTTCAGGGAACCGGGCAGCGGGGTATAAAGAGACAAAGATGCATTAGGGACAGCCTTGAACGTTACATGGTTTACCTCGTACTGGATGGAACACGCATTGTATTATATAACTCCTCTCAAACTTGGCAGGATTTGACTTTAGGCCTGATACAGCCATTACTGGAAGCCACAGCTCATTTCCCCGGATTGACTTCCCCGGATTTCCCCTGACCTTTGCAGGAACCAGACCACGACGGGACATCACATGTCTGGGGAAATCGAAGTAAGAGTCTTCATTGGAACGCTAGTTCTGCAGAAGTCTGTGATCTCCTTGATGCCGTTTGTGGCGGCGAGCTGAAAGACCAACTTGGCTTGGTGCCGTTCCTTTTAGGTATAGTCAGTAGACTAATAAGCAACTGATTGTCAGTGGCTGGCCTGTCGGTCCGATAGCTCGATTTTGCGTCCAGGGTAAGAATCCTTCAGTCCCTTAAGCCACCTGATAATCGACTCGATGTGCCTCCTTTGTGATGAATAATTGGGTGCTCATCGCGAAATACATTAGACACTCGGTTCCTATGATTTTGGCAAAACCGTTTCCGCATATATCGACTTTTCTTGTGGCAAACTTGACGGAGAACAGCTTGCCACAGCAATCCATGGTGATTAGCATGGTTGTGCTGTACAGTCATGTAGCTCATGCAGCCATCACAACCCAGCGGCCCCCTGAGCTAGTGGCTTAGTGAGTAGTATGCAGCAGTTTATTCGACGTCAATACGAGGGTGGACGACTCGGGGTTGAGTGGTTGCACACGAATTACTGGAATTATGCTTAGCCTCTGCGACCCTCTCAGAATCTCACACAGTTAATTATATCCGGTTTCGAGGAAATTGGCAAGGAAGCATGAAGTTCAGATTAGAGAACTTTCAAATTTACTACATATCTATCATCAGCGGCTTTGTCGCTCATTATAAACCTCGGTGAGGATACGATCCTTCTTGGCAATGTCTGCCACTCCAGTCCGGTCCTTGAAAACGCTATCCATTTCCTCAAGAGACTTCCCGTTAGTCTCAGGCACACTAAACCAGACCCAGACGAAGGACAGAAGACAGAAGACGGCAAAGAAGATGTAGGCGCCGAAGCCTGTTTCGCGAACAAGAGGTGGCGTGATGAGGCCAATAATGAAGTTGTTGATCCAGTCTAACGAGTTTAGTGGCTTGGCACTTGACAGAGATGAGAGACTTACTTGAACAGGTGGAGATTGCCACGCCCTTTGCTCTGAGAGATGATGGAAAGACTTCTGCTGGCATGGCCCAAGGAACAGGGCCCCAAGAGGCACCAAAGGCAAACATGTAAAAAAGAAGAAAAGCGACACTTGTCCAGCCTTCGGCAGTATAACTAGGCCAGTCATTCGAGAACTTGCCCACCAAGACAGCTATGATGAGATGTGGCACAAACATTAGGAAGCTACCCCAAAGGAGGATACCCCGGCGGCCGAAACGGTCCATGGTCCATAAGCTCGACAGAACACCAATCAACTGTGTCACGTTGAGTACTCCCGACATGATGAGTTGCATGTCAAAGTCGAGGCCCATAGTTCCGAACAGTGTTGGCGAATAATAGATGAGAGCGTTGATTCCAGTGAACTGCTGGAAGAACATAAGGCCTGCACCAACAAGAGTTCGACGTCTGCAGCCTGACTTGAAGCAATCTCCCCAGCTGACAAACTCAAGTCGCATCTTTCCAACCACGTCTGTCCTTTGAGTGAGATCAGGGTGTCGTTCGCGGAGAACACTTGCTTGGAATCGGGCCTCGGCGATAATGTCCATCCATTCGCTTTGAACTCGTGGGTCGGATTCGGGAAGGGCGCGAAGCTTGGCGAGGCTGGATAAGGCTTCTGCCTCGCGGTCTTTAGAGGCGAGCCATCGAGGGGAGTATGGTAGAAAAATAGCGCCGAATCCCAATAGCAGGCCGGGGAGGATTTGAAGGAGGAACGGAAGCTGCCAAGACCAGTGGGTGGGAATTCCCTAGGAGTGGATGAGTTTATAGCGGTGCGTGAGGAGTGGATGTTGGTTTACCTTTGTCCCGTAAGTTATCCAGAATGCAACAACAATTCCTATAACAATCGACAGTTCTTCGAAGACGAGTAAAGCACCCCGGATCTCAGGTGGAGAAATCTCTGCAATGTAGAGAGGCACCACCATGGATAGCCTAACAGATGCATGGTCAATGCCAAGGTTTATGGAGTGTTGGATGAGGAAATTTCCAAGCTGTACTTACTGTCCAATACCAATGCCACCGATAAAGCGCCCTACAACTAGCATTGCATAGTTGATAGCCGCGGTCTGGAGAGTTGATCCAATCGTGAATACCACAACAGCAACCATCAGGGAACGCTTTCTGGATATCCAGTCAGAGATCCAACCCTGGTTGATGGCACCTATAAATGCCCCGAGCGTGATCATGGCGGTCATGAGGCCCTTTTTGAAGCCCGCGCCAGGAGCATCATCCGACACTTCGGGGAATCGATCGAGGAAATGATCCATTACAAGCGTCACGGAAATGACGCCTTGATCATAGCCAAAGAGAAGTCCACCGATCGCCGAAAAGGCAGCGCAGGCAGCGACGTAGGGAGATGAGAAGAGGCCGCGGAATCCTAGTTTGTCAGCTTATCAAAGCTCATTTACTCGCAACGTGCGCCATCACAATAATGTGTCAAAGCCAAGCAGGGAATAGTAACTCACCGGAAGGACCATATGGTTCGAAAGAAGTGTTGATTCCAACGTGCTCCTCAGTCGTGGCACCGCACTCGTCAAGCTTGTTTTTGACGGGATGGAGTTGCTTGTCCATTTTGAGAAGGTACTGGAAGTAGACTCTGAATGAAGATGAGCATGAATAATCTCTGGTGATGCTCAAGGGGAGATTGTGATCTATTATAGTCCAAAATCTCGGTCTACTCTGCGACTTTCGATTGATCATGGACAACCAACGAATGAAGGCGGGTTACTTTCGATCTCGTCAGTGACATGGATTAAACACGGGGTAATTCGTGGGGAAGCACGAGTCAGGTCTGTAGAGTCTTGGGGTAACAGTGGGACATGTCTTCCTCTAACAAGCATCAGAAAATGGCCCGGCCAAGGATCCGTTACCCTGGAGAGTTAAGCCTATCTAGGTTAGAGCAACGGAATCTTTCACCTTCAGAAGCAAAAACGGAGTATAGCCCCGACTGTTCGGCTTTTTTTTGCCTTTGGAGCAAGGTCATATAATCGGGGCAACCTGCCCCTCGAGATGAATTTGCATCAAACATCATTTCCGGAGAAAATGAACACAGCTACGGCATGTCTTGTAAGTGAAATGAAATATCGGTAACCATGCCGAATGCCACTTGCCACTCTGACCATCATTAGGCCTGCAAGAAACAGCATCTCAAATGCGTCTGGGGTCCACAAGTTCCTGGAGGAGGTACACAGACATGCCTTCGATGCGTTTCGATGGGCAAGGTTTGCGACACAGCGCCCGTTTTTCGCTTCAAGCACTCAACTACGTATGTCTCCCCAACAGCTATTGCGTATCATCGCGAGGATTAGAAGGCTGAGATCCACCACAGGTCATCCCCAAATCAAGTTTGGGTCCCTTGCTCAAGACGATGTAGGTAAATCATTTTCATCCAGGGTTTTACTTACGAGCCGCCAAGTACGATTCGTGGATGAGACACCTGATGTTGAAGGTTATTATCTATCAGACTCGGAGAGTCAAAGCCACTGGCAGCAAGTTGATGGTAACACGCTTCAATCTCATAATGAACAACTTACGGATTTTGGGTATAACGCCTCTCCCGCGTCTCACACTCGTACGGCTGAGATCGGTGGAGGAGATGGAGACAGTGCAGTAAGCAGAGACAGTCGTCGCAATTATGGCCCAATACCACACGGTTCAACACTGGGATTGGCCAACGTAGGAGCAGTACCCTACCCCTTAATGGAAAACCATGAAGTGAGATTGATGCAATACTATTTAAACTATATGTGTACATGGGTGCGCCATTACATCTTTTGTCTGGGTTGACGTGCCTTATTGATCTCTCACAGTTCGATCTTTGCGATTCCAGACGGCACTTTGCCAACATTGTGCCCCCTCGAGCAGCATCTTGTCCGACCCTTCTTAATGCTATCTTCGCCTTATCCTCCAGACATCTCAGCCTCAACGCACAATATGACCCTTACGCCTCCGATCGGTACCATCAAGCATGTCTCAGGCACTTGGCAACAATCTCAAACGACTCCTCCGCCCTGAACGACGACAATCTACTGGCAGCGACTATTCTTCTACGCACTCTCGAGGAACTCGACGTGCCCCTTATAGGCACTGATCACGAAGGTCATCTGTTAGGAATACAGCTATTTATGAACACTTGTGACTCTACAACGACCCCGAGCAGCCTTCGTTTAGCCTCGTTCTGGATTGGCATGAGGCAAGAGGTAACGATGAGCTTTGCGAGTCAACGGCCTGTAAAAATCAGGCTCGACCACGGATTCATGGACCGGTCCCTCTCTGAAGCCGATGATGATACATGGGCAAACCGCATTATTGTCCACAGCGCAGATGTCATAAATTACTGCTTTGGAAATAACGGTCCAAACAGACACCACTATCAAAAACTAGTTGACTATGACCAAGCTTGGCTACGAGCCCGGCCGGTGTCCTGGCTGCCTGTTGCCTATAGTGCTTCTGACGAGGCCTTGGGCGAGGCTTTTCCACACATCATTTATCTAAACCACGCCGTCGGTATGCTACAGATTTTGATTGGAGGAGGTCTGCTAATAAACATCAGTTATAGGCCAAGTCCATAGCATATTTGCTCGTATTCTCCTCATGTGCCATGATGACCGAGTACCACGAATTGGACCATCGGCTCAGCTAGCTCGGAAGCAAATCGACGTAGGTTGAGATACATAATCTTCCATAGCAGTGTATTCTGACTGATGTAGGACGATATCCGGACCCAAATCCGAGAACTTTGCGGGATAGCTCTCTCAAATCCCTCCACAAGACCCGCCACCTTCACAGCCTGCATGGGAGTGACGGCGTGTGGCGATCGATTCACCGAGAGACGGGAACAAGAAGCGTTACTGGATGTATTGATGCTGACCCAGAATACTCATTCGTGGCCCACTGCATCAGCACAAGACCATTTAAAGAGAGCATGGGGCTGGGTGGATTCTTGATGCTGAAAAGAGCTTAGGCCATCTGTAATTAGTGTATGTGCTCAAATAGTCTTAAATACAGTGACTAAAAGGCCAGAAATTAAGCGATTTACATAGCTATTTAATTTCGATACTATATAAATGTCTGAGTAAATGGGAACGCGATTGATCCTCCATGTCTATGGACCCATAGTGTAGTGTAGTATGCGGCGGTCTGAAATACTGTGGAGCTCCACTCGGAACGTTTATCCGCATGGTCTGTATCGGGGCAAATTACCCCGTATCAACAGGGAACTCAGGCTCAAAGCCTCCGAATGCTCTACTCCACCATGTCTCGCGTCAAAGTACGCACTGGTAAGTGCCTTATCCAGTATGAACAGTCCAAGACAAGAAAATACAGCTTTTGCCCAGTTTTGCCATCAATATGGAGACATTCAATTAAGCGTCAGGGTGTATATAATAATTAAGAAAGCCGTGGTTGGCACTATCCCACTTCTTCTCCTTCATCTACTTCTTACAATTTCTTCACTTCTTCACTAACCTCGCTACACTCAATGCAATGGCACCTCGCAAGCTTCAAGTTGGAGTCGCTGGTCTTGGAAGAATGGGCAAGCGACATGCCCTGAACTTCCATCAGAATGTCCCGCGAGCTGTTCTAGTCGCTGTCAGTAGCCCAGATGCTGCCGAGAGGGATTGGGCTACTGAGAACCTCGCCCCTGACGGTGTAGCTATATACGAGAGCTACTCTGACATGATAGCCCATGTGGGCTTGGATGCAGTTTGCGTCGCCTCTGCCACTGCGGTACATGCTGAACAGACAAATGCCGCTATTGCCGCGGGCAAGCACGTATTGTGTGAGAAGCCCCTTAGCACAACGGTCGAGATTGTGAGTGTTTCCCTGTGACGGGCTTCGCATGATGCTGACAGTTCAGTCTCAATCTGTTGTTGACGCCGCTGCTACCCGCCCCGACCTCAAAGTCATGTGTGGCTTTTCCCGCCGTTTCGATGCTTCATACCGCGACGCCTACAAGAAAACAAGGTCAGGCTTGATTGGCCGCCCGTCTGTTCTTAGGAGCCAGACATGCGACGTGCTGGATCCCTCGGGCTTCTTTGTCGCATATGCTCAGTTCTCTGGTGGCATATTCGTTGATTGCAGTATTCACGATATTGACCTGGCTCTTTGGTTTTTTGGTCAAGAGTCCAAAGTCCGATCAGTCCACGCTGTAGGGATCACGGCCGTGGAACCAGATCTACGACAGTATGATGATAGGGATAATGCTGTGGGCATTGTCGAATTTTACGATGGCCGCATCGCATATTTGTATGCCTCGCGCATGATGGCTGCTGGCCAAGAGGATACGACAGAGATTATCGGGACAAAGGGTAAGCTGTCTGTGAACTTGATCCCGGTTGAGAACCATGTTCGGATTTATGGACAAGAAGGTATCAGGCATGAGCTTCCTCAAAACTATTGGGGGCGGTTCCAGGCAGCGTTCACAAGAGAAGCCGTCGAATTTACCGAGTGCGTGCTTGATGACAAGCCGGTACCTGTTGAGCTAGAATCAGCAGTGACGGCTGTGCGCATTGGTGCGGCTTTACAACGGTCTATGATTATGGGGAATAAGATTCATTTTGACGAAGGCGGTAACGAGGTCAATAGAGCTCAATTATAATGCTCTGGCTTTAGAGTAACTTTACTATACTATTATTATTTTAGAATATCTTAGGTACACTGGGACAAGATCTGGAATGGCTATTGCTGTCTCTACTATAGCTTTGAGACATATTTCCCACGAGTCGCCTGAAACCTAGGATCACCCATGACAAACTGACAAGTGGCCATCTGACTCATAAGCCGATCTCTTCTCAACCGCTCCATCACAATAGCCTCTCCAGCAAACATTACCTCCACATTCCCATTATTCCATCGGGGTAAGAGAGTGATCTCCCCATGAGGAGGGATTCTACCAAGATACGGCTCTCTAAAGGCCTCACAAGAACCAAGCTCGGGGCCCCAACTTGACAGCATAGCTGCACTTGCTCGTGTATGGTCCGTCACAAGTGCATCGATGGGTCCTTTAGGTATCAGGCCCGGGTTGACAGGATGTGAATGGGCTATCCCGAGCATCTCTCGAAAGGTTTCCTCGCTCCAAGCATTATTGCTGTGGCGAATTGCCATTGCTGCATGAGCCAGAGTTTTGGTGTCAGGTGAGATGAAGTCGCTGGTGCTCACAGACACTGGAAACAAATCCACGCAGGCAGGCATGTAGTTGTTGGGTAGAGGAGGCGTCAACCGGCGACGAATGCTCCCAGCAAAGACAATCTTGCTAGTCTCGGGTAGAGGATCACGGCCTGATAATCCTGGAGCATATTTGGCGCCAAAGAGTCGGTTCCATGCGAAAGAGGTCAAGCAATCTGTGGACGACACTTTTGAGCCGTTGGGCAAGACCTCTTGGATCATGCGCTGAAGCTGCTTTATTGAAGACTGTGAAAAGGTCCAGACAGAACAAGACAGAGTGCGAAGTTCATCTTCTGTAAACCTCACTAGATCGTCATTTGTCAGACGTGCTTTTGTGAAGAGGTTTGACACTTTGTCCGCAACTTGTTCTGGAGATCGAGGGTCAAGCATGTCGAGATGGTGAAGCTTCCTCGCACGGGCTGCGAGCTTGTCAAGATCCTCCTCTATACCCACGTCAGGTGTCAAGAGGGAGCGATCTATCAGGGCCGCCGATATTTGCTGCGGGAGTGGAGGTACAGGCTGACCATTGAGTCTAGCAGTTGCTATCGCACTCGTATTCTGTGACCAAGACCTGAGAAAGTCCATAAACTGGACCAGGTCACCTATCACGTGCGTAATCGACATGGTCAAGACAATACCGCCCTTCAGGACATTAAACTGAGGTGCGATTACAGGGTCGCCATCGTGGACGCAGGGAAAGTCCTCTGGTCGGAGCTTGCCAAGACCATCTTCTTCGCCATCGCCAAAGGGCCACCCATTAATCTTGAGCTCGTTGTAAGAAGGTACATCTGAATCCCGGCGATGATCTCGATACCAGAAGTTTGTGCCAGCATGCGGTGCATCTCGAATCTCAAGGGCGTAACGTCCAGTTTCTTCCTTTCTGATAATGCCTGCGAGGTGCGGATGCTCGTAGATACATCGAGAGAGGCCTTGTTTGCAGTCTTCGTAGAGCTGCCGAGGGTCTGTTCCCGGTCGTAGAGGAAAGAAGTGTGTAGGTGAAGGATACACTGAAGCAGTGAGGTTGTCAAGGGCTGAGCACTTCACGATGGATGGCTGTAGAGGGCCCGCTGGTTCGATCCATGAATCGGACATGGTTGATTCGTTGTTTCTGTTTGCAGACTGTGATTTGGTGAAGTTACTTCTGATTATTTAAAGAGATAAGTGACTGTTCCCAGAGAACACTGGTTATCATTTTGTAAGATATCGGGCCAGCCACGTGAAAGCAATTACGCTTCTCCCTCCAATCCCGCTCCATGATATCAACCAGACTTTGACCTCCGTTTCAGCTTTACTATAACACCCTTCTTATTTTCGCAATCTAAACTTAAGATGGTAAAGACCGCGAAAATGTTGAGCATACGATAAGAGGTAGATCATCTACCGTTTAGTGTTTCTTAGGTTACAATTCCAGGCCTCGGAATGAAATTTAAACCCTGCACAGCTGTGGCTCGGACCGCTCTTTTGTCACATCTCATTGCCGAATTATGTCTCAGCGATATCGTCTATGAGGCACAACAGATACGACATGGCTCGGGCCAAAATTGACGATCATAACTCCCTTCGTATAAGGATCTGCAGCTAGTCGGAACGTGTCAGACAAACAAGACTCAAGTACCGTGCGGCATATCGTCTGAAACATGTGTTGGTCAAAGCTTAATACGAAATCATTCGGATTCCTACAAATCTGGCAGCATCTAAAGAGTCTTAGACAATGCATCAGGTCTCATTTGATTTATCCATCATCTGTCTGGCACATCAATGACTTCTTTCCAGACTAATTCTTCTTGCACATCCGCATTTATCAAGCTTAACATCGCTAAAGCAGCATCCTCGCCATGTTCACTGACGTTCCATTCACCCCATCCGCCTACTTGACCTCTACTACTGTTCAACCACAGCCAAACGCGCATGGAAAGATAGTCAAACTCTCAGCAATCGACCAAATCGCTCCGAGGGACTACATCTCATCATGTCTGTATTTCCGTGTGTCACAGAATGCGGACAAGAGATATATCTTTCATCTGTTTGAACGGGCCTTAGTCAACACGATCATTGGCATCCCAGAACTTGCATGTTCCGTGCGACGGCCCACCGATAACGATCGGGAGGAGGTTGAGCTTCTATTCGATAGCAACCAAGGCGCCAGACTCAACTACAAGGATTACACGGCACCCGAACTTCGGGCTTTATGGAAGTTCGGTACGTTCCACCAACTTGAAAGGGCTTATTTTCCGCTTGATATACCGAGACACATTATCTTCGGCACATCGGCAAAGCTAGTTCCGGGAGCCAGTATTCCGGCGCTGGTACTTCAGTGTAACTTTATTTCTGGGGGCCTTATACTCGGGACTTGTCTTCATGTGAGTCCACGTTACCTGTGGGATATACCTTTTGCTCCTTGTTACACGACCGCCTGCAATGCGACTTGTGCAACACAAGCCTAGTGGTCCGACTTTTCCTTTACAAACACTGACTGATATGCAGCATGTGGCGGGCGATGGCGTCTGCAACTTTATCTTGCACAAGACATTAGGCATGCACCTGGCTTCCATTACCAAAGGACTCGGCCTCCGAACCATGCCAATCACGCCTCTTGATCGAAGCTCGGTCGTTGAGGGTGAACAAGGCGTGACTCTAGAAGAATTTCCTGATTGGAAGCTCACAGAGACCTCTTGCACTTTCTTGAACCCAACAAACTACGAAGCTACCGAGGTACAGTCGGTTGAACATGGCATATTCTTCATCTCTGCCGAGAACCTCTCGCTGCTCAAGAATCATGTCCTGAAAGGTGCTGCCAATACTAAGCTGAGCACGACCGAAGCTATCTGTGCTTTCCTCTGGCGCCACGTTGTCATGGCCAGGCAGATAGATCATCATCGATACCCAGAGGCAAAGCTATCAATCACTGTTGACGCTAGAGAACGAATGGAAAGTTCGCCACTCCCGTCCAACTATTGGGGGAATTTTGCGGAGCCGAACGCGGTCGCCAGAGTGTCTGTTGCTTCTCTACACAATGGAGAAGACGGACAAAAGATTTATGGTAAGCTGGCGAGTAGTATCCAGCGAGCCATTGCTGCTGTCAACGACAAGGCAGTAAGGCGTCTCGTTGGGCTGCTCAATCAAATGCCCAAAACTACTTCCTTGACCTGGAATGTCGACCGATACCCGGGACCGGACATGCTCATAGTCTGTCTTCAAGCGCATAGATACAACGACATTTATTTCGGGCGTCATCTTGGGTATCCTTCTGCATTCCGCGTTACTGTTGGGGATACTGAGGGTAAACCTGACGGCCGTTGCATTATTCTGCCACCTCCTCATAATGAGAGTCGGGGTCTGGAGCTGATTCTGCAATACGATAGTGGTACTTTGGAAAGGCTTGAGAGTAACGCCGAGTTTAGCAAGTTCTTTATACGCCGTAACTGATTTAATCAGAGACCACCAGGCTTTAATACCCCTCTTTAACTAGTCTCTACACTTTTTAAATATCCTAATAGTTTCAAATACTAATGTTAATATATAAATACTGAAAAGGTTTAGCTGTGAATGGGGCGCCATTCAAGACATCGATAGTAATGGACATGAGGAGGCATTGCTCAACTGCCAGCCAGACAAACTATCCGGTTCAGACTTGGCAGTTCTCTTCCTTAGATTTACATTAGCTTGAAGAATTCCACGTAATGAAAGATAACCTCTGATAAGTATTGCATTGTTGGTGACAAAGGGAGAGTTCAATACAGGGCTTAGACTTGATCATGGAACGCCACTCATCGCGACTATTCGTGACGATGACTGAATGGGAAATTCAGTGCGACCCATGAAGGATGTATTAAGAGCTCAATGATGAATTGACTAGCCGCTAGTCAAGCTATAACGGCACATCTCCCTGCACACCAAGTACAAAGCAGCAATTGTTTGTGTTAGGGGCATTACACTAAGGAGTAAATAAGCGGACGTAAGAGTAGAAGGTCTAAGCGCAAATCTGGCTCATCTAAAATCTTGCCTGAATAAACAACTTGCCACTGTGACTGGGGTTCAGTAGTCAGTTCGGCTTTGCAAAGCTCCCAATAGGCGGGGTACCAGCCGGACTGTTCCCAGTCAATAATCGCCAGTACACGGCAAAGCGAATCTTTGGACACCATTATGTAGATCTGCCGTGCGTGAAGTGGATGTGACAATCGTCTGGTAGCATCTCTCAGTAAGGCTCTGTGATACTAGTAGGATCAAGATGTGGATCATCAGCCGTCGTTGGCCATTTGAACATGCTCGACATACAGTCGTGAAATTCAGCTGCTGAAGAAAAAACGCCAGCGGGTGGGAAGTTTGTGTCGGTAAAGATCATGTCTCTCACGTTCCCGCGGTCGATGTTACCTGAGCACCGCTTATGTCTGGGAGGAAGTGTGAGTTGGGATACCTACCGATGAATGGATCATCAGCAGCTAGGTGGAGATGAGACATTCGGTGACCATCGACCTAAGCTTTTCACAGACGCTATCCTTCTCGATAGCGCTTAGAGTGCCCCAACGATCACGTAGAATGATTCCATCAATATGTTCTATATAGAGGAATGTGATGCCGGTTTCTTGTGTTCAGCCGTAGATCTCGGAACTGGAACTTCAGGTAACAAGTGGTGAATGGCCCAAAGGCACCGTTCCTCCCTGATACCGGCGTTTGAGTTGTCAATGTGTTTCACGACAAGTCCAAGCTCTTTGAACACAGCTGGCTGACTTCACCTCATGCACTCGGCGCGTGGGTGCGGAACACAATCGGGCTTGGCGAAGGAGTATGAAGGTTGGGTGCTCCTGACTATGCTTGAAAAAGGAGGATTCATAGAATGTGACGGAGGAACCCTGTGGCGGCAGGTCGGGGGTCAGATAGAAAGACATGGTATATAGAAAGCCAACAGCCTAGCATACAACGTCTCCACGAGGGATGAAGACCTGGCGAGGTTGTCAATAAAGGATTTGCAATAGGGGGAATTGGCCTTGGCTTCAGTAAGGCTGGGGGGGACTTCGGATCCTCTATGAGCTTATCGATTAAGAACTAGTGAAGACATCATGACAATATAAAGCCAGTCAACTCTAGATCTACCTTTCTAGATGGCCTCATCGCAGGTTGTCGCTACAGGTCCTTGCCGTGAACGATGAGCGAGCCCAAGACCTGTTTATCCAGGCTTCAGTTTGAGAAGACATTCCTTACTGCCCCTGAGAGCTTCTGGCATAACTCTCTTGGCGCGATGGGAGAAATGGAGGAGGACTGATGGACTTTTGGACAAATGGGATGGACATACATTCAATTTGAGGTGCTAGGAGGGCGACAATGATTCGATGGGGCCAACTCGATCCATTGCCTCCCAGATAAGTACGCAGTGTGTTGTCGCACAATCTTGGTCAAATGGACCTCACAAAGTTGCCGGCGAGGCTCTCAGTGCATGGAAAGACTACGATGGAAAGTTTCCAACTGCCGACAAGAGCTTGAATGCCTCTGTCGTGGAACAGAGTGTTTCGAGACGCATACGGGTTCAGTGTTTGGCTGTGGAAGCTACGTAGTCTCGGATACTTGACGGTGTTCGACGTCGCCTTCTTGGTTTGAAACTGGTGAGCATCATCGGGATGAAGGCTCTGGGTAGCCACGAGGCCGGAATTTGAGTCGCGATGCTTCTTTAAAAGTCAGTAAACACTTTGCTGGTGGCATCTGAGGGTCCAATCAATGAATCATGGGACTACCTTCTCGGCTTGTTCAAGCCTCCAGACCTTACATTCAAGACGTCGTCAGGCTCATGTGGACAATCTGTACGGTAACGCAAAGGCGGCATCTCGTAGCCTAGTCTTCGGCGATACCATACTTCATGGCTGACGCCCTGTCTTGATAATCCGACGAGTCGACAAAGGCGTGGCGGTAGGAGATTCGAACTTGAAGCAGGGTCTGCGATGAGAAAGGAGAAGGCATTTATCACCAATGTTACCGGCGCGCAATTCCGACAAGCTCTTGTCCCTCAATCGCCATGTATTTGCTCCAAGATGAGATGAAGTCTAAGAATGGTCTCAATTGACTCTCTCAAGATGATACGTTCGTGTGGGAGAAGTTGGTGTACTCGGTGTGGCATCGACGACGAGGCGACTTGACGTTGAGGCCTGCATCAGAGGTGATACAGCCTTCCATGCTATCTTTCATGCTGATGGATTCGCGTCGTCCGTTCGACATCAACAATGAATTGACGAAGGCGGGCAGAAGGCTTCAACGAAGGAGTGTTCAGCGGCGGTATGGGGTGTCCCGCTTCAGACACATGGCATCGAAAGAGTCAGGTCCGAGACTCGTAACAGCAATCGCATTTTGAGATCGGACGAAGGAATTTCTCAGGAGCCTTGGGCAGTTAGTAAATGTAAGCTTGTCGAATTGAGGTCCGCATACTTACAGACTGTAGAACTCGGAGTGGCACACGTCCCCTATGCACGAGATTGATCTCTATTAGGGCCAGAGTAGACAGCGATATTTCACCTGTATTTACTGATGAATTCGAGAAACTCGAATCAATTCCACGTCGAAAGTGCACTTCAACACGTTGCTGGAGGAGGCAGTCAAGGGCGGGAGGGGTAGTCACTGGTAGCTGAAGCGCTAAACGGACATGGCCGATGGCACTGGAATGCAAACGCGTCATGATTCCAGGCTGCAACCGTCTCAACACCTTCCATCATGCTCTTTCATTGATCCACAAGTTTTTACTTTTGTCGGTCGGCTTTTTGAGTTCATCTTAGCAAATACTTCTTGACATCGACATCATCTAAAGTCACAACCGCCGTTTCTGTCTAGAGCACGAAAAAAGGGGGGGAATGGCCCAAACTCTCAACATGGACTGTGTCCTTCTCCGCGAAACCAACGCGTAGCATCACACAAAAGTCTGTACGTACTGCCACTCCCATTTCCTCCCCACTCAAGCAGGCCAACTTGCAATCGTGGCGTAAACAACACTACTGAACGCATCCGGTCGCCTTGACCAAATTACAAGTGTTTCAAAGCTTCGACCAGGCCAAGAAGTAAGTACACGTAGAGCCACTTCGGAAATCCAACAAGTACCTCTGTTGGTGGCGGTGATAAGTGTGTATCGCCAGTCTGAGTCATGAAACTTTGGCGAGGTCCCCGCACCAATGGAAGCTAGGGCATTTGTTGATCTAAGCAGTATCATAGGCTTGTGGGAGGTCAGCTGCGGAGAAGACAAACGTGATGGATGACCTTTTCCGTCCAGGCTACCATCGCGCTGCCGGCCACCCTAAAGGTCTCAGCAGACACGAGGCGTTCCTGCCACAAAGATGCAAGCTCGTTGTAATATTACCAACCTTGGTCAGGCCCTCGTGTGTCTCTCTTCAACCATTTCGGCAGCTGTTTGTGCACAACACTGCAAAGGCAACACGTCCGTAAAGAGCCACGCGTGGTCCAATGAATGTGTCGACTTGATTCCCCATCCCAACAATCGACTGATCAATCTACTGTGTCTTGCTAGGGGAACAAAATGAGGCTAGGGAACTGAGAGCTGACCTTCTAAAAGTCCTGTCTCTGGCCTGGAGAGAAAGTGAGTTCTCGTGCTAAGCCATGGTTCGCGCCCCATGTGGGCTTCTCTCCCGAAATTAACGCCTTATCGGGGCCACGGGCGGGCGCCCTGTTGTCAGCTGAATCGTAAGTTTACCAGGACATGGACTCTTGGTGATGTGCCGCCGCTTATGCTGTTTGCCAAACTCACTTATTGTTCAGCAAAGGCAGGGGTAGAACAAACTCACCGCACAGAACTCGCACGCTTTGTGACTGAGGCTTTCCACACTAGCCATAACGTGACGGTTAAGGTCGACCCGCAGCAGATCTCAGCTGCATTCACCGGCTTCAACGTGTTCGTGTCGGTTAGCTACCTGGTCACCGGTTCATGGCACGGAGACAACAACTGGCTTGTTCGAGACAACAACATATGAGGGTGTGCAGATAACATCCTGTCGACTGCAGTAGGTGTCTCCGACCCTCGCACTCCCCCTCGCCAGGCGTTCGAATATCTATCTTGCCCTGACGCTCCGTCACATCTACCAAGCGCAAGGTCGCGCTTTCACCCGTCGGTGTGCTGCCCCTGCATGCCATGTAATTTCTGGATCTCCTGTCAAATTTGCGATAGCCTTTACATAGCAAAGACTGTTTACACGCTGTATCAAGCACTATCCCGTACTCGCTCAGCCCCTACAAGTCGGGTGCATGGTTCTGGCCATCGTTTTACAACATTCTTCCAGGATGTGCCTGGAGTTTAGGCTACTGATCCCATTTAATTACTGCGCGGGAGCAAAGCGAACTAAATTTATTGACAGCACGCTTAGCGAGACCGCTGAGGAAACGCTTCACAGGATGGAGTGTCAGCAAGGTTCTTCTGAGATCAGCGGCCCAGGAAGCAAGCCAGCGCTTACATATCTACCCCATCAGATTCCAACGCCCGCATCAGGAACCTCCTCCGCTGTGGTCCCACCTGATTTTCTCCGCTTGCCTTTCTCATGGTTCCCTCATGCAACAGCAAGAATCCGCGGACAAATCATTGTCCTAGCACCAGTTACGCGTGTTGTTTACAGGTTGTCCGAGCCAATAAAACCTTCTGATGGTATCGCGCGAGCTTAAGATGTGGATATGTGGCGTACAAAGGCGCGCTGTCAAATCGACGAGATGAAACAGGCTAGATCATCTCGGAGAAACTCCTCCTCTAGAAATTCCGTATTCTTTGTTTCCATTTGGTCGCAAGAAGGAGTTACTCTATACTGCACTCCAGTAAACATTGGATCAAGCCACACAGTGAAAATGTGCTAAATCAAATGTCTAAGGTGTGTGTTCTCGTTTGGGAAGTCTCATTAGCGCTTCTTTGTTGTTTTTCGTGCCATCGGAGCTTTTCATCTCAGTTAGACGTCGATGTCATAGTGGAGTTGAGACTTGCGGCTAAGAGCTCAAACCGTCGGAGACAACTTGGACACCATGGTGGATTAACTAACAAAATATATTTTTCTATACAAGCAGCGAATAATGATTAGTAGAGACAGTTTCCATCGACAATTAAACGGTAAAGAAAACCCATTAATCCCATTGCCATACAGTTACAGTAGTACACTTATCAGCTTACCCTAAAGATTTTATTAGATCTTTTGTTCAAGAAGGGCCCTGATCGCAGGGTTCTCATCTGTGATACTATTCATCCGCGCCCTCAAGGCACCCTCGTCTTTAGCTTCCCAAATCTCACTGTATTTGTTGTGGATACTCTTCCATTTCATGTCGCTCAGCCTACATCCAACAAGGAATATATCTGCAGGACGTAGATCCTCCAATTCTTCCGCTGCGCTTCTCATTCCCTTAGCCTCTTTGGTCAAAAGATTGTCTTCAGTTCGCGAGGGGGATGCGGACTTCGAAGATGTGCCCGATGTCGGATGGGGGATATGATCTCCTGTCTGAGTATCCCGAGGTTCGGAGTCGATCAGCACGTTGAGTGATACATAATCCATTGGTGTATGGGAGCCGTGATAGTGTTTTGACCATTCCCCGTAACAGAAGTTGACTGCCTCGTCGGGACCACTGGTACTTTGATTGGGTTCGAATGCGGCAGGAGAGGATGTTGTAGGCTCCTCATCATGGTAAGATACAGAGTTAGGGGACGCATGTGTTGAAGAAGATTCATCAGGGGGCGACGGGTAAGGGCATGTGCAAGGTACCCAGTGGTTAGCCTCGACATGACAGTTCGGGCACTGGCACATTATATGGCAAGAGTCCATGGTGATGAGCTTGCAGCTGGGATTCAGGACGGTTGGGTTCAAAAGCGAGATTTCCTGAAGCCAAGCGCTTAAGGCTACAGGGAAAATGATCATATAAAGCCGGAATTGAAGGAGTATAACTGATGTTGACCTAACTCAGCGATTCGCACAAGCTGCTTTGGTCAAGGTCTCTCTTGTATTTATAACTAATCTAATTACCTCCGCTTTTCTTTTTCTAAAAAAGAAAAGAAAAGAAAAGAATGGCTATTATCGCTTGGCCTTTCGAAGAACAGCAGAATGGCGGCTGGCTGATGACAGTGTTTGGTTCCCTTGTCATCATATCCATGACATGACCCATCGGCCAGGCTAATGAGTGATACAGCGCTATCGAGCAAGGTAGGCACGCCAATCTCACCGGCGGCAGATTGACCCTAGAAGCCGCGAGGCTTTCAGCAGATCCTTGTGCACGTCCATCTGTTCAATCGGGTAGTCTTTAACTGTAATGATTGCTTGAAACACACTCCAGAACTTCATTATACAATGACTCTCCTGGATCTTCAGTGATAGACGCCAAGTTGTAAAGGCTGAGACATACGGGGACACCGCTTTTGAAAAGGTTGGGCACTTGCTGCACGTATTGGTTGTAGCAGGGTGAGGGGTTTGCCTATCAATTCTTCCCAGGCTAAACACGCGTCTGCACGACGCAGGGGTTTCGAGCGACATGCTAATTTTTTGTGCCAGCCAATTCACGATGCAGTCATGGATCAGGGTTTTCTTGGGCTATTAAAGTGCAAGGAGCATTAAAATTAGTGCACCGGTCAAGAAACAAGGCTAACTAGCTGCAGCGGCAGGAGGCCCGTTCCTAGTGACTCTATAAACTCCAGAGCTTAGCTATGCCTTGTAGGTGACTTTTACCCAAGTTTAGGCTTCAATGCTATGATACTTGTACTAAAACTTCAAGATTCTCATGGCAAGGTATCTATAGGGCGAGGCTAGCATTGTATCTTGAGTTAATACGGCATTTGTGCGTTCTGCCCTCGAATCCCTTTGCAGTTTCCACTTCCCTTCCTACTTTCCCTATGCTCTGATTCCCCTTATATTCCTTTCTGGGGTAAGGCGGCACTGGTTCTGATAGCGTTTGAGACTACTGTACGGCTGATCTTCCGATCGCGGCCTGGAGGCTCAAGGACAAAAGACAGCCTAGGGGTTACTCCACTTGAACACCCTCGATAACCTGATATCCCCATTCGGCCTTCATTACTCGCATATTTCAGTAGCTCCATAAAACTACCTCGCAAGCGCTAGGGTTGAGTCATAACATATGGGCTCTCTAAGGGATAACAGGTTTTTGTCAGTAGGATTGTAGGATTTAGCTGTCCAGAATACCTAGCCGAGAAGCTAGACATTAGCTGTAAGGACACTTTATTTCTATCCAATTCTTACCTGGGGCATAGGGGTATACAGCTGCAATCTCAGCCAGACTCACACAGCGTAGTAGATGCCCGACTGCGGTAACGATAAAGCCAGAGAAGAAAAAAGGACTCCCTCCCACACCGAGGATAAAAGTGAGATATTCACCGACTGCTAGAGGTGTAGCACTGATGCTGTATTATATGTTGATTGCTGCAAGCTCAGAGAAGCGAGGCTTCAGTTCAAATAATGGGTACATGCTCAAGTGTATGAGGGGATTGTCCTTCTATATAGTACAAATCAATCTAAATATCTTTGGTTAATTATATACTTAGATACCCACATCATCAGATTAAGTAATTGTTAACGGTCGATGGCCTGTATTATCTATAACTAAAGGGTCAAGGTTCTGTTTCTTTATATTGTGGTGGATGCTCATCTGCTGCCGCTTTCTCATAAGACGGTGCTGTCGAGCTTCCTTGACCATTGACAGCATCTTCAAAGATCCGGGCTCGTAGCTGTTGCAGATTTTCTCTTGTTTGTTTCAGTTCTCTACCCGCAATATCCCTCTTTTCAGTACATACGCTCTTCTTTTCCTCTGCCAATCGCAGCTCCTCGTCTACAATCGCGCCCGCCGCAGCTATACCCTCTGCCGTTGCTTTGATCTCCCGATGGAACAGGTAGTCAGTCACGGGTGTGTTGATCCAGTCATCTATTCTGCCAGCAGCGCTTTTCCCGTCTGCGACCTTGGGCATGATGAACCCACCGACTTCGGGATCAAGCTCGTGAGCCAGGGCGAGGAATTGCGAAGCCTCGGCCAGACTACGCCGGACCAAGCCCAACTCTTCTCGCTCTTTCCGGTCAGCGACAGCGGAATTGAAGTGGCGATTAGCCCTTCTTCCAGCTCCGGGTTTCAGATCAAAGATATCCGATTCCGAAATTTTGAGCGCCTTTGCTGCGCTTCCGGCGGCGAAAATGACACGTGAGCGAGCCATTATGATGTAGTTAACCACTGAAGCTACTTGGCTATAGCGGTTCTGTATGGGATCAAATATCTGAAGAATGTCAATGCTGTGCCCTAAAGAGAACGATAGGAAGCAATCCGGGATATTACCTGTTGAGCTGCTTTCATCTCTGCCTCGAGTTTATCTTCTTCAGTATTATCTGGCGAAGGCCCGTCGAAGACAACTGCATGAAGCTTATCTAGATCATTCAGGGCTTGCACGCGTTGCTCGATCATGTGTTCCAACTTCTGCCTTCGCTCCTTCATGTCATCCAGTTGGGTCTTGAGCTCTTTGCGCGTCTTGTCCGCCTTGGCCTGCCACTCCAGCAACCCAACCACGTCATTCTCCTCCTTTGTGAGCTTCTCGTTATACTGTGAACCACCAAAGAACTTTCTTATGTGGCTGTCTCGTAGATCTTCAAATTCCTTCTGTTCCGTTCTGAGACGAGCGGACAATTCGCTGTATAAAGCATCTGCATCATACCATATGTTTTTAAGGGCAGCAAGGCCGAGTTTGACCTGGGTTAGAGTGGCTGCAGTATCTTCAGTGGCAGCAATAACCGAGAGTAGTCGCTCTCTTTCAGCTGCTGCCGCGCTGATCCGATCTTTGGGGGACTCAATTGTAAGTACCATGAAGAGCTAGTCTTTTTAATTTTGTTGCGTGAAGTTTATTATGCATTGGACTGATTATCTTAACAGTACCTTTAATATAAATGCCTCATTTCAGCCGCACTACCCAAACTCAAAGCGGCTTTCCAATTGAAGATCTTTAGTAATTTTCAATACGAGGGGTACTAACCCAGATAAGAATGTGGTTACGGTTCAGATATAACTACAGGTCAAGTTATCACCTAGAGGAGAGGCAAAACGTACTTATCACCTAAGCGCGTGATTAATCAAGAGAAATTAATTATTCTACAGCATTGCAATTTATCCAGCTAACATGAAACATAATTAAGTCTGTCTTCTCTAGTCTACTCGAACAAATTCCGCTCCATCATAGGGACTGACGATGCTAACAACTCTTGCATCCTCCATATTGAAGATGAGCTCATCGGCCGTCCCAGAGAATCCAATATTCATCCAAGCCTGACTGTGATCAAACAGTCCTCCTTTTCCACCCTCAACAGCAGCACGGGGTGCTGGAGGGGCAAGCCCAGTAACCACGCGGAAAGCTGTAGAAAACTTACCCTTGACGCTGTATTGTGCGGCCAGAGAGCGAGAGTTGGAGTAGAGACCCATTGGGTAGAGGCGCGATGAGGTATCATCAACTACGTCTTTTCCTTCAACGTACCACGACTTCAACTTTAATCCAGGCTCCCCTTTGGTGACTTCGATGGTCATGTTTGTTGTCTTGGAGCCCTTGACGACGAATGTGCCGGTGAGGTTTTTGTCGGCACTTTCTGCCGCGGCGTACTCAGCTGCTGTGATGAAGGTTGTTCCCGTGACGTCTCGAAGTGGCCAACGCGCAGGGGTGGCAGTGTCGCCAGCAATCAGAATTGAAAATCCAATCCCGTGGTCTGGTGAGAGAGCGATGAAGCAGGTATAGTCATCAGTGCCGCCAGCCTTGAGGTATAGGTCAGATACACGGGTGCGGTTGGAATCAGGGCCGGTGGGGAGGGTGAGACGCGTGATTTCCCAGGGAGCTCCGACAAGCTCGACAAGAGTACCTGTGCTGCTGCGAGGTTTCATCCACTCGCGAGTAGTGGAAGATGGGAGGAGGTCAGAATTGAGGATAGAGAGGCCTGCGAGTCGGAGGTCTTTGGCAGAGGAATATATGCCACCAGATCTTTCTTCTTTAGCGTAATTCAGCAGCAAGGCATTGAATTCAGAGGCTTGACTTACCCAGCTACAATAGGGACATCGGTGCCCCAGGACTTGAGCCCAGTCCGGGCAACGGCATCCAGATCTGTGCCATTAGGGACAACTGCAGAGGAAGAGTTCATTCCAAGTGGCTTAAAGATGATGTCTGCAATTGCGTCCTTGTACTCTTGGCCGGTGAGTCGCTCGAGAATCAGAGTCAGAACTCCAAAGCCAGCATCCGAATACAGTGCACTTCGCCAAGGGCCCATCGTGGGGACCTGTTTATCACGCATAAATTCAAGAAACGCTGGTCTTGTAAGCAAGTTTCACATACGCGATAGTACCATACTCACCCTCGCGATCGGCCCCGTCGGTATCCGGCGTAAGGTACTCTATCAGTCAAGTCAGCATTCAGTGGATCGTCCTCGGCGTCCTCGGCGTCCTCGTCGACTCACGTCCCGGGCCACTAGTGCCAGCCTGATGTGTAGCAAGGGCCCCCACAGTGATTTCACTCCAGTCAATTCTCTCCAGTGGGCTGCTAGACGAATTACCCAAGAGCTCGGGCAGGAAAATGGACCCAGGATAGCTCAATGCCTCAATGCCAGCCTTGGCAATAATAGCATACACAGTGAAGACCTTTGTCACGCTGCCAGCTCTGAAGATTGTATCCTCAGTCAGGTTTCCCTTTGTGAGAGTATCTTTGTATGTATCGCCGACGTGGAAGTAGCTGTAAAGCGAATCATTGGTCGAAGCTGAAAAGACATCAACAGCGAAAATGAGGTCTGTTTTGTTCAAGATCTTAGTGTCGAAGAGTTCTTCAACCAGAGATGGGAACTTTTCCTTGGCTTCATTAAGGAAATCTGTCTTTGAAATGTCAAAGTTGGTGAGAAAAGAGGGACCAGTAAGAGGAACATCGTTCGAGAGGATGACGCTGGCTGTTGCAGAGCCAGCCAGGCCCATATAGGCCAAAGATTCAAAGCGCATATTAAGTAATATCTGTGAGTTTCGGTGGCTTTTGTATAATCTCGTGGGGCAAGTCTTGAACCCTTAAATACAGATTGGATTCTTCACATTGCTGTGCCGTATCGTCGCCAAGCAATTTGACATCATACCTGCTGTAAGGCTGAGAGCGGCACGTTGATACTGGAAAGAGTTTAGCCCCGTTGATCGTGAACGCAGTGGGCCAAGCAACAAGCCTGTAATTTGCCCGGCGATCCATCTACCCAGAAGGAGGTTTAGTTTCACTGTTTTGGCGAGCAAAACAATCTCATTTCCAGCATTTCCTTGCTTATTTGGCTTCCTTCGCCTCGGCTGTGCAATTGATGCCAGCGCATCACCATTTGGCCACAAGATTTGATTGGACCGTAGACCCAGCTGAAATTCGGCTGTGCCTTGATGACAATCCTTGCGTACCTTTTAGGGGAATGGCCCCCGGATAAACAGCTTAACCGATATACCGGAGCGCAGCGTATATCTTAAAACGGTATTCTTTTCTAGCTGATATCTACCAGTAAAGTCACATTAGGTATCCAATACAGATGTCACACATTACCAGCTTATATGTTCTTTATTATTAACTAAACGACCTGGGCGGAATTCACGCGATAAGGAAAAATATATAAGGAGACAAGACAGAACGCAGTATTAGGGTTACCCTAAAGCCAGGTAATATTAAATATTTTCTATTAATAAAATTAAACTATACCTCTATAATAAAATACTATAAACTATATCAATAGGATAATAATTATTATGTATTTATTTACTTATGACTAAAGCCTTAAAAGCTGAATAACCCAGATAAAGCAAAACTTACTGGTTTGATACACTGTTTCTCTTTGTTGTAAATGTTTCTGCTTACGGCGAAAACCTTGCAAAGTCAAGGACCAACATCCAGCATATCCTCATCTATTACTGTTCTGCTGCACAACGGACCGACAAGCTTGATGTCCTGAGCGTGGCAACCCTCAATCCTCTAGGCAATTTCCGATCACTGCCGGGAATTCGTCTCCTGACAGTCTGACGGTCCTTATCACAGAGCGCCCACTTTTGAGGATCAAGGGTGGGTTCGACTCATAAACCCCGCATTCAAGCCTATCTCAGTTTAATGCAAGTTATGCTGACAATGCAAAGTTGGGGGTGATCCCGGAGGTCTCCGAATTTCCGATCATGAACAGTAAGCAAGTGGCTTGGATTTGAGGGCTTCGCTCCCAGAGTGGGTTGTTTTTACCTCAACGCCATTAATGTAGATATATTTAGTCTTTTAGAAATTACGTCTGGCATCATTTACTTATCACTCCACTACATTGCTTAACAGACTGACAGATCAATCGAGATTCCAATCAACGTGAACCTACAATACATCATGGCGAAGCTTGAGATTCCTATCATTGACTTCTCAGGTAAGCAGCGACCGCCGAATCTTGTTAACTACCTGTCTAAACTACTTAGGATTCTATTCTGAAGACCCAGCGGAGAAGAAAAAGGTTGTAGACCAGGTTCGTGAGAGCTGTTTGTACAATGGATTTTTCCAGATCCTGGGTCATTCCGTCCCTGTCGACAAGCAAACCAAAGCCCTGCAGTGCGCCAAAAAGCTCTTCAACCTTCCTTTGGAGGAGAAGGAAAAGGTCTCCAAAAATAACAACACCTGGAACCGTGGCTATGAGATGTTGAGGTCACAGATCCTTGAGGAAGGCACTCAGCCAGAACTCAAAGAGGGTTTCTACATCGGCGATGAAATTCCCAAGTCTCACCCCTATTTCGTCAATAAGAAACTCAACAGTGGCCCCAACCAGTGGCCTGAAGCCTTGGGAGACGACTTGGAGGACTTCAAGTACCAGACAATGGATTACTATAGGTCAACACTCAGCCTTGCCTCTGATCTTATGCGAGTGCTAGCACTCTCACTTGATCTCAAGGAAGACTACTTCAGTACTTTCCTGGATGGCGCTGTTGCTACCATGAGGCTCCTCCACTATCCTTCTCAACCTAAGGATGCTGACGAGAAGCTTACTCGAGGAATCGGAGCTCATACCGATTTCGGCGCCATCACAATGCTTCTTCAGGATGATGTCGATGGGCTACAAGTTTGGGATCAAAAGAACAACACCTGGATTGATGTAAGTCTCACCACTTCTCGTTGTACCTAGACGGAGATCTGACAATTCTTTATCAGGTCCAACCAACCAAGGGAGCTTTTGTCGTCAACCTAGGCAACCTGATGGCTCGATGGACAAACGAGAAGTACAAGAGCAACGTCCATCGAGTCATCAACAAGACTGGCAAAGAGAGATACTCTATCCCTGTCTTTGTATCTGGTAATCCCGACTACGTTGTCGACTGTATCCCGACTTGCAAAGCACCCGGTGAGGAGGCCAAGTTCAAACCAGCGACTGTTGAGGAGGTCGTCTCCGCGTCTTATGCTGAGTCCTACGGAAGGGCTCAGTTGTACAAGCAGGGCTTGGAGAAGAAAGCCGAGAGCAAGGTGGAAAGTACGCCTCTTCAGCAGGTTGCAGCTTGATGTATTATTGTATCATTACTATATATATGTTGTTCTATGTCTTGACTGTTGAATGGTTCTTTTGGTCGACCTAGTCTAGTAATAGATTGTGGTATGTTGAAGATAATAAATTATAGGCTAAGATGCTCTTAGTCAATCCTGCTTGATCGACCTGAGCCATCGGTTTAATATTTGGCCCCCTTACAGATCTGAAGCAGGAACTCAATTTCAGCAGTAGAAAATTCAGCATTTCGTCAATAAAGATTCCGTCTATCGATACACGGATAGACATACCACAAATACTTCCCATTGACTTGAACGTTTCATAAGTAACCCGGTTCATCGTTTTAGACTCACAATAGATAACTAATTGAACCAATCATGATAGGACTTATCCCGCCTATCACCAGCCAGTAATTACATTTGATACGACACATCGAGGGGGCCTGAACCGAACCATCAAGAGCCTTGTGTAGAAGAGTCCCCTCGTACGACATTGTGAGTGAGCTCCCAGATAGATACGCGAGTGGTGGGTTGGGGATAAGGCGGAGATAAAACAACTGTTGGGACGGCTCTTGATTATCTCCCATGCTATTCCCCACTTAGATAAAGCTGTCGGATGCGACGATCGTACACCAGGTGCCCCCATTTTCGATGGCAAGTTACTGTAGCATGCCAAGTAAACGGTACCCTGAGATGCTATATCAGCCAATTAAGAAACATGTACTGGTTACGAACACTCATATGAAGCCCACTTTCAATGCGCTGGCTGGGATTGAGTCGTGTCCGCTCCGCCGAGATTCAAGATCATTGGCTTGCGAATCTTGGTATCGGTTACAGATACCGTATTGATATAGCCAGTAAACTGGCGGAACAAAGGACGATACTCGCACAATGATAAATAGCATGCGTCACCAGCAACTGAAGATTTCAGTCTTACACAATAACTGTTAGGCTATAACCGACACAAACATTATCGCAATGGCTTCTGACGACAAGCATCATGAGTCTCTGGCTTTTGACCAGGAAAATGGTTCCCAGATTGTTGTCGATGCAGCTGCTGAGCGATCTTACTGTCAGTTGCCGTCCATACGAAGAGAATCGGTAACACGTCCCATGCTAACACTAAGTAGTGCGCAAGATGGGTGCATGGCTCCTTTCATATCTGAGCGTCATGTACTTTTTCAATGCTGTTGACAGAGTAAGTCTTGCCCCAGATACTAGTGACTCTTCTAACGGCACCAGAGTAACCTGGGAAATGCCGAGACAGATGGAATGAGCAAAGACCTCAACTTCAAGGGCGAAGAGTTCTCACTTTTAATTCTCCTCTTTTATGTTCCCAATGGTCTCTGCGATCTCCCACTTAACCTGCTTCTGAAGAGGTTCTCTGGTAGAATCATGTTGCCGTCCCTCATGGTCGGCTGGGGTTCCATGGCTTTGTTGCAAGCTGCCTGTAAGAACTTTGCAGGGATGTTAGCCATCCGTCTCTTGTTGGGGTAAGTTACTAAAGCCTCTGGATATTCAGTATGAACTTGCCCTGACAGCCCACAGTGCTTTTGAAGCCGGTTTCTTTGCTGGTGCTGTCTTTTATCTGACTCTATTTTACCAGCGTGGCGAGCTTGGCTTTCGAATTGCGATATTCTTTGGTAGTGCGCTGCTTGCTAGCGCTTTCTCGGGTCTGATCTCGTTTGGCGTCTTTCAGATCAAGGTCTCTCACGTTCATGGTTGGATGTGGTTATTCATAATCGAAGGTGAGCGAAGGCCAAAAAACAAACCCTGGAGTATATCTTGTTGACCAGAGTGTTGCAGGTACAATGACTGTGATTTTGGGAATTCTCGCCTTTTGGTGGCTTCCCGCCGACCCTCAAAGTGCCTGGTTTCTGTCAGAAGAAGAGAAGCACGTTGCAAGACAAAGAGCCCTGCGCGATGGAAGCGGGGTTATTGGCGAGGAGTTCAACCTCAAAGAATGCTTCAAGAGCTGGAACAGCTGGAAATTTGCCGTATGGTGTGTCATCAGCCTGACATACCCCGTCGCTTTCTCCACCACCTCCAACTTCCTGCCGCTTATTATCCGCCGTTTGGGATATAACACAGTAATCACAAACCTTTTGACTGTGCCCCCTAACGTTGCAGGATTCCTAGTTCTTCTCGCGGTTACCTGGAGCTCCGATCGCCGCAGAGAAAGAACACTGCATATCGTTGGCAGTCTTTCTACAAGCCTCGTTGGCTTACTGATTCTCGCCACCATCGATGCGGAAGCGCACATTGGAGTAGCCTACTTCGCCTGTTTTATGCTGTGTGCTGGGGCATATATTCCGAGTTGTCTAGTCCACAGCTGGCACAACAACAACAATCTCAGTGAGAACTCACGAGCTGCCACGACTGGTCTGCTTGTAGGTCTCGGTAATCTCGGTGGTATTCTATCTGCTGGGACCTTCAGAACAACTTATGCACCTCGCTATGCACCAACCCTGATTGGCACAGCAGCTTGCAATGTCACCTGCATTGTTTTCACATTGGGTTTGGGATTCTGGATGAGAAAGCAGAACCGTACCAAGAACGAGGCACAAGGTGTTGAACTAAAGGCTGAGGATGTTGCTACTTCAGAAATCACCCGTGGTGAAAAGGATCCACGTTGGAGGTACTTTGTGTGATCGGGGAAAGCTTTATGGTACGGAGAAAGAGCAAGAGATGAGTATGTTGATTCTGATTGATGGATATACAGGAAGACAAACGAAAGCAATGTTGCTTTTAGTTGAACAGGGAGTAGGCCAGGACCTGCAGCTGATTATATACCAAGGTCCGAAAGCGAATTCAGTGTCTTCGCTATTGTATAAATACTTAGTATATGAAGCAAGGTATTTATTTAACTTAAGACTTACCAGTTTGATGTTGAGGAAGAACGTCTAACATCGCCAAACATAAGTGCAAGGGGAACCAATTCCAGTACAGCTCGTCATGCCATTGATTCCGTCTCCTGCATACGCCCCAGCCTTCCCGTTGCAAACTGTAGCTGGGTTAACTACACTCTTCGTAATGACGCAAACAGGGCCGTTTTCGCTGTTGGCGCACGATCCTGTGATGTTGAATATGGCGCACGTCGCCAGTTGGGCAAAGAGAGCGAGTACTGCAACAGTTCGCATAATGCGTGATAATTTAAGGATTGATGGGAGAGTATAGAGAGAGTTCGTGATGATGAGGACAGGAAGGTGATTGCATGGCGAGTCTACTAGTTAAATACTAATAGCATGAGTCTTATTGTTTACAATTCCTTGAGCAATGGATTTCTTGTACATGTCATGCGATCCTGAGACTAACCCTTTTCTCTCGACTAGAGTAACTTATCTCAAACTCGTATTTATCCATTACCTGAATTGTTCAAACCTTATAGCTCATTCAAGACTAATCTGTGTCCCTGTCAAGGCAGGCATATGCTTGCAATGTCTAAAACCTGGCGCGTAAACTAAGCTAAGAACTGACCACTTCTTATAATGTTTCGACAAATGCAACAAGATCGCGAGTTAATATAAGTTCATATAAAAAGAGCATTTACAACAACTATCTGTTATAAATACTTCTAAGACATTTTAACCTTTATTATATTAACATACTACAATTCAGTCGCTGAACCGGCGTGCCAGCTTTGTGAATTCCTCAGGTGATGTTGTGTATGCAAGGTTTATAGAGTTTGACAGACGGCAACATCGGAACTCACATCAGAGGACTGGCCTAGAACTGCCAAAACGGTGGCTGCAGTGCGCCACGAACTACATGCCTCAAACGCTCAAGTGCTGGCTAATAATAACAGAGTTTTATATTTATTGGCTTTTACCTTTCCAGGTTAGGAGAGGTAGGGATAATTAATGACATTACCACTTTGTGACACCGCCATCGACAAGAATGTCAGAGCCCGTGCAATACCTGGTGATTGGTCAGTATGTATAATTAAAAGTTCAATAAGCGGTGGCAATGACTTACGCGCTGGCATCACTAGCCAGGAAGACACAAGCCCCCTTGATATCGTCAGGTTCCGCAACGCGACGGTTCATGATCTCGTCCTTCCATCCCTCAATCAAATCCGGGAATGGCGCTGTCATCGCCGTTTTGACGTAGCCGGGGCTGATTGAGTTGACTCGGATCCCATACTCTTGAAGCTCCGCGGCAATTGGTGCGACCATTGCTCTCACCGCACCTTTGGTACCGCAGTAGGCTGTCGACCTCTGAGATCGAATAGCCATATGCGAAGCAATGCTGGCCACGAGGATAATACTGCCGCATTTGGTCTTGTTTCCGATCATAGCTTGAGCTGCCAGCTTTGCAGAGAAGTAAACACCTTTAGCGTTGACGGCAAATAACTTATCGAAGTCTTCCTCTTCGGTGTCGAGGAAATGGACGTTCTTGTTGACCCCTGCGCATGCTACCAGGATGTCTAGCCTATTGTTGAAATCTGAAGCCACAGCGGTGAAACCTTCTTTTAGACTCGACAACTTGGTTACATCCACAATATAAGACCTGATCTGGACCCCATAGCTGGAAATCAGCTGTTCGACTTCAGGAGCAGAGGGTTCAATCACGTCGAATATGGCAACGTCAGCACCCGCTTCGGCTAACCCCTGGGCAAACGCGAAACCGCATCCTCGACCTCCCCCAGTCACGACGGCTAGGCGGCCAGCTAGTGAGAACTGTGAGGCAATGTGAGTTTATGATATGGCAAAAATATCGGTACTAAGCAACTGACCTTTGACATTTTGAACAAGGTTAAAGATGTAATTGGTAGAGATGAGAAGTATCGCAATGTGTAAGAAGCTGTAACAATTCAACGCCTGTGTTGTTTAGTGGAAGAACTCACATACATGTCAGATTGCCTTTGAGGTGAATCACGAGACTGGGTGTCTTTCTACAATAGAGTTCTAAAGTCTGGTGGGCCATCATGCGACAGACTGCTATCCGATTCGACTCGCAGTCTCGTACCAGAAACTGAGTTCAAGAATGGGGGTGGGGGTTACAACGGTTCGCTTTCACAGACTCCACTTGTGATAACGCCTGATACCGCCAACCGGAACTAATCTGATACGGATCAGGGGGTAAGTGGGGGGTATGTCCCATTTCTACTCTGTACGGTGCTGTAACACAAGAACCCCGCATTTTGGGAGTTATCTCTGGGCTCAAGTTATATGGCATTGGACCTGACCGAGTGTGAAAGTTGACGTAAACAGCGCATTTCCGAGATATATCACATTTATTTTTCAGAGACTCACTCGAAAGATGGGCAAGAAGAAGGTTTTGGTCTGGTAAGGATTGCACTTAACTAATGAACATTTTACTAACCAGGGTATACCTAGCTACGGGGTGGATATCGATGCCGTGGCCGGTTGGCTGGGGTCATACGGAGGCGAAGACAGCACAAGCGACATCAGCAGAGGTCGGCAAAACAATGCACTTCACGTTTTCACGGCTAATCCTCTGGAGAACAGGTCTCTGGGCGGGAACAATCGGTACCCGACGCTTGTTGAAGCTATTTGAAAAGTACAACATCAAAGCCTCATGGTTCATCCCTGGACACAGCTTGGAAACATTTCCAGAAGAGTGTGCTATGGTCCGAGATGCTGGACATGAGATTGGTGTAAGTCAAGTATCGCATCGATAATCGGCATTCCACTAAGCGACGTAGCTACATGGCTACAGCCACGAAAACCCCGTGGACATGACCTTTGAGCAGCAGAAAGACGTTCTGCACAAGACATGGAAGTTACTCACCGACTTCTGCGGAAAGCCGCCCAAGGGGAGCGTGGCGCCTTGGTGGGAGACAAGTGAAGAAGGGACCGAGTTGATGCTCAGCTACGGAATCGAGTATGACCACTCAATGTCTCATCACGACTGCCAAGCATATTGGCTGCGGACAGGCGACTCATGGACCAAGATTGATTACACCAAGAAGGCTGAGGAGTGGATGAAGCCACTGACAAAGGGAAAAGAGACGGGCATGGTCGAAATACCTGGCTCTTGGTATATAGATGATTTACCGCCTATGATGTTTATCAAGAACTCTCCAAACTCACATGGATGGGTCAACCCGAGGCAAGTCTTTCAAGAAGCAAAGTGTTTGCTCAAACTAACACGATATGTAGAGATGTCGAAGACATTTGGAAAGATCACTTCGATTACTTCTACCGGGAATATGGTAAGCAAGCCACAAAGCTTGATGGAGGGAATCTTTCGGTTTACTGATACTCTGCAGACGAATTTATCTTCCCAATGACTATCCACCCCGATGTGTCGGGTAGACCTCACGTTCTCCTGATGCACGAACGCATCATTGAGCACATCAACAAGCATGAAGGTGTCGAGTGGGTCACGATGGGAGAGGTCAGTTACAGCTTACCACCAACTCTAATTGCGTTTAAACAAGTTCATACTGCTGACATTTGCCAGATGAGCGATTACTTCAAGAGCAAGAATCCTGCGCCTGAAGGCGCTCTTATGCCGGCAAGTCACGAGGAGGTGATGAAGAAGTTTCAAGAGTCCACGTAGAAGCAATGAAGTCACAATCTGTCGGGTAATTATATACTTGTAGGAAGTCAAGTTGAGCAATAAGTTTTACCAGTCATGATTTTTTAGCTACTGTTATTTATGATCCTCGGCATGTCTCTGCTGTGGCAGCTAAGATAAAATCACACATCAGATTGAAATGCTTGTCTTTGTAGAATATCATTTTCAGTGAGCTTCGGTAGACAACTCGGCTTCCGCGGATTCACGATGTGAAATGGGGCCGGCGAAAATAGGCGGACTTGGCAAGCCACTTTTCATTCTGTAGTTGTCCCGATCCCGACTCCGCAACAAGTCCGCAAAATGAACTGATGAGCATACTAATAATTGCAAAATATAAAACACCAGCATTGTTAGCCTAGATATGCGGTATACAATTGATACGACATATTTTTTATCACATTACATACTCAAGCCTACACTATATCATGGCGGTCAAAGCGGCATACATCGGAGCGTGCGGCGCTACTTTGCGGCATGTGCTAGCTTGGACATTGCTTGATGGTCATAAAGCAGCTGCTCGTGAGTTCAACGTGTCCCTACTCTTAGCAGCCAAGCTAATTCGTCCTCCATAGTTGTTCGAGATGAGTTGAAACTGAAAAAGACTCTCTTGGATCTCGGCGTGTCTGAAGAGATCCAACAGTCACAACTCATCGTTGTCACAGGATCATCTCGTGACGTGTCCACAGTCCGCAGTCTTCTTCTCAACGACCCAGAGATCATCTTCAGTGGCATCACAAGCACTTGGAAACTACGATTCAATCCGTTTCACCCAATTGCTATGGATGATGCCACTGTCACTGGCGACTCCGCTGCCGCGGTAATACAGGCTTTAAAAGATCTTGTTTCTACGAACAGTATCTCGAACTCACCCATCTACGCTCCAATCTCATCAACCGGACATGGTTCTCGTCGTGATCAACCACTCAGTCTCATCCCACTTTACTGGTGGTTGCTGAAAGAGGCGCAGGCAGACACTGCAGCTCTTGAGCGTGTTACTCGTGAGGCCGCCACGCAGAAACAGTCATGTCTTGGTGGATATACCATGCTTCGGCCGCCATTGCTGACAGATGGGGAGATGAAAGGGACGGCAAAGGTGCATACAGGGTGGATTTGGGAAGATGATGTTCTGAGGAAGAGTGACGAGCAAGAAGCCGGTATCAAAGTTGGATACACTATCAGCAGCATGGACCTGGCAAGATGGATGTTCGAAGAGATTATCCAAGGGGATTCCCAGAGTTGGAATGGAAAGTCTGTAAATTTGGTGTATTGAGGGACTTATTAATTGATTAAGAGAGCCTGAAGCTGATTGATAGCTACCTTTAATTTTTTACCCTCAATCATCAGTAGTTCTGAGCAAGGGATGCCATATGCAACCATGACCTGAAGGAAGTAGTTCTATAGGCAAAGGCTAAAAATGTGCTGGAACTTTGCTGTTTGCAATTGGCGACTCATTGGGTTCCAAGGGTTTGATTTCCAAGGCAAGGTTCAAGGCCTGACTCACACTTCGAAAGTTAGTCCAAGTTGAATTTGAACGCAACACTCTAATTTCTTGCACTATTCACTATATAAACCACCTAAGACTCAGCTGCTGAATTACTCACACCCTCATACATCACTCTCATTAATTTCACATCAGCCAGCACCCCTCTGCAGCCAGATCATCTATTGAGGTAAGATACCTTAAGGGACAGAATGTATGTCTGTTCAAGCGTCTTGAAAAGGGCCCCGCTACCCCGAGACGAAATCTTCTCTGAGATCCGTGGTCAACTAGAATCATACCATCGAAGAGATCTTTATATGCTTTCCGCCACAAGAATCGTTCAACCCTGCCCATTGCACCCTGACGCCTGGTCTCGAAGTGACCAGAGAAAGGTCGAGGATAAATCGCCAGATCAATTGGAGGATTGTTGCAACAAGACCCTGCCGAGTATATTGTGCCCGGCGCCAAGGGTCGTTTCCTACTCCACTGCGCATTGCATAATTGGCTCTACCACAAATGGTATCGACCATACCGGAATGATGTCGAGTACCACCAGTTCATTGCAAAGCTAGTTTACCCTTGCAGACCCCCTCCAGATATGCCTGCAGTATCACTGGTCACGCATGTAAACGACCTGCATCGGTAGATCTGCGACCGAGTAGCGACATACCAACAAGAGGTCGTGACCCTTTCCCCACGGTCCTCATATGAGGGTCTCCACTTTCGAGTTCAAGAGTTCTCGATCCTACAGCCACTGTTCAAGGCAGTAACAATCATTCTTTTAGAAGACAACTTGAACATTCGTGTAACAGATTTAGAGAAGCTGCCAGTACTCATCACCCTCACGGGTGAAGACAGTGGGCTAAGCCAAGAGCTCAACTTCAAATCCATCAGTAATCATTTTACAAAATTCTTATCTGATACAGCAGTCCAGGTGCCTCTGCATATAGCCACTGACTTCATCACCGCCCAGAATCAACGGGAAATTGCTGTCTCTGGCCCCAAGCCTGACCCTCTCAAGTCGACTCTGGGATTCAGAAACGGGATATTTCTACCTCCTGAAAACTTGCCTCTTATTGTGAGCTCTCTTGGAGGGGGGGGACGAACCAATCGAGGGGCCAAGCTCAACTTGGGTTGATACCCCGATTCATACTGGGTGGGCCGAGAGTCAACACCTTTGTAGATAAGAGGGTCTATCAGGGGGAAGAGAAACGCGAGCGATGGAATATGCTTCGGGAAGTCGCTGGTGTCAGCCTCCGTAGTGTCAGGATTCGCCGCCGAAAAAGCATATAATCGGGAGGCATATGGCAAATGCACTAGAGAAGGCGAGTATAGACATGTGAAAGAGATTGAATGCTGTAGATAGCATATAAAGGCCATGTTCCCTCGACCTAACTATAAGCTTCCTGCCCTCGGTGCGTGCTCTGTTCTAACTAAAAACAGCGATTCCAAGTTAAGAGTATTATGGCTGTAGTAGCTTTTTCAAAACGCGATCAATTACCTCCGCAGCCCCAAGCACTTTCTCCTCTTCAAGTTTCCGTCCGATTATCTGCAGTCCGACTGGGAGATTCATCGCAGCCATCTCGTCTTTCTCCTTGCTCCAGAGCCCTTGGTTCCATTCATCCTCAGGTCCTCTAGCAGGGTACGAGAACGGTAAGTCGACATCCCCTGATTGTATCGTTCCGCCAGGGATGACCATCGCGGTATAGTCAAGAACATTCCAGACCTTTGTGTACCCAACCCAACCGCATCCGCCGTGTCTGACAGCGGTGTGTGGCATGACGGGCATAAGGATCACGTCAGCCTTTCTGCCAGTGGCAGACTGGATCGAGTTCCACTTCTCCAGATATCCTTGCTGAAGATCCCACTTCTTCTTGTTGAGCTTCCAATATTCGTACACAGAAATTGCTTCGCCTTTATTGACAAGCCGCTTGACGTGAGGGATGAACGGTTCTCCAGCCCTTGATATATCTTGGCGGATATCTTCACCACCATCAGCGGTATAAAACATGTCCTATCCCAAAGTCAGTCAACTAGGTCGCGAATTCGACACCGGGAGCATCACCATAGTTCTAATACACTGCTCGTGGAGTTCAGTGTTCCACTCCACAATCTCATGTCCCTCTAGTCTCAAAGCTTCAATTGCATCTTGCAAGACTCGAGTTATCGGTGGATGCGGACGAACAACTCCGTCGTCCATCAGAACACCGATAGTAAGCGGGCGGCTATGCATTTCTTCGTATAGATGGCCTCGCCATGGAAGTGAAGCACAGCGTGCATCATACTCCCACGGTTTTGACTCGATGAGGCTGTGCATGGCATGCTTGATCATACCCAAGTCTCGTGCCATCGGACCAACTGAAGATGGGACATGCTCCTGCCCTTCTGTGGAAACAGGGACGCCTTGGTAAGGCAGTCTTGAGCTCTGGTATTCAATCAGAGGGATATTAGTGATTTCAAGATCGAGAAAAACTCACACTCGGCTTCAATCCATAGATGCCCATCATATGGCTTGGAATACGAATACTTCCACCAATATCCGTACCCCATCCAAGCATAGAAGCGCCGCAATAGATCAGGACAGCCTCTCCGCCTGTAGAGCCACCTGGCGTGTAATTTTTATTCATGGGATTGGTGGTTAAGCCCCAGAGAGGGTTCTCCGTCTCACACCACTAAATGGCAGTAAGCCACGGTATTCAGCCTGGATGTTGATGGGTTCCTTACCATGATACTTTGAGGCAAGTTTGACTTTGCGAGAACGATAGCCCCCAGTGACTTTAGCATCTTGACCAGTACGGCGTCCTTGGTAGCTGGAATGAAGGACCGCCCAACATAGCCTAGAGTGCTATCATAGCCTTTGATGTTAAATTGGTCCTTGAGAGTAACGACTGCTCCATGCAGAGGTCCCATTGGCTGTTTGTTGTTGATCATATAAGCATCAAGCTCTTCGGCTTGTCGCAAGGCATCTTCGAAAGCAACTTCCGTTAAACTAGAGTCCCTTTAGCTTTTGGTGTCCAAATTGACTGGGTTCGCAGTGCGCATCTTACCAGTTGGTCTATATTCAATTGATCGAGGTCAGAAGAATGGTGTCTATCAATTTGACACTCAGAGCAACACACCTGTTGATGAACTTGGATCGCCCTATATAGAGATAGCTAGTTAATGGCACCGCACTTATACGAATTTTAATCACGTACCGTCCGATTAAAACTTGCACAACGATTTTGCATGTCAGCTGCCCGTCGGATATAAGGCTCAAGGTTTGGGCTGTATCGGCAAATTGGTTGGTATCGATGTGTTTTAAGTCTTTGTTACTCTCAAATTCCAACAAAGCCTTGGATAAAATGTCACGTTGTTGTTGTTTCTTGCGCTCAACCGTTGACTGCCAAGGCTGAGGCTCAGGGTCAATTGAGCCAGGCGCCATTGTACTAATTTGCCAGAGAAGCCTGCAAGAAGCCACCGGAATCCTATTGTCGCTATAATAACACGAGTCGTTTTCTGTCCCCGGAAGAGAGGGAGGGGTCGTGATCTGCAGCACGACCCCATCCTTGGATATACTTTGCCAAACCCCGCGTCTATGCCGATATAGCAGTGGACTTAGTCGAGCTAAGCCGAATCGCCGAGATAACGATGACCAAAGGCGGTCGAGATTCGAGAGTGGGGGTGGACTCGACCCTAGCTTACTCATGATAGAGCCCGATTGATCGAATGATGGTGTTGCTACATTGCCCTCAACGGATGAGACGACATTTGGCGGGAGACGCCGCAAGAAGTCTTGAGTTGTCTACTGTTAAGAACCAGCTTGATTGATATATTCGGGAGGTGAATGTGTTGACGAGATCAATTGTTACACTGTCAAACACCATCATCACTCAGCACAGTATCCATCCCCCCATTACACTACAAACACTTGCCCCACATGGCCATTCCGACAAGCACAAATGGTCACCGCAACGGATATCACGATGGCGATGTCCATGATGTCTGCGTTGTTGGAGCTGGCCCTTCGGGTCTCATGTTGAGGTGAGCTTCCCGATGTCTGTTCGCCCTTTGTAGCCTGTACTGATGATTTCTCCAGTGTTGTATTGGCAAAGCTTGGTCTCTCAGTCAAGGTCATCGATGAGAGGCCTGATCAGACAACCGTAGGTCGCGCTGATGGTATCCAACCAAAGACCATTGAGACATTGCAGATGCTGCGAATTGGCGATGATCTTGTTCAAACAGGAGTCAAGGTCCATGACATCTGCATGTGGCGGGGCTCGCCAACCGAAGGACTTCGCCGTACAGGACGTGAAGTCCACTATCCGTCCTCAGTGGTAGATGTGCTTCACCCCTATATCCTTTTGTGCCATCAAGGCATGATGGAGGGCACGTTTATCAACGACCTACGGAAAAGTGGTGTCGAGGTCACTCGAAGTCACATTTTTCGAGGAGTAACAAGCTCTCCGGATCATCTCGAGATCGAATGCGACAAAGATGGTGAAACACGTACAGCCTTTTCGGCAAGTTACCTGGTTGGCTGTGATGGAGCTCGTTCGGCAGTGCGGAACACTATTCCTGGTGCCGGCTCTCAAGGAACTCCTCACAATTCTGTTTGGGGAGTTTTGGACGGAGAGTTGGACACCGACTTCCCTGACATCTGGAGCAAGACCGTCATATTCTCTGAGGAACACGGATCAGTCCTTCTTATTCCACGTGAGCGGAACATGACCCGACTTTACATCGAGATGAAGAGTTCAGTCACTTCGAAAGGCCTCGGTCAGGAGTTTGTCATGGAGCAAGCACGTCTTATCATGGCTCCATATACTGTCAACTGGACATCAGTGGAGTGGTTTGGCAACTATCAAGTATCCCAACGCTTCGCAACGCGGTTCCTGGACCCGACTCAGCGGATATTCATAGCTGGAGATGCTAGTCACACACACAGTCCAAAAGCTGCACAGGGAATGAATACCAGTGTCCATGACTCTTGGAACTTGGGCTGGAAGCTCAACCTTGCTGCACGTGGTTTCGCCAAGGATGGTATCCTTCTACAATCGTACGAGCAGGAACGGAAGAAGATCGCGGAGGATCTCATCAACTTTGACTTTGAACACGCCAATGAGATCGCTGGAGGTGACTCCAAGAGACTCGCTGAGAATTTTCGCAAGAACACACGCTTCATCTCGGGAGTGGGGGTTGAGTACGGTCCCAATGAGCTGAACAATGCTCTTGATGCCGCGCCAGGTGGCGATGCTAAACCTGGGTGCAATCTCCCGCAAGCCAAGGTTACACGCTACATAGACGCTTGCCCAGTCGATGTCCAGCTCGATGTCCCAGTTCTTGGCCAGTTTCGGGTCTATGTAGTCGCCCCGAATCTCACAGGTCGTCAAGAGAGTGGCTTCATCAAAGGCTTCGACGAGTCTATCTCAACATCAAACTCGTTCGTATTTCAGCTTGGCAAGTCAGCCCAGGTTTCTTACCAGCAGAAGCCTCGTGCTAGTCGTGCCGATGATGTTTACGTGCGGCCAGAACGGTACACAGCAGTCAACCAGTTAATCACCTTTGCGCTTCTCAGTAAGTAACATCTTCTGCATCGCCATTATATCACAGCAACTAACTCGTTGAATCTTTAAAGCCTCTACAGACAAGAATGAGTTTGAGCTCTCAGACTTACCTCCCACATTTTCCAAGAGTAGGTGGACGGTGTATTTGGATGACGCGGCGCATCTAGATACCAAGCGAACTTCGTGTACAGAGAAGTGGCTTGGCTCTGTCGATAGTGGAGAGGTTTCAATCCTCGTGGTTAGGCCAGATGGTTATGTCGGTGCTATCCGGCGTATCAAGGATGCTAGTGTCGAGGAGGGTGCGGCGGCGGCGAGCTGGCTTGATTCGTACTTTGGGGGCTTTCTGCAGATCCCTTCTGTCTGATCTCGCGTTTTATTGAAAACTCCTTTTTGAAATACTGTATCACTTATCTTTAGATGTCAAGCAAGGTTGACGAGACATGACGCGTTAGAAACTCTTCATTCAAGTTTAGCCAATGTGCAGCAACTATCAGCTCAGATTGAAATGTGATTTTATAGATTCTACCTGTTAGTCGTGTCGCTTTGGAGTGCCAAATATCCAATTGTCCAGCTCATACGCGCTGGCGTTGCATGAAGGAGATTAGTCAAACTCGCCATCCAAACAACGTTGTCGCCTCGTCTCGTCCAGGCCCAGACTCACTGATGTGTATCAGGTCACTCATTATTGGGCTCTGAAGCCCGCTATAGTATCAATGTGTCCGAGATTCATGAATGGACCAAACCATGTCCATACATAGCCAGGTCTCGATCAGCGATAGCGGGCACCAATTATCGGATGAGATCAACCCCATTTCTCCCAAATCCCATGGTTTAAACTTCAAACAACAGGTACAATCCGGGGAAAGTGGGGGTTTTTCTGTCAGCAGGACGAGTTCGAATCGATAAGATAGGTAGATAGCGTAGCATACGCATTGTCTTGGCCTGATCCTGCTGCTGGTCTAGCGGATGCTAAGGTTACGGCTGGGTTCAGGGTGTGCATTGACTCGGAGCAGCGATTAGTTATCTTGTCTGTCTATCTCTCTCTCACGCCACAAAAGGGGAAAACACGACCCTGTTCCTTGTCTCATGGGTGATAAATACAAGAGTCGACACCAGTTAATGTCCCCAGTCCTCAACCTCTCATCTTCAACGTGCTCAATTCTTTCAATAAAAGATCATCATGGCTTCAAACAACGCAGAAGATATCGCCGAGAAGGCCACTGGAGCCAAGCTTCAACACGCTCCAAGTGCGACTTCCTACCGTCTCGGCGATCACAAACCTGTTGAGGACAGTGCTGTTCGTGACTTCTACGGGAGTGCTGTCAACGAGTCGTATCGGCTAAAGTCTGAGCTTGTTGCCCGCCATCTCTCGGAGATTGGTACTGGAAAGTGAGTGTTTCACAGCCCATATGGGTAGTAATGTCTGTGCTAACAGTGACCTCTTGCTAGGTTCCAATGGATCCTCTTCGTCGTCAACGGTTGCGGTTGGATGGTCGATAACTTCTGGTCCCAGGGCATCACCGCCGTCCGTCCCCCGATCATGAACGAATTCGACGACATAACTAGAATCAGCTTCAGTTCAGTGGCTTACTACGTCGGACTGATTGTCGGAGCCTTCTTTTGGGGTACTGCAGCTGACGTTATTGGTCGCAAGCCTGCTTTCAACTCTACAATCTTCATCGGAGCAATCTTTGCTTGTGCAGTTGCTGGATCTCAGGACTTCATCACATTTTGCTCTCTCTGGGCCGTAATCGGTACTGCAGCTGGAGGCAACGTCCCAGTTGACAGTATCGTGTTCCTTGAGTTTGTTCCCCAGAGTCACCAGTGGTTGCTTGTCACACTGTCTGCATGGTGGAATCTTGGCCAGCTTATCGTGTCCCTTCTTTCATGGGTGTTCCTCGCCAACTTTGCTTGCAGCAGCCCTGAGGGTTGCCGCAGACAGGATAATATGGGATGGTAAGTAGTTCACCCTCCAGACTTCCGATGCATCGGATTAACAGGATGGCTTCTACAGGCGATATGTCATGATCACCCTCGGTGGTATTGCCATTGTCCTTGCCTTGGTCCGACTCTTCGTCTTTAAAATTCCCGAGTCACCCAAGTATCTCCTCTCCAAGGGACGCGACGCAGAGGCTGTCGAATCGGTCAACTACATCGCTCGGTATAACGGCAAGCCTGAGACCCTGACACTCGAGATGATGCAAGATATTGACCGCCAAATCTACTCGTCTGCGGTTATCTCATCTACCGGCGAGCCCGTCCACGCCATTCCGGATCAGACCGAGAAGAAGCTCTCTATGAAGGACATCCTCAGGGAGAACTTCAAGGACTTCAACATGAGCAGTTATCGCTCGCTCTTCGCGGGCCGCAAGATGGCTCAGCACAGTGCAGTCACATTTCTGATATGGCTTACTATTGGAATCGCCTATCCGCTGTACTTTGCCTTTATTACTTCTTATCTTGAGTCAAAGAAGGATTACACGGCCAGCTCATCGTTCAACCATACATACATGATTTACTGCATTGTCTCCGCCGTTGGAGTCCTCGGCCCCATTTCTGCAGGGTTCCTGGTAGAGACTCGGTTGGGCCGCAAGTGGATGATGGCCATCTCCGCTGTTCTCACAGGCGTCTTTCTCTTTGCATACACAGCTGTTGGCACTGAAGCCGCCGACATTGGATTCCAGTGTGCTACAGCTATCCTTGGAAACTTTGGTAATTCTTCCTTTTGTTCATTCTGTCATCTCACACACTAACATGTCTTGCAGAGTACGCCGTTATGTTTGCATTTACTCCCGAGTCTTTTCCTGGACCGGTACGAGGTACTGGTACAGGTATTGCAGCTACACTTCTCAGAGTTGGTGGCCTCGTGGCATCTTTTATTTCAACTTATTCCGGGTTCTCAGTTGTTCCCATTTATGCAAGTGCGGCGCTTTGGATTGTGGTTGGCTTCTTCTGTATTGGTCTTCCATACGAAACACATGGTCATGCATCTCTCTAGAGTCAGGATAGTCAGGATAGGGTGTTTAGTCTTGAATGACAAGTTTTGTTATATTAGTACTAGGAAATTGTCAATTGGTGTAATACATATTTATACTCTGCTCCAATGCCATTCGCTACGTGTTATCTCACAAATCGCTATCGTATCTCTTTCTCCATATAGCACGACTCTCAATCATTACGAACCTTAACATTTAACATTTAACTTCTATCGAGGCCAGTGACTCTAAACAATTATCAGAAATGTTTCTAACTCAGCTGATATCCACAGCAATGGTCAGTGGTTTCATCGAGTTGCAATAGGCTTTCTATTGTTGTGTATTCTTGCTCATCACCTCTAGACCAAAACTGAAAATTCACAATTATTACCCGGGAGGGATGAAGAGATTGGACCCATAAAAGCTGTGAAAGTAGCCCATCGGATGTCCTGTCCGCTCCGCGTCAATGCTAATCCTTCTCAGTCCTAGCTGTCTTAAACTTTCCGATCCTGGTCAGACCCACCCCCATTCTTGTTCTTCCCTGTGGACCCTGTCGTTCTGCGTCTTATCAGTGGCCAACAAGAATCATTATTAACTCCTCGCATCTGCGAACCCACCCACTTTCATCGTTCAAAGGTGGGGGATGGGGTACCGAGAGTCCATGCCAAGTTGCAACCGAAACAACAAAATGAACAAGGACAAAGTACATCGGCTACTAAAGCTTCACCATCCATAGCTACTTGATCTGTCAATTCCAAGCACAATCAGGCAACTTTCCAACAGCTCGAAGTTTCCTGGAAGCTTGTCACGTTCTCTCCCCTAGTCTTTACCCGTTACCCCTACAAACATGCCTATCGCAGTTACACCGCCAGCGGCACATGCCGCGCTGAAGGATACTGTTTTGTTCTCCCCTTTGAAGCTTGGCAAGCTGAACTTGAGGCATCGAATTGTGCAGGTACGCAGTGGAAACCAATTATCAATCCGCAAAGAATGACCTAACCATATCCTTCCAGGCACCCAACACGCGCATGAGAAGTGAATTCGAGTCCCGTGGAGTTTATGTCCCTGGCCCTCGCATGGTCAAGTACTACAGCGATCGCTCCAGTGACGGCGGTCTTCAGATTACTGAAGCGACCGACATTGCCCTGAACGCTAGTGCTTACCCTGGCGTCCCTGGCGTCTTTACCGACTCCCAACTACAGGGATGGAAGAAGGTAACGGACGCTGTCCATGCCAAGGGCGGCTTTATCTTTACTCAGCTATGGCATACAGGACGGGCGTCCTGTAGTGCGCAGCGAGGTGGTGAGAGGGCCGTGTCTTCCGGGGATCAGCCCATGCCGGGTACATATCTGGATGGCACTGATACCAAGGATGACCCCCCTCGAGCCCTGACAGTGGATGAAATTCACAGCCTTACTGCTGAATGGGCAGCTGCCGCCAAGCGAGCTGTTGAAGTCGCTGGGTTCGATGGTATTGAGATTCATGGCATGTACACACACAAAATCTCCCCTTGTGCCTTTTGCTAACTGTTGGGATCAGGTGCCAATGGTTATCTCCTTGAGCAGTTCCTTCATGATAACATCAACAACCGAACTGACGAGTATGGCGGCTCCGTTGAAAACAGATGCAGATTCCTGCTTGAGGTTCTCACTGCATGTTGTGATGCTATTGGTGCCGACAAGGTCGGTCTTCGACTTTCGCCTTACAACTACTTTCAGGGCACGAAGGACAGTGATCCCAACGCTCATTGGTCGTACCTCTGCGGCCAGATCGCCAGTCTGCCAGACAACCATAAACCTGTTTACGTCCACATGTAAGTCACAGACTACCCTTGGAACCACGTCCAATTGACTGACGATCATCAGGATTGAGCCCCGTTTCGACGAGGTTCTCGATGAGCAGCAAAAGCTCGCTGCACTTGCCAACGGTAGTAGCAAAGATGGTACTGCTGTTGAAGTTGGAAAGCAGGCAAACTCGCTCAACATATTCCGCAACATTCTCCAGCCTTCTGGAATTCTATTCATGGCCTGCGGAAACTTCAACCGAGACAATGCTCCCACCAAGATCAAGAGTCAAGAGGCTGACTTGGTCGCTATGGGCCGACACTTTATTGCCAATCCTGACTTGGCTGAGAGATTACAGAATGGCTGGCCTCTGAACGCATATGACCGCAGCACATTTTACGGTGCCGATCCTCCGGAGAAGGGCTACAATGACTATCCTTTCTACAGCCCCTCAAATGAGGTGAAGAGTGAAGCATAAAGTGGGAGTCTGCGGTGGAGGTCGATTCTATAGACTATATATTGGCGTGGGCAGCTTAGCTGCCATGGAATAAACAGGTATTCAAATGAAATTTGATTCCAACAGTGAGAAATAAATGTCATCTGTTAAAAGCTGTCACCAACTATGAAACCACTTGACTAGTTACATTTTCGCATCTGTTTTATTTTACTTTTCGTTTCGACTATCTCCAGATTCAATCTTGCATCCCTCACTGTCAATAGCAGGCGTATCTAGACTATGTAGTTAACCGCCGCCCATAAGGTTTAGCATTGATAACTAGAATCTTTCTTGTCCCCCCAGGCCAAGAATGCTTGATCTTTATATGGATGACTCTGCAAGGATTTCAAGGAAGTTAGAATGTCTTTGCTTCCATTACAGGAAAGCTGAGAATTCTGAAGCCAATACGGCAGAAATTCTTGAACAGTGCTTAGACAATGCCATGCAACCTTCATAAATGTTTTATTGACTGACCAACAATACCTTAGCTAGACATACTGCATTGCTTCTAGTTAGAGACTTGCTCTTAGTGAGCCGCCACTGGCTTCAGACTCGAGCTGCGAGAACTTTTCATCAACATCCTTCCACATATCATACGTCAACAACCACCGTCCAACTCCATTATATCTCCAAGGAAATGGATCCTCTCCTGTCTCCGAAGACTGCGGGATGATTGGGTTCTCGCCACTGAGCCACTCCTCATCCCACTTTCCGTAATGTCTGAATCGTTCATCTCGCTGTCTCTGCTCCTCACCATCAGGAAGGTGGTATATCCACTGATTATATGTTCCTCTTTGCACAACCATCTCGGTACGTTCTCGACGGCACGACTCGTAGACAGCCAGCGCTTTCAGCTTTGAGGCTGGTGACTTGTCGCTGAGCTTGGCGAGACATAGTCCGAGGACGCCGCCATCTTCTAGAGCCATACCAGCACCACTGGCGAGATATGGCAGTGTCGCATGGACAGAGTCGCCTAGCATGGTCAGGGCTCCCGAAGGATGTGACCAAGTTGGATCGAGGCCAGGGCGAATGCATAATCTCCACTTAAGAACAGAGTCGCAGAGGCTCAGCATCTTCCCGATTCGAGGATCCCAGTCGGCGAAATGGGCCCTCATCTCTTCGATGTTGCCCTCCAAAGTGTTGCCACTATCGAGTGGGATATCATCTGGCACCAGGAGAACCATGTTGAAGAGCTCCCCTCCTTTCAATACGTAGTTGACAGCGTGTTTATCGGGACCGACCCAATAGTTGACTTGGGGGTCTTCCACGAATGGCCTCAGGTCTGGGTCTTTTCTCATCTCGTCAGTCGACAGCAGCAGCCGGTATGCCAAGTCACCCGTCAATTGTGGAGGATCGGATCGGCCGAGGAACTGCTCTCTGAGTGAAGAGGCAATGCCATCTGCGCCGACTACCAAGTCAGACTCCATGGTTCGACCTCCTTCTAGAAACACAGTTGCGTGGCTGTTGTCTTCTGCTATCTCGTAGGACAAGACTTTAGATCCGCAAAGAACCTTGGCACCAAGCTCTTGAGCTCTGTCCAAAAGTGCTTTGTGCAGAGTCGCACGATGAAAATCGAGGAAAGGGTAGCCTCCCGAGGCAGCCGCGTAGCCATGGTAGTCCATTTCTGAGAGATGGTTTCCTTTCCATCCGATGAAGTTACATTTTCTTGGCTTGGTGGCATTCTTAACCAATTCCTTCTCGAGGCCCCAGGAGAAGAGAACTCGAGCAGCGTTGGGAAGAACTTGGATACCGGCGCCGACTTCGCCGATTGCTGGTGCAGACTCCAAAACCGTGACATCATGGCCGGCGAGACGGACTGCGATTGCAGCACCGAGACCACCGAGACCGGCTCCTACAATGACTACCTAAATACACATTAATCCCAAACTAAATGCTCCCCGATGTAGAGTCTTGAACTTACATGAAGCCTGCTTGAATCACTCCTCTCCGTCACTTCCTGTATCTTGTAGGTAGGCATCTTGTCTCTAGGCTGCTGGATCGCAATTGGGAATAGGCAGAAAAAACAATATCGAGCAAAAGGTCTCTACATTCGTATTAAAAGTCTACGTGACGCGGTCTCGGTCTTGTGGCAAAGCAGACACAAGTGGTGGTGCGATTCCTCGTTTGTCCGATTTACGAGACCGATGCCGATATGCTCGTGCCTTTCTTTACATTCTGGGTCTAGATAGCCATCGCTAGTGCAAACGCGGATCTTGAACCCGAGTTCTTTTACCCACTCACCCATGCCCTGTTTGTATCCTCCCACTTATCAAGATAATGTGCGTGCGGGGAAGCTGATAAGGGTGGGGATTTGGTAGCTCCGTGGCGGAGTCCAGCCAAGCCTATCACTTATCAGAGTTTAACGGCATTCGGCAAATCCTCCCACTCTAGAACCCCAACGTTTCCTCACTCTATCTCTCGTTCATCTTTAACATTTCCCACCTCATCCCACTCTACAGCCATGTACGGAGCCGACGACGAGCTGTCCCTAGCGGTCGATGCGTTTCTTACAGAAGCCATGGGTCGTAAACAGACACAATCGCAGGGTCAATCAGAGACCTCTCGAAGAGGTTCTGCAGCCTCACAGCCAGGTCCCCAGAGTGACAAGTCGTTTGAGTGTACTCATCCAGGCTGTAGCAAGAGGTTCACGCGCTCAGAACACTTGCAGCGACATGCTCTCAATCACTTACCGGGAGGTTCTTCATGTGACATATGCCGTGCACACTTCAAACGGCCTGACTTGCTGAGTGAGTGACCATGTTTTGTATAGCCGAGTCAATCAAAATTTGTTCTTACGTTTCCAAAGGGCGACATATGGAAAGACATCGCCAAAAGGATCTTGAGGCCGGAGGAACCGGCTTTGGCGTTCTCGATACACGAAAGAGATCCTGGGAAGCACCCGACGGTACGGTCGTTGAAAAGCGACCGTGTCGGGACACCAAGACGAAAGCTAAGACTGCCAAGGGTTCGGGACAGAACCCCCATGAGACACAACAAGTCCCATCTCCAGAATCCGACCAAGCAGACAACACAGGGAATCAATCCCCTGGGCTGATCACTTGGGGCCATAACGAAGGCCAGCCAGTGCATGGAGTCGATCTTCATTCCTCATCCGACTTGCATATTGAAGACTCCATCTTTGTTCACACCGCTGGCGAACTGGTTACAGACGACCATTTAACCAACTTTACCACTTCAACCGACCCATTTGATCCCGGCCAAAGCATAGGCGAGTTCTCATTCGATCAGCTTGACCCTCTGCTCCTCAACGAGTCGTTCGTGGACAACGCGGCACTTGACTACACGCAAAACTTCCAGCCAGATACAGCCAGCTCGTTTAACATGCCCTATACGACTGCGCTGGACTACAGCTGGTTATTTAACATGAACTTGAACCCAACACCAACACCCCTCACAAAGTCCAGCGAGCAATATATACCGTCGGCCCAAATGTCGGAGCCCGTCCAGATATTATCACCAGACTCTGTGAACAGCACGCGCCGCTGGTCAGAGTCGGTACAGTCTCACAACAGCGATACGAGGCAAGATGCCCCTGATCCACGAACCGCCATCTTGAACCATATCAAGACAACTCCAGAGAGCTTTGCCAGCTCGAGAAACGAGTCTATAACGCCAACACAGCAGAAAGGCGCCAAACCATTGAAGTCTCACGTTACCCAGGATCAACGCTACGTCGAGGAACCGCAATTCAATAGGCCATTCTCGATGCTTGACAAAGGTCAATCGATACCAAAGATCGACGAAATCGTGCGCAAACGGATTCTCCAAGTCGTGGAGACTGCCAACCCGTCTCTACCTGATCCTCGTCACTCCGTGTGGGATGAGCCATTACTGTCCCAAGACTCCTTACAAACATACCTAGAATTGTTCTTTGTAAAGTTCAATACTGCCTACCCACTCATGCACCTTGCAACCTTTGATGTAAACAGAATGGAATCGTTGCTTCTCCTCTCCGTCCTCCTGCTTGGTGCAACCTACTCTTCCAAAGATGCTCATCAGCTGGCTGTGTGCATCCACGACGTTATACGGCCTAGCATATTTTCCCATGCTAGCTTTTCGGCTCGCGCAGAACTTTGGACTCTGCAGACTATCCTCCTGGTGGAATGCTTTGGAAAATCTCGAGCTGGGCAGAAGCAACACGACATGAGCCATCTCTTCCATGGACTTCTTATAAATCTCATTCGCAGATCCGACTGCCAGTCGGTCCGCCCTCAAGGGCCACCTACTGACTGCACCGAGACAAATGAGGGCTTATTGCGAGAGGCTTGGAGACGATGGGCCATTGCAGAACAAAAGAAACGGTATGTCGCTCAACGAAGAACCTTGGTGATAACATTTAGCTGAAATATAATTGCAGTCTCGCACTTCTGTGCTTCATGTGGGATACACAGCATGCAGTTCTCTTTTGTCAGAGTCTCTGTATGTCAGCATTTGAGCTTCGTCTTGAATTGCCATGCAGCCAAAGAATATGGGAAGCTTCAGACCCAACATCATGGGCTATGGCATGGACTTCATCAGCCTGCACTTCCCAGCAGAGCTTTTACCTTCCCAGTCTCAAATCATATCTTGGGCCATCGGTGCCGCGTCCAAAAGCATTGACGGGGCTGTCTCATGTACTTATGCTGCATGGTCTGATGTCCATCGCTTGGGATATGCAACGCCGTGACCAGACAGCGCTCGGAGTAGTAGATGGTGGTGGACCCGGATCCAACTGGCGGAAGCTCATAGGCAACGCTTATGACGCTTGGAAGGAAGACTTTGATGGTTACATAACCTCGATTCTTTCACGACTCCAGAATACACCCGAGGACCAGGCTCGAAGAAGCGAGTACGTGGCGTTTGCTACTGCATACAATGCTTTGTTTCACTCAGCACAAGCACTTCTTCATATGGAGTTCCTTGACATACAGATCTATGCTGGCGCTCGCCATATCTTGGGTCGGCCAGTTCAGCAGAAGGACTACCGTCGATCCGCAAAGGCGGTCAAACAGTGGGCTTCGGTCACAGAACGACCAAGTAAAGATCAACCTTCAAACACCGAACACAGCACAAGAAGCCGCAAGAGACCGGCATCTGTGGCTGCATGGCACGCATCCCGCCTGCTTCATGAAAACACAAAGGTGCTCACTCGTTCAGACGCCATGCAGCTCTTCCACGTCCCCTGGTGTCTGTACCTTGCAACTCTTGCATGCTGGGCATTCTGCCACGGTCAGCCCAATAGAGGAGGTATGCTTGACATGGACGATGATGCTGAAGATAGTGACGACGAGAGCGATGAGATCATCTGGAACCCTCGAGGGGAAATGCACAACCTCGTGTCGAGAATGGCTCAGAAGGGGCCTGAGGAGATGGATGTGACATCAGGTCAACAACGACAGATTGTCGGGCTTGTCTGGACTATGGCTGAGACGCTGAATAAGGTTCGGTGGGGGATCTTACATGCTGGTGTTGTTGTGTTACGGGGCTTAATACCGCAAAGACTCATTAATCAGTATGATGAGCCTCACAATGATGCATTTTAGAGTAGATATACTGATTTCAATAGGAATATAGCGTGCCACTGCTCTATAGTTAGTGGTCAATGTTCTATACTTGCATTTAAGTGTTTATTCCTCTTATTGTAGAGAACAGCGCGATCATCTGACCAAAATTGTGCCATTGTCGCTATAGGTATGACTTTACATTATGCATGATGGGGTTTTTGGAGAGTGCAAGTCATCAATAAGAAAGACGTTTGGGATTGGGATGCGGCTGCAACAGTGAATATACTTGCAATCCGTGTCTATAGACTGGGGGCTACAGATCTCGAATGACTTGTCAGGCTCACGGTAAGAAATTTCCCACTCAGAGTTCATCAAGAATGTTCTTGGCTGCGATCTCATCAGCCCTAACAGCCCCTTCCATGAACCCAGACCAGTATGGCGAGGCTTCCGTTCCTGCCCAGTGTATGCCTCCGATGGGCTTTGTTACAGCTGGACTAAATTGTGTTCATACGTTCGGAGGGACAATCCCATGGTGGCCTCCACGGGAGTATTCCTCATTGTCCTACTGCTGAAGAACCCACTGTTGCACGTTCTGGGCCTTAGGACTGAAATATCTCACGAAATCCTTAAGAACGGCTTTATAGATGTCCTCTGCGGGACTATCATCGAAAGCGCGCATTTGATTGGCTTCTAAGAAACCCATTATAATTCCAAAGCTTACATCTGAAGGAGAGCTATTGAACGTCGACTGCGTAATACCATCAACACTAGCGACTTCGCCGCAGAGATCATCTTCACGCCAGAACGGACTCTCGTAAACTGCAAAGACTTTACCGAGAGAGCCTATAGGAACTCGTTGGCACATTTGATCACGTACAGCTGGAAGGGGCGGGCTGTAGATGATACGGCCTGCGAGGGCTGGCGCTATTGCAACGATGACCTTTCTAGCCTGAAGCCTGAAAGAGTCTCCAATAACCGTGTAGACGTTTCCATTGGAGTTGATTTGGCGGACAGGTGACTGCAGGCGAATTCTGCCGTTCCCAAGACGCCCTGCGAGTCTGGTAGCAATGCTCTGCGGTCCCCCCTAAAACCGCTCCTCTTGTGACCCGCCCTTCACGTTGGTCAACATGTCGACAGTCCCCGGAACACCCGGACTGCCTGTGCGAGCTGTATAAATCAAGTTGCTCAGCAGAAATATCTCTTCAGGCTCGGCTGACATGCAAGCTCGGATTGTTAGCTCCAAAATCTCCCTGACGGAGCCGTCCGCTGCGCAGCCATCCAACCACGAAGCCACAGTCAGGCGATCCCATTCCTTCGCCTTCGGATGGGCCCATGGCTTCTCAACATCGAGTTCAGCGGCCATCTGATTTATCGCACTAACAATCTCTCCCAATTTGGCGATACCCTCCTGTTGAAGTGGAGGAGTGCCATTGTTATACCTCTGGCGGCCCTCTTTTGTCGCCATAAGCATGTCGCCTTCCGCATATGTCTTGAACGTGGACACTCCCAATTCTTTAGCCAACATCATAAGCCTGGTATGTTCTTTGCATACAAACTCGGCGCCACCCTCAACCTTGTAGCCGGGCCGGTTCTCTAAGTCCAGGTCATACACTTTACCGCCAACTCTGTTACGTGCTTCGAAGACAAGAACAGACTTTCCAGCAGCAACAAGATCCTTGGCCGCAGAGAGGCCGCTGAGTCCAGCACCGACGATGACAACGTCAACGGGCGGCAGCGCGGTGTAGGCGTACGGAACAGAATTAGAGTCTGTCATATTGTAGGATGACTGGTTATCAGCTGGAAGGAGAACGAATTGATGCTCAGAATGATTACCTCACAATTTTAACTAAGATCCTGACCAAACATATATAACTACATGCGTCAATTAATCTATCTCATCCTCCTCGATGAGCCAGTTGCCATCAATCAGATGAAGTCGAGCCACTGATGTTACTGGGGCCTGCAGGGGCCGAAGCTATGTGCTAGAGCGAATGCTGCATATTGAATATGGAATTCTACAGCGAGCGATCTAAACGCTTGATAAACAGGTGCCATTAATTGGATAAAGCCGAGCTACTGATATCACGGGGTCCCGCGGAGACCGAAGCTGAGTGCCGGAGCGAATGCTGCATACCGAATTCGGAATCCTACATCGAGATTAAAGACAATGGACTTCGGTATCGCGATGAGCCCGGGGGTTAAATGAGCTACTTTGATTGCGACTTGGTGGGCAATTGATGGACGGACACTACAATATTTAAGTCGCAACACTTTGACATTAAATCTATGTTTATGCAAACGCCCAATCCTGATACCTTTCTCGACTACAATAGGCACGATTTTCATCCATCAAGTCTTTGACTTCTCAGCACACAGTACCGGCTCTAAGCCCAACGGTCAGCATTACAGTCATTTCACATCTCACAATGGCAAAGTACGTCCAACCAAAAACCTTTCTGGGCGAGGTCTATCAGGTCCATGGTTACAGCCATGCCGTCATCCTTCCTCGAAATGCCCAGCTCGTCATCGCCGCCGGTCAGCCTTCCATCAACAAGATCGCTAGAATGCCCGAAACACCTAGAGAACAGATCATTGCTTGCTTTGAGAACTGCCATGTTGCGCTAAAGGCAGCCGGGGTCGAGGAAGGTCTGAGTGCTGCGCACAAGGTGCACTGCTTCTTCACTGATGTGAAGGATGAGCCTGTTGCGATGGAAGTTTGGAAGGAGATGTACCCAGATCATCGACCAACCTGGATGAGTGTCGGTGTTAAGGACTTGTGTGTACCGGAATGATTGTTGAGATGCAGGCTGAAGCGCATATTGTATCTTAACTTGGAAATCGTTCATATCCCAAGAGCATGACAGACAATAAGGTGCAACTTTCCCATGAGTTTAAAGGTCCAGCTAATTGCTCATTATCAATATAAAACACGTGCTACTGTCAACCGTTCAGGAGCGTCAAACTCATATTTCAACTGGTGACCAGGAATGGGAGTGGTTTGGAAACTCTATGCCCCTTCTCAGATAGCGCAAATGGTCGAAGCCTATCAAATCTTGCTCCAGCCAACTAGGCAACCTCAGCCATTGATCAAGAACGCCGGGCTCGTGACTCATTTAAGATAGTGGCTGTTTTTGTCGTAAGATATGAACGCTCACGATATCCTTCCCTCACGGCTGAGGCCGCTCCTGAGTAGCGATGCATGTGCACAGCTCGAGCCGGGGAAAAGGTGGCTGCGAACAGAACTCCATGTTGACTATTTGGCTAACGACGGGGAATCGTTGAAAGAGACACTAGAGAAGGATAATGCAACCACTCGCATGGTAGATGACGCGCTTGGGTCATCTGTTTATTGCGAAAGTGAGATAAGGAAGACTGTGTCACCGCAAGCGGGCCTTTAAGGGTTATGTTAAATATGATTATTATTTGAGAACCAAGAATCATTACTGTATTAAGTATTTGCACCTCCCTTCTTAAAAATAAATCTAGTATAATAATAAAGCCCTATAAATCTATCTAGCTTAAATAGATTTCTATACTATATATACTTTCCCTAGGTGTATAAAGTATATATCTTAATAAATATATTTAGTTAATATAAATATTGATTTTTATAATATATACTATAGATTTATCTTTATTTCCGCTAGATTCATTACTTAAAACTTAAAGTACTTTATTTACTTAACTAAAAATCGATTATATACTTAGAAGGCAATAAAATTCTAATAAAACATTTGCTTATAAGGTAAAGCTATATATCTAGATAGCCTCACCCTAGGCCTTATAAAGAGCATCTTTCTTTCGGACAGGAAGCTGCAAGTGCTCAGTAATGTACAAAACTAGTATAGTTTATATCATCGACTTTATAAGGAATGCTGAAGACTATGCTATACGTAAACGTCTAACAGAGCACCCTCCGGCTTTAGTGACCAGCAGTGTATCTTTTACAGGCCAAAGTGGGCAAGCCATGACGAAATCTCTATCACACGGGCTAGATGGCCACCTTCTGGGCTTCAGAGTTCAGACATGCTGAGGCAAGCTGAGTTGTGATTACATACTTACATCAGACCTCAATAATGAACATCTGTGACGCGTTAGACTTAGACTTCAAACTAAGGTCTACCTTTGGCAGGGTAATAGAAAGAGGAAAGGGACACTGATTCTTTGCGGAGAGGTACGGACGGCGGTCGGCGTCAAGGAAGGGCCTGGATCCTTGCGCCTTCAAAACACCGCTACGGCAACCTCGGGAGAGCCGGCGTCTATAGAATTAACGCCTGATATGTCATCGAGGCCCCGCAGATTGTCCTCGATCTCATCGGAGATCATATACTCCGCTCAGAAAGTTGAATATCAGCTCGGTGTGCCTTTCCGAATATGACCAGCTCTCCTAGATTTGACCCGTTCTAAAGGCAGCGCCACCAACCACAACCGGACGCTAGTAACCAGCACATGACACCCCTATCAAGGCTCTATACAACCTGTATCAAGCATCCTCCTTGCCTTATCAGAGAGATACCAGATCTTCCACTAGCAAGCAGGTCAACAGACTTGTTGGTAATGTCAAAGGACTGTGCAAGCTTGCCCATATCTGTAATTTATTATCTCCCTGACAAGCTGCCAAAGAACCAGAGCCAGCCGTGCTAGACCACCTCGAGCTTCGAATCTACTTCGAAGCTGCTCCCTCTAATGGCATACAAGATGTGTCTGGTCGAAGCAAAGATCGTGCCGTTATTCAACACTATCGCTACGTTTACTACTATGCCATTCTACTACACTTTCACCGTGTGCTGCGTCATAAGGCCCCTAGCAAGATCCAGGACCTCGCTGAAAAAGGTCTGCATCATCTAGAGGCAGCTGAGGACTACCCAGGCGATGGCAATGGCTCCATAATACTCTGGCCCTGCTTGGTAATTACAAGCGAGTGCGAGAGGGAGGATCTTCAGCAACAGGCCCTGAGGTGGTTACGTCGAAGGACAAAGCATGCATTTGGCAGTGTGAACGCTTCAGAAAAGATTTGTCAGGAGTGCTGGAGCTGGCGAGCTAGGGACCCGGTAGAGAGCCCGGGGACGCCATGGCTGGAATTTATAGCAGGGACAGATCTTGATATTGTTCCAGTCTAAGTGTCTAGCTTATTGCACTTTTCCTCTACAATATGATACTTTAGTTAAGCTTTATAACTTTAATAACAGTTCAATATTATATATTATCTTTTTTAGTCCTGTCTAAGTTGAACACTCTATAATCTTTAGATTCTTGAGAAAAGATGTTATAGCGGGCTGCGCACCTCTATTTCTTTATCCCTGCTACTTCAGCCGCTCCGGGCTTAATATGGATAGCGTGGACGAGAATCTCCTTAGCGGCCAAACTATCGATTTTCATGCAGGGGCTCACCAATCGCAGCACCAGAAATTAAAATGAGACCACCAAACGAGTCAGTAGCCACACTGGAACCGGTCTAGTTCGCCAGCTGTCACAGACGGCCTCAGCTGAATTAACTGCTAGGTGAAACGGTATTTATCAACGCTTGCCCCATGGCCGTTGGAATTCCGTCGCTGTCTTACCCATTCGCTCATTTACGGGTTTCTAGTCTCTCGTTAAATATTAATTCAACGCGTCAACGTCATCATGATGAACTCCAAGACACTCATTAGCGTGCTGGCTTGTCTCAGCGTCGGTGTTTCTGCCGGACCTTGCAAGCCAGTTACTTCTCATGCTACTCAAGTCACTTCCGCAACGACTGAACTCTCTACGTCGATTGACGTGACCACCACCATTTCTGCATCCGAAGCCGCTTCTACCACCGAGTTGAGCTCTCAGGCAACTGAGGCCTCTACTACTGAGGACTCTACGATTGAGATCCCAACGACAACTACCGTTGCTGATGCCACCACCAAGGCCGCTACCACCACCACCGAGGAAGCAACAACAACGACTGGTGCGGCACAATGCCCTACCCCCTCGGCTTGCAACAACCTTGGCTTTGACTGGGCATACTACAGCAACCCTGCTCAAAACACCGACACGACCTACTCCAACTTCGTCCCCCAGTCCTTCAAGCTAGCCACTCCCAGTTATATCGGCACGACCCGCCAGATCGGTGGCCTCTTCCAGCCCAGCAGCGGCGCCCAGGCAGGTCCAATCTACGGCTCTACGACCGATCTTGCTCTCGATTACTTCGCCCTCAACCATCATGGTTATCTCTACAGTTGCGATGCCGGTACCTACAAGTTCGATATCCCCTACGCCAACGATGCAGTGTACCTTTGGATCGGTCAAAACGCGTACGGTGGCTGGAGCTCCGACAATGCCAATGCCAAGGCTCTGTATAACCAGCCTGATCACATTGCTGGTAGCGCACACTTTGAGATTGATCTCCCCGCTGGCCAATACATTCCCATCCGATTCGTTTATGGTCAGGCTCAGTATGGCGGTGGCTTTACCTTCACGGTCACAGCGCCTAATGGACAGGTTCTCGTCGGTAATGACGTTACTGCCAGCCCATACATTGTTCGCAACTCTTGTGATGGCATTCTGGCACCGGCTTTTTTCCCTTTCGGCCAGGAGTTTTAAAGATTAGGCCTGGAGGTGTGCCTTTAAGCGGCAATTGTGTTGGGTAGCTGGTATACTGCCCGATTTTGAGTTGATAGTCCCCACAGCTGATGGCTCACATCACGCGCCTCACACACGTGCCTTTAAGCATGGTTCATTCTGTTCGTGGCAATCGTTGCCAAAAGTCCAAATTAGCTTTGTGTAACCCAAGAGTTTTTTTCACAAGATGGTTAGCAACACAACCATGAATAGCGATACAATGGCTGAAAAGTGGAGAACAACCGGCCGGAACACGGGGAGCGAGCGGGAGAACGGAAATTAACACTGAAAGACTGAAGACTCAGTATGCAGATAGCCCCTAAGGGTTATAAACTTCTGCATCTATCCCATCTCGTTCATGATCATGATCAACATTATTTGACAACTACATCCTGCAATTAAGTTCAATTCTTTATCAGTAGCTCCTCGCTATGTATCAACTCGATCCCGTCAATGCCGCTTTTGCTGCAAAGATTGCTAGCTCACCTTCTCTACGCGAGACAGGAAACTGCCAACAGGCCTTCGATAACCTCGGAGAACTTGAAAAACACAAGCCAGCAGAAGACATTCAAACAGAGACTCTATCCCTTTGGGAGCTATCTCCATCTTCACTATTGTTGGATCTGGGTGGCTTGGACGGACGTTGCCCAATATGAGACATCATCTTTATACCATCGCATGCCATCCGGTTATAACAGGTTGCGTTCTATTGTGGCAATTACCTGCTAGTGAAACCGCTGGGCGAATCGTTGGCATCTACCTGGTTTCGTTCTTCGGGTCATGTTATGTCCATGCGCGGGAAAATAAGAGACGCGATAGGGAGTATGGGCCCCCAGGCATCTCTCATGGCCTTGAGGATGTTACCGAGAGGGATAACAAAGACTTCAGGTACCAGTTGTAACAGTAGTACTTGGAACAGGAAGCGAGGGAGATGGCAGTATTTATTTAGTATTGGAATTTTGTGTGATGATAGTCAAGTCGTGTCCATTTCAAGTTAGCCGTTCGTTCCCTTGTTATTACCGCTTACAGATGCCGATGATGTGAGATTTGGTGTTGTGACCCCGCGCTGGGGGCGGGGGGGATCGCCAACAAGGTTGGTGCGGAGCTTAGGGCCATTGACGACATATATAATTCTTGATCACTCTCTTCACTTGCACTTACTACAATTGTAATCAAGTATCCACGTCGATAGCACATTTAGGCTTCACTGTAGTCTTGCAGACTTCACCCAGCGCTTCACGATCATGGACTCATCTTTAGATCGACCATTCAACAAGGCATGCCATTACCTACGTGTCCTTCGAAACCTTTACTGACATCCAACAGATCATTATCGTCGGTGCAGGTCCCTCCGGTCTGCTACTGGCTCTTCTGCTTGCCCAGAAAAACATCCCCTCTGTGGTACTAGAGTCGTGGCCGCATCTTGACACCCGTCTACGAGCAACGCAGTATGGAGTCCCCGCCACCCGCGTCTTCCGTCGCGCAGGCATACTTGATGACATTCGCAAAGCCAGTATCGCAAGGTTCCCGAGCATTTGCTGGAGACGCGTCTCAGACCACGAGAAGCTGATTAGCCTGGACCTATCACTTGTTGAAGATGATCCCGATCGCATGACAATCTTACCTCTTGGCGAGATCATACAAATCCTATACCGACATTGCCTTGAGAGAGGAGAGGGACTTATCGACGTCAGGTTCAATCACGAGGTCACAGATGTCGGCCAGGATGACAATTCTGCCTATGTTGACGTCAACATTAAAGGCGAGGGGGGTTCAGAAAATGCTCGTATCACTGCTGACTACGTCGTGGGATGCGACGGAGCATCTAGTGCTGTCAGACGCTCATTGTTCGGAAGAGAATGGCCTGGCCAGACACTACCGTATCGATTTGTTGTTCAGAATGTTCGTTTGTCCCTTAAATTAATGTTCCAAGTACTGATAAACCATAGGTCTACTACGATGGCTTCCAGAAGCATAATTGGGACGGTGGAAATTACATGGTCGACAATGATCACTGGGGCCTGATTGCTCGCAGAGGAAAGGGGGGCTTATGGCGTGTCACCTACGGAGACCCAGTCACGGGCTTGACAGACGAAGAGTACCTGGCCCGTCGACCTTCACACATGAAAGCAATGCTCCCAGGACATCCTGACCCAGAACAGTACCGAATCGAACACACCAACATATACAACATACACAATCGTTGTGCTGAGAGCTTCAAGGTCGGTCGTGTCATTTTAGCCGGTGATGCAGCGCATGTTTGCAACCCTATGGGAGGATATGGTTGCATGACTGCTGTGTTGGACGTCGGTGGTCTGGCAGATTGCTTCATCGGATATTACCACGGGCTGGCGGACGAGGATATCCTTGACAAGTATGCAGAGGTCCGACGGGATATCTTTGTCAGATATGTTGATCCACGATCGATCAAGAATCTCAATCGCGTGGCGAGATCTGATCCTCAGACGGTCTTGGAAACAGACAAGTTCTTCGGTATTCTTAAGGACCTACAACAGGATGGCAATGACATGAGGGCGTTTCTGTTGGTAAGTCACTAGATCTCACGTTATAGTTTGGCAAGACTGGTGAAGCTGACTTAGCTACAGAAAGTGTCCAGTATCGAACATGATTTCACGAAGCATTACAAGAGCAATCAGAACCGGCTAGTTCTATGATCGTCTACAGCATCGTAGTAACTTTAACACGCACATTCATCTGTTGCAAATCCACCAATCAATTTATCGTATTTGTTCCTCTTAAACAGAATGCATGTAGCTACCTGACCTTTAATACAAACCCACAGCTCTCAAAGACTCGCTATGCTATCCCAATGCGCCATGTCCCAATCAACCCCCAGTGCAGACTTATCCCAACATTCAAAATAGTAGGCATCTCAAGAGTATTTCTCTCGGTCCAGCTAATAGCCAAAGCTCAGCTTATCCATCTTTGCCCCCAGGTCCCCAAACCGTTTCATCTACTGCTTCCCGGTCCTCAGATAACCGCGCTTCTCATTCAATGCCTTGAGTCTCTTTTCAGCGAACTCTTTCTCATGACAAAGAGCCTTTGCATCATTCTCGAGACGAGTTCTCTCGCTATCAAGTCTTTCTCTATATGCGTTGATGCGAGAGATAGCCATATCTACTCCAGCTAGCGTGCTGATCTGTTTTGGATCTGTAATTTTATCCATATCTTGTTCCTCGATACGGAGAGGATCAAGCACGCTCACTCGTGCCGCCACCTTTTCTTCTCCAGAGGTGTACTCTTGTTGAGGCTTCACTTTCCCAGTCAACAGACGTTTCATCCCTCCTTCAGTCCGCATCTCATACTCCACGTCCAGGATATCTTTATGCTCCGTACAGAATTCAGCCAACATTGTATCTGTTGTCGCAACCTCCCTCCTCATGGCATTAACAGTCCAATGGATGAAGTCCAGGTCAGGCTTCGAATACGGCCCGGTCTTCCCTCGTGCCTCATATATTATACGTGCACGCTCTGCAAGAAATGATACCTTCGCACTTCCGAGATGGTTTGACCAAAATGCCAGGACGGCATACTCGGATGCAGTTAAGCCAATGGGGTCTCTTAAACCAAACGCGATCTTACGTACGCCGACGCTCATGGCGGTGAAGCTCTGGTCACCAACTTTGTTGAGGTTGATGTGGGTGAAATACCCGAGATTCTTGATAAATAGTGCATCGTTAACACCATGCTTCTTGATGAGGGATGTCACCTCAGGTGAGTGACTAATTCTGAAAGCCGAAAACATCGTGGACTTCTGTGTGAGATAAGACGTCAGCAAAAAGTAAATGACTTACATAGTAGATGTGAGGTCTTCAGAAAAGAGATTTGTCTCGTGCAGAGATAATGAAAATGAAGGGGGGAGACGAGATTGTTTTATAAAAGCCACGTCTCCGTCGTACTTTTCTCCATGTTCATGCCGCAATGCATATGTTGATATGATCAACCTCTTATCACCGTATTTGAACTAGAGGTTTAGGGAACATCTGTTGGGTCAGGACGAAACAGAACACGGCATCTGAACAGAGTTGAACAAGTCCTTGTAACGCGTTAAGACTCCCACTACAGACTGTTTAATGCGGTGTACATACTTAGCTCTGGATAGTAATGTACCAAGCTGTTCACAAAGAATGTTCCCATTACTCTCTCGAGGACGTGCAAATAATTTTCCTACTTGAATATTTCCGTTAGCAGATTAGCCTAAAGCTTCCTACAGAGCACTCACATAAAAATCCTAGTCTTATAGCAGCTCGACGCTTGAATCAGTTCGGCGAAGCAACCAATGAGATAAAAGCGTACGTCCAAACCCTTGACTTGTCAGACTTTGCGGATAAGGCTGGGTCAGTCCACATATACGTGACAGGGGCTCGATGGCCTTGGCGTAAACACTAAAGACAATAAATACTTAGCTTCGTGATGCAGGGTCACATCTATATCGTATTGAGTCGAAGATTAAATATAAATTTAGTTAAGCATACCACAATGAGTGGATATCGTATTTTCGGGACGCATCCTGTTTTCGGTAGGTAATTTTTGGGCTTACCAATGGCTTGCTTTTGGAACTGATGCAGGGTCTCGATGTAACACCATGGCACTCGTTAAATCCTTCAATACTACCGAGCCAAGGATGCCGACTTTCAATAGTAGTATACAAACTCATACTAGGCAATAGCATCATGCCGGGTCTCGGCCGAGACTGGCCTATGGAGACCACTGTCGATGACACCGCTGTAAACTCTTCATCAAACGGCCTTCATTATGCGTGCTTACTATGGAGCCAATACCTGTTGGTCAATTTTGCGCATCAAGGGAAGTGTAAACTTGTAGGTTTCTTTGAGTATAAATATTGATCCATATCTCGCTTTGAAATCGAATCATACATCCCAGCAGCATCCCCTCATCTCAACTTCCACCACTATCTCTCTTCAGTCGCCTGCAAGATCACAGTAAGTATCGCAATCGCTCATGTCTCTACCACTTCAGATCTGACTCCCATGTTACAGGCTATCCTACTCCCCTTGTTGTCTAGTTCATCGTCGACATGCGTTTCGATACTACCGCCATCCTCGCCTCCCTGGCCCTAACCGCTTCCGCAGACTGCATGGAGGTTTTCACCACCTGCGCCGGCTTTACATGCAGAAGTAGCGATGCATGGTTCTATACCGACTATGGCACCTACAGTGTCAACGCTGAAAAAGGCTGCAGGGGTACTTCGGTTCCTGCCATGGTTGAGTTCTGCGTGGACTGGGATAACAGACGGGCGCATTTCAGGTTCTCTGGTCAGGGCAAGCGCTGTATGGTGCAAGACTCGGAGAGCGCTTATGGCTGTCCGGCTACGTGCTACAAGGCGACCTGGAGGGAGATTCCGTGCAACTGGCGCGTGGCCTCGGAAGAGGATCCTGCTACTGAGATTGCATCTTCGGCCTTTGTCACTATGACCAAGGGAGCTGCAAACTAAGAGAGGGGATTGTCTGACTTAGTGGGCTAACGCAGCTGTTGGTGGTGTTGTTGTTTTCCTCCTTGAGTGTATAGTACTTACCTGGAGCCAGAAGAATTGGTTTCCCAGGCTGATTCAAAATGAAATGAACTTGTTTCCTGTCAGTTCATATACTGACTGACTGGAGCCTTTGTGTTCAAAACCTTTGTGACTCATTTAGTGTAGAAGCTTTATTTAACTGAAAACCTAGTCCTGATTACGACCGAATCTCCAACAGACAAGCTTTTCCACCCTTACCTTGTGTGTGTTTCGTGTGCTCTGACCTGATCATCCTTGCGGACGAGCAGCAGCCACTTATTTATACACCTTTGGAGTCAGTCATCAGACCATCTAGCTTTTCAGCTAAAAGCAAGACCTTAGGCGATTGTGAGGGTAATGAGTATATTGCCCGTATATGTTTATTGGTGTCCTTTACCTTTGTGGCCTGGGGGCTGAAGCCTCTTTTAAAACCCGAACCTTACTGCAGACTGACTGGAGAAGACCAACTGTGACGCATGAGTCGGCTATCATGACTCGATACGGTAAACTTTAGGCAGCCAAATAGGAGGATTTCTCCCTTGACTCGCTATCAGCCCCATAGCCGGCTAGCAGTAGCGCGCTAACTGCTCAGCATCCTACGAGTCAGGTTTTTATTTCTCAAGACATTGACGTTGGGCTATAGTAGTAAATATGCGTATCCCCTAGTATATTTGATGACTTGACTTGGCAGTCTCACAGAGCTTGAGTTTCTCTGGCCAATTACCAATCCGCTATTTGACACTCTGAACCAATTTAGAAACCTCGTGTAGAAGGATTCGAATCCTTACCAAACCACGTTGGTGGCTGGCCTAGCGCATTCCAGGTGACGTACGTATTGAGGCTTATTCATCGGACGTCTCCGGCCCCTAAATACAAGGCGTCATTCTTTTTTCCTTCTTCTGCCTCCTTCTATTCAGTCATTCGATGTTTGCGTTCGCTGAAGACAATGAGCTTGAATTCTTCCTGGGAGAAATGCGCGACTGAATTTGATCCTGATCCGGACATTGCCGGAATTGGTGTAGGTGCCGATGACGCAACAGCCCAATAAAACACTGACAATGGCAGGTCGTCACCGCTTTCATTACTGCTTCATGCTTGGCAATTATTAGTATAAGCTTGTACCTTGCTATAGCGAGCTCTGGGGTGAACGTCATTGAGGTCGGAGGTGCGAGACCACCACCTCGTCTTGGCTTCGTGGAATCCGTCAATCCAATTGACGACTGGGTACGAAGGAATGTTTCGGATCCGTTTGTCAGGCTTCTTGTCAGATCAAGGTGGATCAGAGCGCATATCTATCAGCTGCAGCGCGGTCTCTACTCGTTCGTGATAACACTCGCCGATACACAAATCATCACTGGCATGGCAATATTATGCACTGTCATCATCGAATTGCACAGAAAAGAGATATCGGTCTATCATTTTATGACGGCGACCAACCTTGCATGGCTCACAAGTGGCGTACACATACTAACACTCTACGCCATTCGCGTTGAGACACATGGGGGATTGGGCAGCAAAGCTGTTCATTACCAATTGAATGACAGGGCTCTTTACAAGAAGGATCAGTTGACTTCATCCTTGGGTGCAGACATGACATGTCGGATTTTCGCTATGCTTGTCCTTGCGGCGTTACTGCTGTACTGCACCTGGATTAACGGGGCTGGAGAATGGGATAATTACGACGAGCGGTTAGCGAGCTGTGCAATCGGCATGAAAAAAGCAGGGAGTCCTCTCTCTTGGATGATTGCGAGTTATGTCCTGCTCATCCAGGGGTATACCATCCAGTGTCTGTCATTATGGCCCACAGTCTCGATATGGTGGACGAACAAGATCAAGGTTTTGGGTTCCGATGATAGAGTCTTGGGAGCACCAAAGAATGGACAGAAACGCCGCTGGTGGAGGTTGATAGTCATGCCCCTGTATTATGCATTCAACTCGGAAGCACTGGGTGTTCTTCTTTTTGATGGAGTTCTGTGGTTTGGTCTTGGAGTTTGGTGGATTCAGGCAGAGAGGATATATGTACTTGGTGCGTGGGAAGGGATGGAGTCTGAGAGCGACATTGAGGGAGTTAGTCAGCTGCTGTGCCTCCTGATACTGGTGGTCCCATTTCTTCAGGCCATGCGCACGTATCATGGTGAGTCGCCGCTAAGCCCACAAGGGAATCGCTTTGGGACACTGGCTGACGGGTGCATTGTTCTTCAGACCATTCCAGAACATACCCTCAAGAGCTTGGCTTGCTCCGAGGGCAAGGTGCGTATGATAGCGGACAAACATCGCAGGAGGTATTGGCTCGAGGAAACGGCGTCGACAGCGATGGCATCGAAACTCCCATACGCTTGGGATCTGTCACTCGTACAGCATATCCAGTATAGGCCGAGACTCGCTGTGACACTATCCAAAGCTTAGCTTTAGTACGAGACAGGGGTGCAGCGGCTTGTGCCATAGCGTAAGAGTTGTTTGCGGGGTGGATTCTGAAGAACCTGGTCGAGTTACGAAGACTCTACTGTGGTTGGTCAAGCCCGAGCTAAGCTCGTAAACAATACGGCAGAGACCATACATACTCATTCTCTCCATCAGTCAAGCTTCACTTTACGACCGTTTTGTTGCGTCAAATAATGAGTCTGCCTTGCGCTCACCGGCCTCCATGAGTCTCATGCAGTATGTGACGCGTGTACACTGGTAGGGACCCGCGTAGAAGGAAGCCAAGAAGGGCAAAGTCTCCAAGGCAGGCTGAGCAGTATCACAGCACAGTCTGTTGTATACGTCAGCTCGCTCAGAACTTTTGTCATGAACCTGAATCCACGAGAATATGTCCAGCTTCATGATACGCTTGTAGCCTTTAGACAGAGACAGGATACCGAGAGACGTCGCGGCTTCGCTGATGCTTCTCCGGTAAAGACTGAGAGTCTGGGCAAAGTCAGGGCATGCCTTTGCGGACGTTCACATCTAACAAGACGTTGACTAACCTGCATTCTGCTTCTTTACCGTTCCGACTTTAGCATTAAGCATAGATCCCAAGGTCTCGGAATATTGTTTTGAGTAGATGACTGTGCCTCGCATACCCGTTGACTCACATTAAGCTTGAATATTGAGTATCCATACAAATCTAATCATGAAGCTGTATCTCGAACCTTTTACTCGTTACCCAAGACCTGTATTACCCTGAAGCTATCCAACTCTCCTCTTAGCACACCGCTGTGACATCATGTTCCTGCATGCCACCAGGGATGAACTAAATTAGCCCATCAGACGTTTTCCGGGGCAATGTCAAGACAAACCAATCGAGCAAGCCACGTCGTTCAAACGGGGCGATCGCTCGGTATCAAATTGCCGAAGCGTTACAGCGTCAGCACCAATAAGTCGTTGCACACGATCAAACAATTGGATCTCAGCCATTGTTAGTGTGTTCTAGACCTCGGAAATTTCCATAAATTGCATCTCCAACTCTAAAACTCGCCCTGGATAACACGGCATCACCAACGAGCCAACGGTGATCCGCGGGGAGAGGCGCAGTCAGCCCTTTCATCGCCGCGTCATCCTCTAATGGTATGGCATGACTGAACATTGGAGATCTCGTATTTCCCTGCGCGCCACAGCTATTGGATCCTCACGTCGTTCGGCCCGCGTTGAGGCTTGTAAGCGAGCGGATTAGTACTAGCCCGGCCGACTGCGGCACCAAAATGCCGGTTTACGCATTAGCCAATAACGAACATGGTATAACACAATTACAAGTCTGCGACAGTAAACACCATGGACGTTTCGAGTACAAAAGGGCTGAGATGGCAGCCTCATTCCGAAAGCTTAAACCATCACATCTCATTCACTCTTTACTCACTCCACTACAATCTTTTAAACTTACAACTTTTCTAAGTTAATACCTTAATCCTTCACCATGAAGCTGAACTTCCTCCTCGCTGCTGCTCTGGCCACCTGCGCCATGGCCGCTTCCACCACTGAGACCACCACCAAGTATGTCCTCGTCACTTCAACTGTATGAATCTCACTGACAGACACAGGACTGAGCATCACTCTACCAAGACCGAGACCTCCAAGGCCAGCGCCACCTCTCACTCCACCTCCAAGTCCAAGGGCGCTGCTGCTCCTACCATGGGTGCCGATATCCTCGGAATGGCTGGCATTGCTGGTATTGCCGTTGCCATGGCCATCTAAACGTGCATTCCCTTCTGTGCCCTTCGACGGTTCATAGTCTCTTGTGGGGTTTGGATCACTGTATTTGCATTCCTATATTAGCATCAATTGGAGCGAGCCTTACCTTGTCACTCTATGAGTTGACCTTGGTACTTAATTGACCTCTATCACCAATATCTTGTCGATCCCCGTGACGAACTCGTCTGCTGTGATACGCACTTGTCTATTTAGGCTCATTATCATAACCAGGTGTCTACTGAGCCAACATCTCAGAACTTGTAACACAGGATTTTATCTTATATCCAGAAGTATTCTTCTCTATATGGTGCATTAATGGCAATAATTCAAAGATCTAAACATGGCTAAATGCTACATTGGATAGTCTTGGAGTGAAGCGGCTCTTGTGCCGTTGGGATCTGATCTCATGCCGTTCAGCAATTGTTCGCATTCCACAAGACCAGTAGCTATCTGTCATTGCTCGGGTTTTGCACTGCAATAACAGCGCATGTGCCTCTAGCCGACCCCTGAAAGTGTACTAAAAATAGCTACGTGGCGGATGCATCGGCCCCATCAAACCACCAAGAGCAATTTCACATTCCTAGCGACGACTTCACTCCGGGATAGATAGTGTACCGGAATATGAAGTTGAGCGTCATACAAATCAAGTAACCACTGAATTTTATTGCGTCTCTGTCCTGTTAAGTATCAATGTCTTCAAAGCTGAGCCTTTTACGTCTTGACTATGGCGGAAGTCTGATATGTACTAGGTACTCGAGCTAACTAAGCAACCCACTTCATTTATCTTCTGACATGGACCACTAACCTGAGATTGTAATGGATTGTCTTCATCACGATCCTTAACTATGGCAACTACAGATAAATTGAAGTAGTGCAAAATTGGAAATGATCTATGACCTTCAGCCTCTCCCTAATCTCCAACCCGCCCTTCCGAGTCTTGTTCGGCACGTTTGATCCGAACCCACTCCAGACTCCATCTCCTTACAGGCAAACCTCGCTTACAAACAGCGAGTCATTCTATACGTTCTCATTCAACGGCAATACGGGTTCTTTCGGTGCCCGGAATACTGGCCATTTAGTAACTTGATACTCGGAGATCCCAACACCCACCAAACTCCGATAAAGGATTAGCAGATGTAAGAATCCTTGCATGTTACTGCCAAACTTACATGACTAGTTGTCAATAATGCCGAGATATCTTCAGGATGCTTTTCTTGAAGTTACATCTTCTCCCAATTATATATTTCTCTGATATGCTTAATAGTTCAGTCATAGGTGATTCAAATGAAATACTCATATCGTCTTCACACGCCCTCCGGGACTCAAGATGGCCACCTATTAGCCTCTCGTCTTTCGAAACACATGAATCATAACTTTATAGATAAAACAACATATCGACTTTCTCTCCCTGACATACCTAGTAGCCACATCATCTATCCTTTATTCCTCACTACTGGCTCTAGTAAGTCTTGCACAAGATGCTCTCCCTGCTGAGTCTAGCAATAGGTTATCTCTCTCGCGCACTCCGACCCAGGCTCGGTAGCAGGTCCCCAAAGGTACCCGGCCTTCCTTCTCCAGCAACCCATTTGCCCCCATCTCACTACGAGAGTGGAGGCTTAAGCTACGCTTATTCCTTGTGACCTTTCTCCTATTTCCCCTGCACTTTCACAGACAATTAACTGCTACTAGAGACCTTGTAGATACTAACAGTTTCAACGACCCGAAGCGGTAGCGAGTTGATGCGCTTCAGGCCAACATGCTTTTTGCTCTGCGATCCTTGTTACCCCCGAGGGCTTGAGAAAATAGTCAGATTGCACTTCTGTTTGAAGTTAGGACACGTGGACAGGTAAGACGTTACAATCGCTTCCAGCGAAATAGTTGACTTGGATTAAGAGACGTCCCACCAAACTTAGTACCGTCTCCAAATTCCCCTTCAAGCCTAGACAATCATATGTGGACTCAGAACAGGTTAAGTAAGCTGATAGCTAGCTAATTCTCTTTGCAATTACCTTGAGAAAAACCAACTTCCGATAACATCAGCGTACTACATGTTCCAATTAGTCCATTTGCTCTACCAAGCTATTAAAACTCTTATTGTGACGTAAATCCGGCGATATGTCAGAACTTTCAAAACTTCAAGAGCCAATTAGCGAATGGCCACAAGGTTGCGGCCTATGCCAATGTTCTTTTTGATCTCAGATACGAGATAAACATGGGTAGTAGAGTTGGTCTCGGTATATACAACTTAACAAATACGGAGCCTAGTCCGAGTTGCTCAGAAGTTCAGTCTCTTGAAGGCCTAAAGTAACTCCCATGCCAAGCTGAAATATAGTCAATAGCGCGACGGATAGCTTATTGTCCGAGCATTAGTCCAACCTCTCCACTGCCGGCATGGGATAGACTTTGTCAAAGCGCGATCGAGCGGTATAGTGGGACCTGCAGATGATTTGGAGCGGCCAAGACGCGATACATCGATCTCGACATCCATCGTTGAGACACTTTTCTGGCCAATGAGGGTCTGAAATGGCGTGACTCAAAACTGCACCAGTTTCCATCTATCACAGCTGATAGGATTATGCCGGCAATTACCCTTGATGTAATGTGACGCAACTCAGGTGGATCCTGTTTCACAACCATGTACCCGGTTTTGCATTTGGTCATGAGTTCAAACCAGGTAAAACTCTGGTAGTTTGGGGAAAGCCGAGAAGTCTGAGAATCTGCTTTACTAAAGCAAGATAAACTTTGATTCTCTCGCAATGTTGTCTACATGGCTAGTCCACCTCAAGAACTGAGGACCTGTCAAAGCCATTGACAGAAGTACGTGTATCGTTAGTCGGAGTTAGTTTACCCGCCTTATGGTTATCTTGGGTAAAGGTTTAAACTAAAGCATCTACTGTCGTGCGGCTCATCTTATCAGATTATCTCGGAGCGACAACTCAAACGACGGGCAATAACCCCAGCTTAGCGGTGCAGATAATGAACCGGCGTTGTTCTTGGCCGCAGCAGACCTCTGTAAGTGTTCGTGAGCCATACCAAAACGGTATTTCTCGGCGCTGCAGAGACTTTTCAAGAATTAGTGTCAGTGGCGGTATGATTTAGACCGATGAGTAAGCCATCAAACCACTCTTGTCTAGACCTCGTGGCCCAACCGAAAGACGGTCTCATCGCTTCCCTTCGACCTTGGCCCTACAGTCCTTATTGGACATATAAGTTACAGATTCAATAACTGCAAACTCTATTCTTCAACCCCCGAGCGAGCAGCGGAGAATCCAGCGTCGGATGGCGTCCCCTACCATGATTATCAACAGGGAGCTAAAACAGCCCACCAATCAAGTCCGCCCAACCCCCCTGTAAGAGCTTCCTGTTTCATCAATACACTTTCTGCCGATCTCTTTAGCGCAGAGCGTAACGTACAGCCAACGGCAATAATTCTGTCATGAGCGTGGAGAATGCGGAAGGTGATACTTGCGATGTGACGTTTTGGCGCAGTTTCATCGATTCTGATATTCCAAGCCTGGTCTAGTATTTTTTCTTAGGTGCTCAGGCCCCCTTTCATGTGCTTTATAACAATGCGATAAAACTCTTCAGCTGAAAGATGTCTCGCATTGTTTTGGAAAAAAGCAAATGTCTTACCTTATTCATCAACGACATCAGCCATAATGGCCACTATTCCGGCCAACCTTTCGATTTCGATTCCTACTTTAACCGGATCGGTGCTATCTTGTGTTGCGAGCTTTTTTGCGCTGTGTCTTCATGTTATTGTTCCTCCGCCGCGACGACATTTTCGCCATGCGTTGATTGTGAACCTCCTCATTGCAGGTAGGTCAATCAATTCCATCAGACGCGTGCGTTTGCCTAACTCGAAACGAAGACTTTATCAACAGTCTCAATAATACAGTGTCTGGTATCCTCGCCATTAAGGATGGCTATGCGGATCCGAAGGCGTCCCCGAGCACTGGTTGCGTCGCCAATGCTTGGGTTGGTCAATTCTCGGTACAGGCGATCGACTTTAACATTCTCATCATCTCTGTTTCGGTACTGCTAGCGGTTCAGCGACAACAAATTCTTGACGATTCTTCGAGGCTGATGACTGCGATTGTCTGTCTCGTACCTTGGATTCCCGGCACGATCACCAGTAGGTTTACAGAAACTCAGGATACTGCAATTATGTTGAATTAATCTGCAGGCTTCGTCGGACTCGGTCTCCATGTCTATGGCCCGGTGAGTGGTAACTGGTGCTGGATCCAGACCCAACATCTAGGTCTCCGCTACGGCCTGACTCACGCTTGGCGCATCGCCATCTTCCTTGCAACAGTGGCGATCTACACTTACATATACATCAAGCTCCGACGCCTCTTCAGTTTCGTCAAATATGGCCTCTCTTCCTCTACCACGAAAGGATACACCACGAACGCGCAGTCGAGAATCGATCAAGAAAACGCCGAACAGTCGGATACGCAACGGATATGGGTAACTACCACGGTAGAGGAGGCTTCGTATGAACTTGAATTACAGCGCATATCGAAGGGAGACCAGAGCCAGAGCGAAGGAGAAGAAACATCACCTGGTGGAAAGGTCCAGTGGTCAGCTTCTGTCATGCCCGAACCTGAGCCACCTACAACTGAAGACCATGGAACGAACAATACGCAGAATGTATCGACTGGCAACGGTCCGAACCATCGCGTACCTAAGTCTCCGAACCTGAGGAGAATGCTTCTGTTGAACGGGTATCCGATTGCATATATCATTTTATGGTTGCCAGGCATGGCGAATCGCTTGGCTGAGTCAGTTGGTACATCACCAAAGTGGCTCACTGCTCTTCAAGCTTCGACGCAGTTCATAGGGCTAGTGAATGCTTTGACGTATGGCTTGACGGAACAGATGCAGCGTGCAGTCCGGATGTGGATGAAGAGGCGCAGTTTCAGAACGCTTGATCCTTAGGCCATGGGACTACATGGGCCTAACAGTTAGCCTTAGGTCTGGGACAGATAGAAGTTGGAATTACTGACTTTCGGCTTGGCTTTTTTATACATTGTTTCTAATATTTTATAGATAGAGAGCTGAGAGATACCAATGCATAGCAAAATATATGATAACTACCCAAAAACTCATTGTGAGACTTTGGTCTTTTTCTTGTTCATCTTAAAGTGAGCGACTAGTACTGTGTACAGCAGTTAACTTAACGTTATCTTTCGAAACGAGTGACATAGAAGTGAAATCCTCCGCCTCTGTCTTCCTCCCTCTCACTCTCCACCTCCTCCTTTTCGGTGTCCTAAACATAAATCCCCTCACACTTAACAGTTACCAGGATCAGCACTACAAAACACATTAGCAACTCACTCAATATCCCCCAACACTCAAACAAACTCACCGGAAACGCCACTTAGAAACAGTACTCTCCCCACCACGATCACACCCATAAATCTCATTCTTAAGACGCGTATAGCAATCATCATTGTTAAGATCAAGCGTCTGATCCCACTGATTCTGGACCTCAAAGACAAGACCGAGCTGGCCGCTTCGGGGACACATGGACTTGGTCTGCCCGGGCCTGAACTGGCCAGAGAACATGCCCTGGGAACCGTAGCAGGCGTCCCAGACGAACTGGGCTGCTTGGTCTTTGTTGGGCCAAGGGTCGCCGCCTGAGTAGCAGCCTGCGCTGACGGCTTGGGTGTTGAAGGCGAGGATGCTGCTGAGAGCGGTGAGGATGGTGGAGGTCTTCATTTTGAGCGAAGGGGATTTGGTGGTGGGATTGTTGTTGGTTTGATGTAGAGATGGTGATGATGGATTTTTAAGCTGGGCGAGGTGGCCTTTTTATCTTCACTCAACTCCCTTAACGACTCGTTTAGGGCGTCACGGTCTCGGCGATTCCTACAAAGAGCTCCCATTTCGTCTCCAGAACAAAGTTCATTCCTTCCCATGCAGCTTCATGGGTACTATCACCCGGAGAAAGGTTTCCTGAAGTCTCTCGACAGTCTTTGTCGATCATCATCAAGTGCCTGGGGTGCCTAGCTGGGTTATGATAGCGCTGAGGCTCAGCCCCCGCGGCAGTTACCCTTGTCTACAGGTCAGATAATGTCAGAAAGTCTCTGAGGCGGGTCTTGAAACTTGCCATTGTCGAATCAGCAGGTCGTGATGCAAAAGTTACAAGCCTTGAGTCCAAGCGACGAGTCCTTTTGTCAATACTGCACAGGCCATGAAATCACCGTGGCGTTGGGCTGACAGTGGTAAGTGTTCAGCCCAACGATTAATAAACGTGTGTACGTTCAAGAAGGACTGATGCTCCATAACTCCACAAACGTGTGAGGCTGTGGCACCCGCATGTTCGTTTTGTAAACGCAGTGATACGAACGCGTTCTCAATTTGCATAGTTCTGAAGTACCAAAACAGAATGGTCAAACAGTGTTGCGAAGTAGGTATGTCCTAAAGTTCTCTACGGCCGGCAGTTGCACCAGCTGAAGTGTACCGAATAAGCCGACATTTGCTGGATAATGGTTTCCGTCAAGTCCTACGCCCTGCGGTGAACCCCTGCATCACAGGCCATCTTCATTAACGGGCATGCCAAGGTCAAATCCCTCATGCAGTAATGTTCCAGTCACTCGCGTCTACCCTTCGCAAGTGATTCCATCCACGGTCTAAATTAGACAGAATAGGAAGTTGCATGCAACAAAGTAGGATAACTTTTTCCTCAAACAGCCCTGCTGACATCAGATTCTCCCCTGCGTATACGAGCCGTGTCCTTCAAAGAATGAAAGAATATGCAGTTACATTCGGAGTTTGCCAAGATGTCCATTGTAGATCATTGTGATATGCCGAGCCTTTTTACTACGGATGACTTCAATATGATTGGATGCTTTGCTTACTCTCCACGTTGATGGCCTGTTCAATTAGCCTGTGTGATTGGTCTGTTCGTTTAAACCTCTATCCTATTGGCTTGCTGCTTCAATGCGGCTTACGCTCACTTGTTCAGATCCCTGTAAGACTCAGCCCTGTATCCAGGGACGCATCAAGACATCTGTGACATTGTCGTTGAGATTTCTTTTGGCCATAATTCTTGATCACAATATGTCTAGAAGCCCAACTAACTAGCACCTGCAGGGTAAACTCATTGTCAAACGGTACCATTTCAGATTGCCTTTCCTTGGCGCGTTGCTCATACTGGGTACACCTGACCTCCCATAGTAATCAGCAGCACCAATGCACCTTCAAAGCATCAAGTCTCCTCCGAACTCCCGTCTTCACCCTCACTGACATACTCATACGCACTCCGCCACATGACCTTCCCCTCCTTCGGATCCATGATGACAGCGTAATGCGTCTCCTCATTCCTAATCATATCATTCTGCAAAAACTTCACCACATCCTCCCTCGTCACAACATCATTCCGCAGTTTGTACCGTCTTCTACAATTCCGAACACATTTCTTCCATAGCTTATCCAAATCGTGCTTTCGTTCAAGTGAATAGGCCACCACGTCTGCCATGCCCGTTGCATCTTCGCCGGCTGCGAGTTCTGCTGCCGCTTGTTGGAGAAGCTCGGGGTTGTCTTCGTCTTTGACGTCGTGGTTGTAGGCGGTTAGGAATGTGTCGGATTCGCGGATTGATGCGCTGTGATTGTCTTTCTCGATGATTAAGACGCGGTCTGGCTGGCAGAGGATGAGATATGCGGCGGTTGAATTGGACGTTGAGAGTTTTGTGAGGACTTGTTGTACATATCGGTTCTGCAAATCGTCGCTAATATCGTTCGTCTCGTGCGCTTCATTGGACTGTTTCTCCGGCATCGTAGAGTCGCCTAGTAGAATCTCTCTCAGACTGCTCGAGATGGACTGCCGCTGCCCAAGAACAACCATTGCCTGGTTGTATCTGTAAGACACCCGTTGTCGAAGAGTATCCCTGGCATGATGCGGTCTGAAGTTCAAACTCAAACTCATGCCTTTTCGCACTCCTGTCAAAACCCCAATATACCCAAGATACCCGACCGTCGTCGCAATGGCCGGGCCGCCAGGCGTACGCACAAAATCGAGTTCGACAATGATGTTTCTCAATGGATGCATCGCCCAGTCAAGAGTCCGAAAATGAAGTATCCGCGTCGCGTTCCCACCAGAATCTGGATCAAGAGTTCTGACTCCACCGCTCGTGCATCCCAGCAAAAGATCCAAGAGAACATTGAAAGCAACGAGGATGTGCATGGGAATGCCGATCGCTCTCGAGATGCCGATCAATTCTGCATTTTCCTCATCTGAATGAACGCGTCGCATGAGCAGCGGCGAGATCGCAGCCAATATTCTCCCTGCGGATTTTCCGACGAGCTCATCGAGGAGGGCGTAGAACAGGGAGGGTAAATCGCATGAGTCGACGGCGGTCTTGAAGTGCGGAACGATATGGTCGTAGCGGGTCTCGGGAGGGAGAGATAGATCGACGGTAAATTTGGGGATTTCGCCATGTTCCGACATTGTGAAAAAGAGGAAGAAGAAGTTGAGAAGTTGAGATTGTGCCAGGAGCTGGAGAAGGAGGGGATAAATGGTGAGAGTTGAGTTTCATGGGCAACTCCAATTGAGGCGCTGATGCCTAGAGCTGTCATCGCAGTTGGTGCACATGACGTAAGCTTGTGTGAAAATGAGGCTTAACAAACGAGGCACTGCAATTTTTGAAATACAATTTGCACCCGAATGTCACAACAAAAAGCATCTTTCGTTTTGACTTTTGGAGGAGGAAGCACAATCAAGGTTTGGATGGTGTTGATTCAGTGACTTCGCTCCACGTGTTATTCCCGAGCTGTTGGGTCATTGCTCTCTAGTTATTTCCAGAATCTGGACTCGTGATGTGATGGGTCTTTTTATATCTTGTCCAATCAAAAGCCCGCTTGGATTTCAGTGGGACTGGGTGGGACTTCGTTGATCCAATTAAAGGAGGGTCTGAGTTCTAGTGGGGTCAACTCTCTCCCCACCTGGCCCGATTTACCTAACCTAGAGTTTGATGATGTTTCGATTTACTTTATTCCAGAGACGATTGACTGTGAAAATGAGGGTATTAAATTCTGGCTACTTTATAAGAGTCTGCAAAATTACTTTCTAGCTGCCTGGATCAAACATGTGTCCCAGATCGCTGGTACTATTATCATCCGCAGTTTTTAGTAAAAGTTAACAACTGCTGTTCTGAATCTGCACATAGGACTGCGTGTTCACACTCGGAACTTGGGTCCTTCAACGCATCCATCGTAGAATATTCATTAGTAATTCCAAACTTTGAAATCGCCCAATTGCACAAAATTCTCTGTAGTTCAGAGCAATAACCCGAAGCTAGTAATTCGCGCTCTCATGCCACTCATACAAGTCTTCCGAAAGAGTGCAGGGCAGCGATTGCTCAGTGCGTAATGAAACGTTGCTTCACAAAAACGTGACGCGAGAAATTCAACCGAGTCATTTAACTTCAAGCATAATGCTTAAATAAATCTCCGCAAGTCCCATGCCATCTAGTATCTTTGCCGAAGTCAGGTGATAGCAATACCTGTTACGTCCCGAGCTGATGGACGCCAAGACCGGCTATACCGGCCTCACTGCCGCGGATTTCGTCTGTGCTGGTGTATTCATTTGCCAATATTTGTGCAAGTCAGGTGCTGTTTAATTCTCAGATGATCACAAAACATTGCTTGTACCATGATAGGGGTTTTGTAGTGCAACAATAAACAAGCGGTGCAGAACAGGCAGCAGCCGGAAACCATAGTCTTTTCTCTCATGTTACTGAATCACCCCAACTTTTTCCCATGCCACAACCCCATCTCTCCTATCATGGGGATGTCCGGCGGTGACCCCACGCGTGATTCTCCACAGAAAACACATCCCACGGAGAATAAACTTCCCCTGACCTTGCTCACCGGTCCGGCGCCCTTCGGCCCAAACCCTTGGATTCGGCCCTTTGGTTATATCCGGGGAGCCTCACCTTGACGGGTAAAAGGTGAAGGTTATTCCATTTAGCCTTGTTCCCCGATAGGATCGCTGAGCAAAATTGGAGATTTGGGTATCGCGTTGTCGTGGTTTCGCAAGACCTCATGGGACTTGTCATGTTGTAGCTAGGACTCCCTTTTTTGAAGGCTCCGCTGAAAATGAAAGGAATAAATAGAGGATTGGGACCGCGTTGAAGCTTAGAGCAAATCAATGAGCTTTGGGTTTATAAGACATTGACAGGCAATATGCTTGGGAACAAGTATGTCCATTATCCCTTACAGCTTTGAGGTAGTAAAATAGAGCTGATGCGACAACCAGATCTTTCACTATCAACGGGGCCGCCTGCGGCGCTGAGGCTCTAGTCTTAGCCCTCATCACCTCTCTTGGAGGATTCCTCTTTGGATATGATACTGGTAAGCGGTTCTCAACCTCTTGGAGTTATTGAATCTGACGCGAAACAGGTCAAATCTCGGCTATGCTTCTATTCAGAGACTACGTCGATCGTTTTGCTCAAACAGACGATGACGGCAGGAAATACTGGGTCCCCGCCATCCAAGGTATCCTTGTGTCACTTATGAGCATCGGATGTCTCATTGGAGCCTTGTCAGGATCTTAGTAAGTCTCTCATCTCAATTGGCGTAACTCTCTACTAACATCGCGATTCAGCACGGCAGATTGGTACGGTAGAAGATGGAGTCTTACCATTTTCGTCGTCATCTTCCTCCTCGGCAACGTCATCCAAATCACGGCCATGTACTCGTGGGTTCACATGATGATAGGCCGTCTCATCGCCGGTCTTGGTGTCGGTGCCTTGTCCATCGGCGTCCCCATGTTCCAGAGTGAGTGTGCACCGCGTGAAATCCGCGGCGCTGTCGTGTCGTCATATCAACTCATGATCTGCTTCGGCATTCTCATCTCAAACATCGTCAACTATGGCGTACGTGAGATTGAAGACAGTGATGCGTCATGGAGAATTGTTATCGCCATTGAGATGGCATTCTCGATTCCTCTTGGGCTAGGGGTTTTGGCTTGCCCTGAGTCGCCTAGATGGCTTGCCATGAGAGAGGATTGGGATGGTGTGAGGACATCGCTCGCGAGATTAAGGGGAATGGTGAGTGATGTGAAAAATCCAATTGTTGAGGATAATATTCAGGAGATGAGGATTCTGCTTGAGGAGGAGCGAAAGGTTGGGCAGGGAAGTTGGTTGGAATGTTTTGGTGTGCGCAACAAGGGACCGAAGGTGCTGTACCGAACACTCCTTGGAATGGCTGTGCAGTTCTTCCAGCAGTGGACTGGTGCCAACTATTTCTTCGTAAGCCAACCACTGCTACTGAGCGACAAAGACTTGACATGACATCAGTACTACGGAGCCACTATCTTTGAGTCCGCCGGCATTGACGACCCCATTCTCGTCCAACTAATCCTCGGCGCAATCAACGTCGGAATGACCTTCTTCGGCATCTACTCTGCAGAGAAGTTCGGTCGTCGCTGGCCCCTCATCATCGGCGGCTTGTGGCAGACAGCTTGGCTTCTCATCTTTGCATCTGTCGGAACAGCCATTGACCCTGAGGGCAGCAGTACCAGCGGCATCGTCATGATTATTTCCGCTTGCATGTTCATCGCCTCCTTCGCTGTCAGTTGGGGTCCACTCGGCTGGGTCGTTGTTGGAGAAGTCTTTCCCTTACGCACTCGTGCCAAGCAGGCTTCGTTGGCTACTGCAAGCAACTGGCTTGCAAATTGTAAGTTTTCCTTCATAAACCTAGCGTGCTAATACCAACGTGCATTAGTCCTCATCAGCTTCCTCACTCCCTTCGCTGATGCTGGTATCTCTTACGCCTTTGGCTATGTGTTCGCCGGCATGAATCTGATTGGCACTGTCATTGTATACTTCTTCCTATACGAGTCAAAGACTTTGAGTCTTGAGCATATCGACATGATGTACTGTCTGCCTGACCTCAAGGCATGGGAAAGTGCGAAGTGGACGCCACCCGGGTATGTCACCCGTGAGAAGAAGGATGAGTCTTACTTTGAGGAGATGGCTGCTGGGAAGGATGCAGAGAAGGTTGTTGTTCATAGCGACAGTGGGGTTGAGTGAGATGGAACATGGGTGAGATACGCTTTTATTGGAGGAATGGTAGATACAATAAGTGTACAATATAGATGAATACTAGAAGTGTGTCTGCTTATGGATAAACTTCTCCAGCGTCTCCAATGCAGCGTCCAATAGTCTTGGCTGGCCGAGTGGGAGTCTAATGTACCCTCTCAAACCATTCGCTCCAGGTTCACCGAAACAATATCCTCCGGGCAGAACGACGATACCCTCTTGCTCCGCTAACTGTTTGCTGAACGCGACGTCATCCGTCGCGGATCCGTCCTCGTTCAAAATTTGAACGAAAGCCGTCGCTGCCCCATCCGGCTTAGCCCATCGGCATCGCCGGGCATTGCGCTTAACGAACTCGTCGAGTATGACTATACTTTCGGCGCATATCTGCATGTTTTGCTCCATTAGCTGGGGTAAGACCTCCTCGCTCAACGCAAATGCAGCAACACTATCATCGAGTTGCGACACGCTGGTAGTTGTATAGTCTCGGAGTGTTGTAACCCGCCGCAAGATTTCTGCATTTTGCGATACTACCCAGCCTACTCTAAGCCCAGGTAAGCCGTGAGCCTTAGAGACAGAACCCGTTGAGATGGTACGGTTATAGCCCAAAGAGACTAGAGGCGGCGGGCGGTTGCTCGTGTGAAATAGAGGGCTGTAAACTTCATCAGAGAAGACTACAATGCCACGCTCTTGGGCGAGGGCCAAGATTTCCTCCAGTTTATCCTTAGAAATGACAGCTCCGGTAGGATTATTTGGGTTACTATTGTCTTGTCAGTTCCATCCTGGTATACAATACGGATATAAAAAGAGCTCACTTAATAATAATAGCCTTAGTATTAGGCTTAATCATACTAGCAAGCTCTGCCACATCAGAGGACCAATTATCTTTCTCATTCATAGCCCACAAGCTGACATCAACTCCCTTATACCTTGGCAAAAGATATAACTGCCCATACGTGGGGTACTGGCAGACTATATGGTCATTAGGGCCACAAATTGCAGCCAAAACGAGATAGTTTGCCATAATGGCACCCGGTGTGATAACCACATTAGCAGCTGTTAATGGGGCTTTGGGCGAGGAGTGCATCTTGGCGATTCGCTCTCGAAGGCGCAAAGAACCCTGCAGCGTGCCGTAGGTAAGCTTCTGGTTTGGATCTAGGGTTGCATGGCTGGCATCCGGAGCCAGTTGCTGCAACTCGTTAAGTGAGAGTGCAGACACAAATGAGTCTGAAAGTTCATATACGCGTCAGAATCACACAGGTACTGTATTCTCTTTGCAGTCTTACCATAGAGGCAGATTCTCGCTCCTGGCTATATGAGAATACACATTAGTCTCGGATACAAAGAGGGTGGTCTTGTCTGAAGGGCTGACGAACCCCATACTTCTCCACTAAGAACCGGAAGAAAAGTTGGTTAGCTGTCGGTAAAAAGACACTTCAAGTTAGATTTACTGACTCCAATGATCGATCTTAAACGGCTCGGCTCTCTGCATAGTGATCTCAGCCTGGATTGGGCAGTGAAGTGCTTAAGATCTTGAGACAGATTGAAGACTGCTGGGGGGGCAGCAAGGTATATATACCCTTATTAGGGAGGGGTAGTGTGACTAACATATTGATTTGTAAAATGCATTATCCTTGAACCGGTTGAAGGTTGTGATTCTGTAGCTTCTAGGCCAAGGGAGCTATGCATGTAGTGAAGTGCTCGGTACGCTAGCCTCTCCTGGCATGGCCACTTTTGGCAACGTTCCGAGGCAGCGCCATCAAATCATCCTTTCGTTCGACTTTTCTCCATTACTCACAAGCCTTGCCCCATTGCAAAGCAGAGCCGACTACACATAGCGTTGGCCGTAGCATCCGGGTGCCACCGGAGGTCGTATGAAGAACTGTGACAGACTGACCCCGGCTAGACACAAGCATGCCGAATCCAGGTGGGATCTACTTGGGCTGCGAAAGATGCCGTTGTCGCAGAATCAAGGTCTGTAAATCTCGGTTGCTGCAGGATAATTGTTGTTTTCAATGCTGAAAGATCAAAGTGCGATAGGGCGAAGCCGCAGTGCCAAAGATGTGTCAAGTATGGCACGACTTGTCCTGGCTACCCACAACCGCAGGATGTTCGGTTTCGCCATGAGACTAGCAAGGTGACGGCAAAGGCGTGAGTGACCCATTATTTACTGATGCAATGTGGATGGATGAAGGATTAATAGGATGTAGAGAACACTTTGCCGCAGTTGATCAACGTCTCCCCCGCGGCCTTGAGCTTGTCCCGTCGCTTCCGGAGGAAAGGAATCTCAACTGCAATAGAAGCGCCAACAAAAGCCTGGACTTACAATTAGCACCATATGTTGCCCAGTCTTGGGATACGGCCTTGACCCAGTTCTTCTTCGATCAAGTCTTGATGCCCGTGGGTTGGTACTCGCACTTACCGCAGCTTCACTACCAAGCACCTCCCGACAGTTGCATAAGAGTCACCATCTCTGCGGCATCGTTATTTGTGGCTGCCAACCAATCAAACGATGCCGGCATGCTGCAGAAGGCTAGGCGCACGTACGGAGCTGCACTGCAGGCTATTAACAGCTCAATAGCTCACCCCGAGAGATGCCTGGAAGACGAGACGCTTGCCTGTGTTTTATTGCTGCACGTCCTGGATCATCTGACCGGGAATAGCAGCGTCCCAAACATGTCACATTTAAACGCATGTGCGCAGCTAGTAAAAATGCGCGAGGCGAAGGGGTTCCGGACACGGCGCACGCATGACTTGGCACATTCTGTTGTCATCCAAGCACAGCCGTGGCTCATGCAGGGGCTTCCTGTCGATGGAGGCACTCTTGGAAATGAGGCTATCCACAAGTGGCTATGGATGCTGACGTCCCAGACACCGGCAGCCAGGATGGCGGCTTTGAGTCTTGAGGTCGGAAGACTACGGAATCGCGCTATTGGCCTTCTTACACATGGCATACATGGAATATCGAGCCTGATCCATTCTTTAGACCACCTGATTGAGGACATCGTTAGCCTGGAGGCGAGGATTGCGGATTGGCAGACGCATTGCGAGCCAAGGTGGGTTCAAATGAAGACGGCGCTACGTACACCAAACGGTGAAGAGACGCAGGCAAGCTACTACTCGGACACTCAGGTCTCCAAGGTTTGGAACTACTGGCGAGTCTCACGCATTACACTACACAGCATGATGATCAGCCTTGTTGACCACGGACAATCACATCAGATATCGATACCGGGTCGAAACCTGGACGCCATGAAAGCCAACTCGGCGCAGATCATCAACAGCATGATTTCGGAGATAGTAGCGAGCGTTCCATTTCACCTTCAGCAAATTGATACAAGAGGCCGACCGAGCACGCAGCGAAGTCAACGAGTTCTTGGAGGGTTTGCTCTCATCTGGCCATTACAAATGCTGCTCAGTTGCAAATGGAGCTTGGCGTGTCACAAGACTGTGGCGGTAGAGACGTTACATGTCATCAGTAACGTCTTTGGAATCAGTCAGGCGCGATTGTCTTTGTAGATTTGACCAATAATCCAAAGTAAATATGCTGCAAAGATATGTCTATTTAAGCTTGAAGTAAACGAAACGTATTCTTTCTCTTGTTGCGGTTTCGCTTCATTGTTTTTATACCGATGCACGCCTCTTACCACGGGCAAGGAACTCCCGGATGACATTCTCAGTCACCTGCGCGACATCATTCTGATATCCATCCCAAGCTAGGGAGTTATTCCAGTTAATACTACCAACGCTGAAGACAGAACCTCCTCCATTCGTCTCATAGTATACCATGTCGCTCCTCACAAGCGGTGAAGTCGAGCCAAGGGTCCCGATCATGGGGAATATGAGCTCTTCATTGAACAGCATGAAATGATCATCATGTCGCTCGCTGCGAGCAAGCAATATTGCATTGACAGGACTCCCAATCGCGACATCAAGACGATCGAGCTCATCGCCACTTGCACAACCAGCAAGACCCTTTGTTCCAAGGAGTTTTCGGGATTTCTCGGTAAGACCTTTCCAGAGCCATTCCAATGAAGGATTGTTGAGCGCTTCGTCGGTTGGAATGAATGGCCGACCGGGTCCTTTACCTGAAGCACAGCTGCCAATACCCCAAAGCTCGTTGGGCGGGCGGCCGATTGAGCGCCAGAGACCACCGAGTTGGCCATTTAGTGCGTGATGGCGCTCTCCTGGGGGATTTTCATGGGTTCGGGCACCGACGTCAGCGCGTCGGACTTCCATCCGATGAGGCCTCTTGGGATCCGTAACAGATTTCCACTAAAAGTACATCAGCTGTGTTTCAACTCCACGATTGGGTTACTGACATAGAAGCCGTTGCCGCCAGTATAAATAAGCGATCCTCCATTCTTGGCATGGCCCTCGTAAGCGTCAAGAGATTCCGCAGAAGGATATTCAGGGTGAGAGCCAGAGATGACAACATCGTATTGAGACAATGAAGCACAACCGCGGAGATGAAGATCATGGTCTGTGAGAATATCGTAGCCATCGCCGAAATGCTTCTCAAGAAATCCAACCATTAGTAGATCAGCTGAAAACTCTCGTGGTCGCTGAAAACCCCAGTGGATATAATCCGGCCTCACATTCAGAATCGGTCGTTTAGTGGTACTATACACCACGCCTGAACCATCGCTGTGGAGGTCGTAGATAGCGAGACCAAGATCATGGCGCCGCACCATCTTGTAATAGTTATCAGACGCGACGAGCTGAACACCCTCGGGGAATGAGATATGTGTCGACTTTGTCTCGTCATACATATGTTCATTCGCATAGGCGAGGTACGTAAACGTCGAAAAGACAAAAGCAATCTTGGCTTGCGGTCGGACTTCCTTCGGACGGATGAAGAACACAATCGCGTCTTTGAGATCTGACTCTGTATCTTGAACTTCGACCGCATAAGCACCAGAGCGCAGATCAGAAGGGACAGTGAACTCAAAGTCGGTGTCCCAGGCAGCGTCATCAAGATCATCATCATGAAAGTGAATAGCACCAAAACCGTACTTTGCTTCCTTCCAACCGAGGCCAATGAGCTTATGATCCCAGTCATGGCCGCGAATAGCTCGCGTTGGGGCATTGACGAGAACACCATTGAGCCCAGAGCCAGAGACATCAAAGATCTCATCTGTGTCAATCCCAACAGAGAAGTCGTAGCGTGCGATGTCCCAATTCTTTCGACCCAAGGCTTTGAAGCGGGGAGCTTCGATGCGGCCGTTGAAGAAATGCACTGGTAGCTGTGAAGCTGATGTTGGGCCTGCTGCTGTGGTAGCTGCAAAGTACATGGGACTACCAGAGTCAAGACTGGGAGTGCTGGAAAGAGATGTTTGAACGATAGTTGACGAAGGAGCGATTTCGTTTCCAGAAGCAATGTGAGTAAGCTGCAAATGAAACTCATTCGCTCTGAGAGTTATGAAAACATGAAACCATCGACGTTCACGAGCTGATGAAGCGATCTTCTTGACCTCAACGCCATTGCAGGTACCAATCCAGACAACAAGCTGATTATCCCGATCAAGAAGAACAGCTATACCAGCGCCCTTAGCAGCGTCAAGGTTCGACAGGATAGCCTGGGGATGAGTAGCTTTAAGCATCCAAGGCTGAACGTAAAAGTCAATCTCAACGCCTTCTGATTTGCCCATCAAAGGTTCTCTCCTCCATGCATCAACGACAGCGTAAGAACCAGGATGCGACGCCTGAAAACGACCTGCCAACTCGCCCTTAGGTCCATGCTCGATGGCTTCTTTGGCTGGGGCTGGGGCATGGGGCATGTCGAGGCCTTGGAGAAGTCTGACGAGTTGATATTTGAGCTTGGGCTTTGTAGAGGAGATCTTGGATTGTTAGTGGGGAGATTGCAGGGGAGAGGACGAGGCTGGGTACCTTGACGTGGGCTGTTTCACCAGGAGATACTACCCATGGGTCTACGTAGCCGGTGATTTCTTCTTCATCGTGACGAAGGGCAGGGCGGACGGGATATTGTGAAGCAACCATTTTCGCGATCAATGTTAATGAATGGGAAGTGGGCTCAGATGTTTAGTCGTCTTGGTCCTCTGAGTAAGTTACTGCACGGCATTATCGAGCCTCTTGATTCATCACTATATAACATTTTGGCTGGAAGTGTAACTACCGACAGTCCGTGCCTCATGGGTTTCTTATTTCCCGATCGAGTAGTCGTGCTCTAGTGTGTGTCGAGATAAGCTAAGGATGTGCCATGCGGAGAAGTATTCCGAGCCTCTCGGAAAACTCTTATAATTTGGTTGGACAAGAATATTAGACAGTTCGCCGGCGAAACTGCTTTAACTGGATTAGGAAATATCCTTATCTCCATGCGGCTCATTGTCTTTCTTTTCGCCGATCCGCGACATTGGATTCAATTCACGCCAAGACACCACTTCTCTTGAGATTGAGGAGATGATTACGAATGATGATATCCCTGGATACCAAGTGGCCGGGCTGCGATAAGGATGGCTCCGCCCCCGCATTGTGTTGTGCTCTAATTTCTAGCGATATTCTCCAAATCGGGATATTTCTCGTCTCCACTACCTCAGATACAACGTTCGGATGAACGGCTTCACTTTGATGGGTGGAGAGCTTGACGTCAAGAATGATAAGGTTGAGAAACATCTTGCGGGCTACGAAAGTATGGCGCCGACACCAGAAACTAGTGTCAAATGCACAAGAGTCTTAGGGAGATGGGTGACCGCAAGCATATATAAAACAGACAGCAATCCCAGCTGACAGCCCCATCCACCAAGAGAATCCACAGTCATACCATCAGATTTACTCCACCGCTACTCCTCCCTGGATCATGCGCACAATGCCCACTCAGAGTCAGACCGCAGCTAATATGGCAGATCAGATCGAGGCAATCCCCGGAACGGTCCACTTGGTCGACGCCCAGGGAAGCATGGACTCGCAGCACGCCAAAGGAGCAGAACACGACATTGTTCTCGTGCCAGCTCCTTCGGCTCATCCCGATGATCCGCTGAACTGGTCGCCGAGGAGGAAATACCTCTCTGCCTTTTGCATGGCAGCGTATGTCTCCCCTAATTTTGTTGGGGTTCACTGACATGGTGTAGATATGTGCTTGTCATTGGCATCTGCTCCTCTGCGCTGTATTCGACTCTAGGACCGCTGTCGGAGTCTACTGGTCTGAGCTACAATGACTTGAACTCTGGAACGGGATATATGGTATGCAATTCTCCGTTTGATGACTTTGGTGATGGTCTGACATGTTGGTAGTTTCTCTTCTTCGGCTGGGGCTGTATCATCTGGCAAGCCATCGCCATCCAGTACGGGAAGCGGCCTGTGTATCTGTTGACGACATTGGGTACTCTAGTAAGTTTCCAAGTCTGACTCGTGGCATGAAGCTGATAAAACTAGGGGGTTATGGTCTGGCAGCCTCACGTGCGATCAAATGGAGAATGGATCGCGACCAAGATTCTGCAGGGAATTTTTGGAGCGCCTATTGAGTCGTTGGCGGAGATTACTGTTTCAGACGTCGTAAGTCATTATTCTAGTAAGCCATCGGCGTATTAAAGCCTTATGCAAGTGTCGCAGTTCTTTACCCACGAACGCGGCAAGTTTATCGCTCTCTATGCTCTCGCACTCGGCTACAGCAACGGCATCGCTCCACTTATCATGGGCTTTATCAACGATGGCCAGGGCTATCAATGGGTATTTGTGAGTACTCCAGTCCTACTTGGCAAATTGCGTAATTAATAGGGTGTCAGTACTGGTGTGCTATCTTCTGCGCCGTCCTGCTCCTCATCATCTTCTTCTTCATGGAAGAAACCAAGTTCGATCGAGCGAAATACATGGCAACCAACCACATCGAAGGACAGACAGTTTCTAGTACCAATCAGACATCTACCGACCCTGATACCAAAGACGATCTCGATACAAAACACGACGTTGAGCAAGACCAAGTCGCTACTACAACTCTCACCAATATCAGCGCACGCAACGAGACCTTCGATCTTGACAATACCGAGTTTTGCAAGAAATCCCGTATCTCCCGTCTCAAACCAATCGAGCGCAAGAACATGAAGGGCGAGAACAGGCTCATAAGGCTTATTAGCCGTCCGATTCTCCTCCTTGCGTTTCCAATCATCTCATATGCTGGTTTCATCTACGGTTGCAACATCGTCTGGCTTTCAGTTCTGAATGCAACCGAGTCTATGGTTCTGTCGAACAAACCTTACAACATGCCTACTTCGACAGTTGGGCTGACATTCATCGCTCCTCTCATTGGAACAACCCTCGCGTAAGTCCCTGATAACCATAAACGGACCAGAAGCTGACAGAAGCTAGGTGCATCTATACTGGAATATTTGGTGATAGATTCATCATCAAGATGGCGCGTCGAAATGGGGGCTTCATGGAAGCCGAGCACCGACTCTGGCTCTTCCTCCCCTCTCTCATCCTCATTCCCTTTGGATGCATCTTGTTCGGCGTCGGGGCTTATTACGAGGCGCATTGGTTCTCAATTGTCTTTGCCATGGGCGTCATCTCTTTCACCACGACAGCTGGTTCGCAGATCTCCATTGCGTACTGCATCGATTGCTATCGTGATCTCGCAAGTGAAGCTTTAGCCACTGCCATTATCATCCGAAATACGATGGCTTTCGGAATTGGATATGGGTAAGCACATAAACCCAACTCATTGATTATGGGCTCTTACTAATGCTGTCAGTGTCACTCCTTGGGTTGTCAACCTTGGTTATCAGAATACTTTCATCCTGGGCGCATTTGCGGGTCTGGCGCATAATCTGACCATCTTCCCTGTCATGAAATGGGGACGGGCTTTGCGTCAGCGGAGTGCGGAGAAGTATTGGAACACTGTCAAGGAGGGAGCGGATTTGGACCTCAACCATTGATCTTCCATGTTACATGCATGAAGCTACTGTTGCAAAGAATGGGGACGGGTTAACAGTCATATGTAGTACTTTGTCCAGATGTGTTATTTGTAGTTGAGACTCGTGGCTGAGAGTTTAAATCAGCAGACAGAACTTAGTAGTATCTCTAGGTATATACAGCACAAGAAGTAATGAGCAATAAAAAGCACTACAGATACCGCCACAGAGGTCAGACTCAGCCAAGTCTCTCACTGCGTGAATCTAATGGCCTTTGTAAAAGGTAAACGCTAGCCCAGGCCAGTTCAAACAGTGTTAACTGACAATAACTGGCGGTCCGATATACTTCACGTTAAGGGCGCTGAGCAATAATACAACGGCGGCCCCAACCACTCTCGACCGGTCCACAGCGGGTGTCTGTAGGTGCATTCAAGAAGGTGCTGGAATACTTGATATGCAGATCGTCCCACCAGGCCTCAGGGAGTCTTGTTTCGCAGGTATTGCCAGGAGCCACCATGACCACGTAAGGTAACGGGGTAAAAAATGGCTGGTAGTTACCGCCTTGCCCTAGAGAACAGTCAGTCAGGCGGGCGCTACTGGCATATGGGTGATATATACAGGGATCACATCTCGGAAACCCTCGCTGCTCAAAGTTGTTGCCCTTGATTATGAATTCTGAGCGTTCACGTCCCTCTGCACCGAAGACAATACTGAAATAGTCACTTTAAGAGGTTAGTTTCTGGTGTAGTTACTCAATGGGAGTTCATACCAGCTGATGGGGCCGTGACCATCATTCCACTCGCAGCGTTTGTCTAGAGAGCCACTATTTTCGGAAGCCGGAGCAGCCAGAGAGCCTGTAATTAGGGCAAGAAGAGAGACAGCTGAAATACGCATGGCGAAGGAGAAGTTGGTAGAAGTAGTGGTGCTGAGTGCTGGTAGCGCTAGAATGCCGAGTGATGGACAACAAGCTGGGAAGTTATATATACTTAAATATTAAGCTTTAATTAACTCAGCTCACCGCCATACTACCTTATTCAAGCCAAGGCTTTCTGTATATCTGTAGGCAATAACCTGTATCCTAAATGCCAAGAGTGGATTTGGCAGCATTTTAGGTATATAGTGCTACCTTACTTTAGGACTTTTGTCTTCAGGGTCCTCTTGGCTGTACTTATGATCTCGTCTAGCGTACCTAGAATGGGCATAAGACTCGGCAGTCCCATTCGCCTAATTGTCGCCCGTCAGATATCTCAGTGTGATTGGGTCTAGCAGAAATAGAGGTGGTATTTCTGAATCTTTTTTTTAGATCTCTAAATCTCATTGGGTGGAAACTGAATATTAGTCACCTTGTTCTTCTCTATCTCTTGGCTAGTTATCTTGTTCCTATACAAGAGAACCTCCAACAATACAACCCTAGGCTTACTGCCAAGAAAGCGCGAATAGCATTGCAAAAGCTTGCTCAATCTGCTATCCGTCTCGCCTTTTTCTAGGCTGCCACTGCTACGATATCTGGCAGGCCTTAACACCCCAACCTTAGCTCATTGAGATTGAAATCGGTGAATAGCTCCACATCCAGAATGCATCGATATGAACATCAAGTGATGAAGAAGTGTAATTTTAGTGAGAATCACTGTTCTGAAAACACCAGGAACTCCAAAGACAGAGTTAAACGGTGGACTTTATACCTCGGCGACTCTGTCAACAACCTAATTAAGATTGCCTATTCTGTTCAGGCAGCGTATCACGAACCATGGCCTCCACAATGTCAGGCTTCCTTTTATTCTTTACTTCTCAACTGGAAGATAAGATATATACTTTATGATAGCAACCATTGCTTCATATCTAACGTTCACCTTTCAATTATTATCTTGTTATCTGTCTGCATAAACCACTCATATACTGAGATACGCCTTGTTCAAAACACTTTCTAGGCCTGTATTTCTCAACAGTATTTTCATTAAATCCCTCCAATCCGTCACATCATGGCCCCATTCGTCATTCGCTGAATTATAATGACTTTGATGATAATGAGAACGCTTGCCCATCTATTCCTTGTTACAAGATCCAGGCCTCTATAAGGATTAACCGCGTTCCTCACCAAGCCGATAGCGGTTACTTTAAACTACTAATTATCCTTCTCCCAGGTCTCCCTGCAACCTACTCTCACAAACACCAATGTCCCTAAACGCAAGAAAGCTATCTGGCGCAGCTGGAATTTTTTAAAATTGAAAATTCTGTTTTTTCCTTCTGAACTTCATAAATGGTCTGAGTTTCAAGCTGGCAACCGAATGATCCGAATGCCATGCCGAAAACATCTACTGTCATCTGATTAACATTACTGAGGGTTGTTTTGGTGACCTTTCGCGAGGAGACGAGTGGATTTCGGATCCATAAATTGCATCTTTATGAAATATACGTTATAAAGGGCAGCCAGATATTTCCAAGTTGCATCATCCCGGGCGCTTCCAAAGGAGCCTTAACATAATATAGCTAGAAGTCTAATCCACGTGCGACAGATTATAGCATTAATCAGTAGCTGAGAGACAGAGATAATGCATCTTCACATCAGGTTAGTGTCTCTCGAAGACCTTGCTGAATGATTCCCCGAGGTTTCCTGACCGTCATAACGATTGCTTTCATACTTAGACTGACAGCTCATGCGTGGAGATTTCCAGCAGTATTATTAAGATATATATTGATTTATTAAACATTGATTGATTACCGAGAATTCGCAGCAATAATCTATATTGCGTCAGGACAAAGGAAACAAACGAGTGGAAGTTGGGTATCGCTGCCTCAAGCCAGAGACAAACGCCACCCTTAAAAGACAAGGTACAAAAATAAACAATCCATCATCACAAGCATAAGCTCATGATTCATCAAAGGCGCAGTCCCTACTCTTCAGTCTTATCATCCTCCTTCTTCCCATCATCCTCCGCCTCCGCCTCCTCCCTCGCCAGCTGCTCCTCAATCTTCTTCTTCTTCTCCAAATTCCTCTCTCTTTTCTTCTTCTCAGCCTCTTGCCTCCTCTTATCGCGTCTCTCCCCAACAAGATATCTTGAGTTCTTGATCGCCGGGAACACACCCTTCAACGCAAGCCAGAGGTGCGAGAAGGCTTCTTTGAAGTGTGTCTTTGTCTCGTTGTAGTTGGCACGGGCGAGGGCAGCTCGCTTCTTGGTGCGGTAGGCTTTTTCGGCTTTGGCTGCTTTGGCGTATTGCTCTGATGCTTGGCGGCGGGTTGTCATGAGGAGATGCTCACTGCCGCAGGTGCTTACGGGACGGGGAGTTGGTTCTGTGGGGGCGGTGTCGGTCTCGGATGAGGCCTCTGTCTTGGATTTTGATTTGGCCATTGCGGAGAACATTGAACGCTTGGTGAATTAGGGATGTGATTAATTTCCTGTATTGGATTGATTGTGATGGGTATAACGAATGGCTGATGGGTGCGAAACAAAACCGCATGAGGGAGAAGCAAGGAGAACAAACACCAGGGATTACAGCTCTTTAATAACCTTGACAGATGTTCGTGAAACCTTGCGTCTGTCGATTAGCCGATGACTGGATGTTTTAGTCTATGTAACCTCAACATGCCATTATTTATGCAAACAACACTTTATCCATAGATGCATGATATTCTCCGTCCCTTCTAGAGCTAGAAGCTGAATTTAATCCCTGTCATTTAATGCATTGGTTACCCGAGCTGCTTTGCATGAGGGTGCAATTAAACTCGCTTTTAGCCCAGGACTGTTATGCTAAATCCTAAAAAGACTTAGGTAAGCTTAGAGTACTTTAGTATACTTTAGGATGGGTTTAGTGGAGCTTAGACTAGGTGTTTTTGACACATTTTGCTTAACATCAGAGGTTATCATGTCCCTTCGAGAAGAGCATATCATCCCACTAGGGCTATAGTGCATGAGACTGTTGCGCACGGACGCCATGCCATTGGCCGTTCATCAGTGGTCTCCTTGATGAAACATGAGGGAAAGTAATTAGTCAAGACTGTTATAATTTAACGAAGCTCTCTAGAGAATGTGTTGTCAAGCAGTTTACCATGCGATGGGATCAAGACTACTCTCTAAAGAATTTTATAGGGACAAGTCTATGGCATTTCCTGGGTTCAGCAAGCATATTGCGCGCCAATAAAAAGGTGCAGGGTAGTTGTTTGTCATCCAGCCATCTCACTCTTGATATTTCCTAATTAGGCAGTAATGGGACTTCACGCTAACAAGCCGCACAGAGGGGATGATCTCTTAAGAGGCAGATGCGACCATATATCTACGCATCGTGCATTGAAGTCACTCATCCACTATTGCTATTCGACTCGCAGAGATCAATATATAATTTAATGGTCTATGCGACCTAATTACTTTCCTTCCAGACCTTACTCCTCGTGATGCTTAGGCCAGATACGTCGACGCGCCCATTCCCGAACACGTTTTCCAACGAAGTACATGACAACCCCCATGGCACTCAGAACACCGCAGATAATGGCAAGAATGTTCATGGCACCGTCATATCCAAGGGACTCAATCGAAGGCACGGTCGCATAGCTCAAACCGAATGAGACGAAACCTCGACCAGCGCAAACCACGAGAAGAAGAGGTCCAGACTTGTTGGGGTAACTGTCCATGACAAAAGTGATTCCGACCAAATTCGCACCGAGGAATGAGAAGAAGCCGAGATGGTATGGAGCGACGATGGCGATCCAGTGATAATCGTTGGGCGAGGCGGCTGCGTGGCCGTACACAATCGCTGAGATGATGGCACAAGCCGCTGGGACGATCAGAACAATAAGACGATATTCAGGCTGTATCGGTTAGTATGCGATCTTGAGCAACGGGAGGGGATATGTACCTCGAAGACTCCCTTGTTGCGTCGACTCATGAATTTGCAAATGATATCCGAGCCGAATCCAAGCAGCGGGACAGCAAGCAGACAATCAATGATCTGAACCAGCTGCACATAACCAAGAAGCTTGCCGTTAAAGTTATAAGGCGGCTGCACCAAGATTTGAGCAAAGGTTGAGGCTTGGTAGATGTAAAGACCGAGGAAAGCACCATTGAGAATGAAGATCCAGAAGATAGGCGGTAGGATGAGAGAGAGTCCAACGTCCTTGTAGAAGGAGACGAGACTCTTCCAGTCAGCCTTGCCGTGGAATAACTTTATGTCATCACGCCATGTTCTCTCACCGAACTTCTCAGGTTGGAGAACAACGCCGTTGCGGGTTGTGACTTGGTATAGGACCTCGTTTGTACCTTCGCGGGCTACGTTGCCGTTCTTGTCGAGCTTTAGATGAACTGCACCCTCTGTTCAAGGTTAGCACTTGGCATTGAAAAAAGCGGGAAAGACTTACCAGTCGCGTCTTCGGGTCGATCGTACCGAGTCTCGGCGAGGAAAAAGATAGACATAATCATCGTGAAGCCATTGATGATGGTCATGATACCATACCACCAAGGCAATCCAAGCGACGGAACGATGTACGTAGTCGCAGTAAAGAGAGCAGCTGTAAGAGTGTTCTGAACACCGACAAAGTAAGACAACTTGACACCATGTTGATGAAGGAAGTGAATCTCCTGCACAATCAACGGCGCAAGAGCCTCACTCTGTCCAGCAGCAAGACTGAAGATATTACGTCCCGCAATATGGCTGGTAAGCGACTTTGAGCAAGCACACCAGATCCCAGAAACCGTCAGAAGAAGCAAGGAGAAGAGAAAGACAGGTCGCCGGCCGATGGCGTTGGCGAGAGGCATAGAAAGCAGATTGCCAATTCCCATGAAGAGAGTGGGATACGTAAGTAAGTCGCTGACACGCTTGGCATTGTCGTTGTGATAGAGCGCGTAGAGCTCTGGGGCTACGGAGCCGAGACCGGAAGTTCCTAGGACTGAGATACCAGAGTAGAAGCCGACGAGGAGGATGATCATGTACTTGCGCCAGACCGGCAAATTAAGAGGATCTATTAAAATTTGAGTTTAACATAATTAGAAAGAATGAGGTGTGTCTACCTTTGGGATCAGGGCTAGGTGTCGGCACGAGAACGACAGTTCCATCTTGATACAGATTAACCGTACCAGACGCATCGTGCGCTTCATGATGAGGTGTCTTGACGATATCCTCAACAGCATCGACGTCAGGTTTCACACCGAAAGAATCGCGTCGCTCAGCCATGACTACACCTTGTCAACTGGATGAGTTCTGATGTTCCATGTTGAAAGACGTGACGAAACGAGGTTTATATCAATTGATTCGCCTCCGGGTCGGAGTCAGGTCTGGACCTTTGTGCTAAGTTAGTCTGATAGCGTAACGAATAGATTCCGATTGGTTCGTATGCGATGCGATCGAAGAGAGAGGTTAACATGCGGGGGTGGAGCCGAGTCTCCGAGGGGAATGAATGCGGGGAAGGCAAAAGGTTTACCGATCGTTTATTAAAATACGCTGTCTGCGCCGCCGTCGGCTCGGAATCTCACCACCCAAACACAACAACTCCAGATCTTGAATCACCCTTCAAACCCTGGTCGCCGGAACCCGTCTTCATCTACCGGCATCGACACCAATCCAATCATCACCTCCCCCACGTTTCCGGACCCCCATGCCCTCCCCAATGGATACCGAAGACAGCCCCGGGGTCCCCAGATCCAGCAAACGGCGCCGTCTCAATTTCGCATGCAACTACTGTCGGAGTCGCAAGACACGCTGTGACGAGCAACAGCCCTCTTGTCAGGCTTGTATCCTCGCTGGAGTTTCTTGCGTCACGGAAGATAGGCGTAGACCGGGGAAGGTTATCAAGAGGCGAGAGGCGGGCAAGTCAACGGATGGAGGGTCTGTCACGTCTGCGAGTCCGTCGGAGTATGGATTGCAGGCTGGGGCTGTGGAGAGGAGAAATTCAGTTGCTGAGCCGAGGACTATTGAGGTTGTTACTGGGCCGATACGCGCGCGGTCACAGAGTCCGAGACCGTCGCAGAGTAGAGACTCCTCTCATACAGATACCATTAGCAACCCGCTGCCGATCTGGCGACAAAGTGCTGGTACCACGTCTTTCCAGGTATTGACGGAATGGCTCGACCTGGCTTGTTTCCGGCTCAGCATCCCTTACCATTTTGGTTCCTATCCCCCGTCTTCTCTGAACCCGCAATCGGCATCTCAGCCCCAGCGTGGAATTCCGATTACGCCGGAGACATGGGTGCCCCAGACTTTGTTTGACGCGTATGCTAGGGAGATACATACTTTTTACCCTGTTGTGAGGCTTGACCAAGCTCGTGCGGATGTAGTGCAATCTCATCCAGGAAACTCGGCGTCACATGCTGTCGATATTGGAGCGCTGAGAAGTCATCTGCTCTTCGCTGCCGGCGGATGTATCCTCCAACATGCCGAGCGAAAGGCCTACATGACTGAAACACTATCACTAGCCCGCAACGCACTGGGACATCTCATTGGAAACGTATCATACGACACCATCGAAGTTCTCTTTCTATTCTCAGTATGTCTCCGCCTAAACGACGAAATCATTTCAGCCTGGACAACTCTCGGCATCTGTCTTTCCATCGCCCACTCACTTGGTCTCAACAAACCAGGTAAAAATAGAAAGAAACCACTGGATCTCGACGCCTGGAATCCTGCTTGGTGGGCCCTATACAGCTACGAGAAGCTATTCTCATTCCAGCTTGGATATGTATCAACCATCTCGGATGATGCATTCGACACTCTGGAACTAGATGTTGTTAAGTCTACTACTCTTGAACCGTCCCGCATTGCATTATCGATGGCGAATGTGTTCAGTAAGATGAGTCGTCGGTGTGCTACGGCGAGACAACTTGAGGAGAGAGCTAGTAGAAGGGCTCTTGAGGCGGTGGTAAAAGAGAAGGTCACGAGTACTGGAGAGGCATTTCTGATGTTGACGAATTGGGCAAATAGTGTACCGACTGGTATAAGGTATGCAATCTCACAGCAGAGGCTCTATGGTTGCTAAGATGGAACAGGCCTACGTCGGACTTTATGCGCGTACCAGAAAACTTGGGCCTCGCGTCATTCGTGTCTCTACACTATCACAACGCGTTAGTTCATCAAAGCCATCCGATAACTCTTGAAACTGATATCTTGCAGCCTCATCATGCTAAACCGCAACTCCCTTCTGATCAGCAAAAACGCCCTGCACATGGCAGTAGAGATCATCGCCAAAGACACGCCATGGGAGTACCAGATCCGCAACGGGCAATCGATGGTAGCAAATTCCGCACGAAAGATCATTCATCTTCTCGCTGACAACGATGATACGGCGTCGCATCTTTTCGCACCGGCATACTTTCCGCTGCTCCATGCTATGTATGTCTTGGCTGTTCATATTTTGAAACAGCCGCATTCGCGTGTCTCGAAGATCGACCAAAGTGTGAGTTGCACCATGTACCGCAATACTTCATTGTGCTAATTTGGACAGCTTCTTGTAACTGCTACTGACTTGGTTCGCTGCTACTGCGTTGGACTCAGTGAGGAGGACCGCTTGAACACTATTCTAAATGGTCTTCTTCGTGTCGTCCAAGAAGCTATGAAGCCTAACCCACCACCAACCGATAACGACCGCAACACCCCAGCGCTAAACTCATCTACAAGTCTATCCGATCAGAATGTGACACCCTTGACCGATCACCAGACATTCACAGAGACCGTTGGCCAGTCGGATCCTGCGCTCGCGCCTCACTTCTCGATGGACGAGAGCATACTCGATCCGTTCTCGGGCCAGCCATTCAATATGCCGATACTACCTGATGAGATTGGCTGCGACTGGGCGGACTTTGAGAACTTGTTGCAGAGACTTGAGAGCGAAGGTTCATTGTATCCTACTGATGAAGGAATGATTATTGATATATAGTGCAAGCTGGCGATCTTTGCTCTTCCTCCTGTTCAAAGTTTTCTAATTTCCTATCGTTTGTGCATTTTGACAAACAAACCCGTTTGACGCGGAAACCACCCTGAGATGATCTTCATTCTGACGTTTAGGTCCGCGAGTTGGATCTCATACCGTGACACCAATGTTGCTACAACTTTGTAGATCTGAATGAGCGCGATGTGTCTCCCAATACAAATCCGAGATCCCCCACCAAAAGTCAGATCAGCTGAATTCATCTTTCGTAAACGTCGTTGGTAGTCCTCATCATCTTCGTCTTCCGTCTTAAGCCATCGCTCAGGACGGAATTCATTCGCGTCTTCACCCCAGACTCTTTCGTTGCGGCCAATAATATATGGGCTCAAACCCACAGAAACCCCTGGAGGCACAAAACTACCATCAGGAAGAGTCAACCCTGTATCTGGGACGTAGCGCTCGAGAGGCATGGCAACAGAGGGATGCATCCTCAACGACTCTCGGACGACCGCGTCAAGGTAAGGCAGGGATCGAGCTGTACTGTATGGCACAACCGCATCATCATCAAAGCCCTCTGCCAGAATTTCGGCTTTCAGCTTGGCCATGGCATGTGGGTTTTGCAACAAGAAGTCAAAGATAGCACGTAGTGCAATAGAAGTCGTGTCAGCTCCAGCCAAGATGTTGCCTAGCAGGAAATTCAGCACGAGACTTGCATCAACCGAATCTGGGTTTCTATTCATGCCATCGATGAAGTGGTCCAAGAAGTCAGGCTCCTCTAAATGTATGTCTTGATCCCGCTGCTCGAGCCGGCGCTGAAGTTGCGTGATCGCGAAATGAGTGATATGACTCATATCCGGCGGTCCAATACGCACGATGGGATTCTTGTTGAGAAGCCTGTCCATGAAGGGAACTTGGCCGATCTGGGCGAAGTATTCCACTGATAATGCAGATGCCATGATGGTCTCATCAAAGTCGTGGCCCTTGATCATGTATCCGAAGGACTGGCTGAAAGTCAAGAAGCCGATTATATCCCAGGTATCTAACTCAGTGAGCGAGCAGTCAAAGGTTGGGACGACATGGGTTACTCACATAAGCTGAACCACTCGGCCAGGTCGAAGCTCTCAGTGCCCTTTAGGAATCGGTCGTCGATTTGCTTGCAGAGCTCCTCGATTACCTGGTTCATCTTGGACTCCAAGGTCAGAACATTGCTCGAAGAATAATACTTAGCCATCGGCTTCTTCATCTGTGTGTGTTCCGCCGGGCTCGTGGTACCAAATATGTTATGGCTGATCTTGCCACCAACAATGGTACTGTTGTTGAGGTAAAACTCTGTCTGAAGCAGGAATTAATTACGCGCTATAGACTTGCATTCTGGACTTACCTTGAGCCACCTATTGTCAGTGCCATAAATGGTCTTTATCAATTCGGGATAGTCCAGGTCTAATAAGTTGGGACCTATTCTGACAACAGGCCCGTATTTCTTGTGAAGCTCTTGGATTGTCCATTGGTATTTCTGAGACCGGACTTGATATAGACGCCAAACATTCGTCCACTCTAGCGGTAAATCACTGTTACCTCTTGTCCGTCATCTTGACCTCTGGCACTCACTAGCAAGAAAAGGACCAGGATATTGTCGCAATGGAGACATCAGCGTCGATATCACCCACCAGATTAGGGCAGCGCAAAGCGCGATGGCTGTGAAGATACTTAAGTTGTCCATCGTGGTGGGGTGTCGGCGAGATCTTTTCCTTTCTGGTACAGGCTCGGTTCGCTCGTTCTTCAATAGCTCCAGCAGGATATTCAAGATTTCGATAAACATGTAAGCAAGTGAAGAATGGTTCCAGTAATTGTTCCAGTGCACAGATTAAATACCAGGTGCTGGGCCTTCATTATGCCCGGGACCCGTTGGCCGACCCTATACGCAAGAGCATAAACTATTGATGTTGTGTTACCTACTTACGACATGTGGCGCGCCTTCAAGCAATCATGGGACGATTAGATATCAATATAATGCAAGCAAGCGACTATATAAGCAACCTGATTTGCTCTTCACATTGAAAGATGCAGTGATTCGACTTGATTAGCTTTGATTGGCGCTGAGCTCCTTGGCTGGTAGTTTAATCTGAGACATACATGGCCGATGACGTCGGTTTTCCTCTGCCTCAAGCAGATGGAGGATCAAACCAAGCAGAGATCTGCCATCAAAACGCTGTGCTATCTGGGTCAAATGTCTCCGCCCATCTCAATATTTCCATTTAACTGGGCCGTATTGGCAACCAAGAAGTTTCTGTATCCCTGGTATCGACTCTGGAACTGTAGAGAATACCTATCTGATCCTCGTGTGATGGGCTTGATGAACCAGACATTCGCGTCATTCGTGTCGTCATCCGGGATCTCGACAGCTTCCCATTGCGACCAGGACATTACCAAGCGCATTCCAGTTGTGTCTTCACTAACCCCTAGGGCATAACTGCTACTTGGTTCATATTCCGAGAGGTCATTTGGAAGAGCAATTCGCTTGGCAACTACTGCCCAGTATCCAATGATCTGCTTTTCAATTACTCATATTCTGTTTGAGCGTTAAAAAGAATGTCTTATACGATTTATTTTGAAGTTAAAGAGTAGCTAGGAAACACAGCAGCTCGTTGAGGGAGGAACAAAGCAAACAGTATTAACATCTGACAGCATCCTTTCGTCCACGAAACGGTATCTATACCTTACCACTTCCAGCCCAGCCTGGATTACCTCAAAGTCACCCTCTTGGCCTTCAGGCCATAGAGATTAATTAATGACTTAATTGGTTTGACTTCTGTTAACCCCGCGACGAAACACGTTCCGACAAACTGATAACGCTTACCAACTTCCCGCAGAACGGCTACTTGGTTGAGGCCGTTGAGTAGACAAACCAAATCGCCCTCCTCTACCCTCGGGGGAAACCTCCCAATATAGCCCTTCTTCGTCTCAGCTATGGCGTGGTTATAGGGCTTACACTTTGCGCCGAGAAGCTCAATGTAGTGATATTCCTTCATGCATTGGTCCTCGTCTTCGTCGTCGTCGGGATCCTTGACAATTAGGTGAGGGTACAAAGTGAGAGAAGGAACACTTACGGGGACTTGTGCAAGAAAATTTTCCACGTAACAAAAACGGGCCAACATAGCTCTAGAGCACTGCTTTCCCTTCTGGAATGGACGACGGAAACGAGCCAAAAACTTCAGAAAATCCAGGCCGTTTTCAATAGGGAAATCAGTCTCTTTGCTCTTGGAAACCGCAAATGGCTCGAGAAGATGACGCAAAGCAGTCAATGGGTGGCCGCATGAAGTGTAGCTCTCATGGCGTAGAGCAAAGTCCAAGGCCCAGGTTATTGGCAAGCCTTCTGAATGGCGAAGCTCTAGTCTTCCGTAGTCAGAAACTCTGGGACCTATCATTTTGATGCGATCCAGAATATACAATGTGACCTCCATGTCGGGACCGGTTATTCTTTCGTGAGGTTCTTTTTCAAAAATACTCTCAATATTACTGTTGCCTGGAAAAGCCACTGCGTCTGCAGCACCTCTAGTAGATGGTTCTGATTCTGCCTCTCCAGGGAAGTTTGGACCCCATGACAGCATATCAAGGTCAGCTTTCCAGCCATAACCAACTCCTGCAAACATGAGAAGGCCTAGAGGCCCTCCAAGGAGATCGTTGGACAATGGTTGGTCACGGTAGACTTTGAGATACTCCGCCATGAATTCCCTGCTGACAGATCCAATGGACTTGCTTGAACTATAATCAGGGACAATCTTGAGCTTTGTGATACCAAGAAAGCCGTAATAATAATCCTTGGGGTTGGTCGCACGAGCATCTGATGAGTGGCACCAGACATTGGTCTTGAACTGATTTTGGCCCAGCCAATTGCCAACAGAAAGTCCTTGATCTCGACGTCCTTCGAATATGTGGTGTAGAAGCTTCCAATTTTGTTGGTATGCCAATAGCAACTTGAAAAGCTTTTCTTTCTGGCACCAACGAGAGTTTGATGGACTCAACATCCATCCCAACCAGGCTGAAAAGTATTCCAACGTCTGAAGTGAAAATGATCGGGATCCACAAATAAAAACTGCTTGTTTGGCGAGAATGATTTCTTGTCGTATCCATATGCGGCTCCAGTACGGAAGGTCAAAAAGTGGTTGAGCGGGACCCCGATGACATTGCCCTACTATTTCCTCCACTACGCAGAGCGAAGGGTACTCCTTAAGCCATAATAAATGACCGTAAACCTCATCGCAAATCACTTGAAATTTTAAGTCTTCAACTATCTGTTGGAACCAGTGAATCCTGGAAGACACCAATTCCGATAGAAAACCCACGTGGTGGGAGCCTTTTGTCACATTGGCATCGAGCTTGCTGGCCTGTCTTTGAAGCCGATCCTGCCAATCTCTGACTTCCCGACATAGGCCTATCAGATTGTTTTTGCAAAACTCGAGTTCCGAACCATATGGGCCTTGCAGCACCCGTCCAGTGACCGTAGTCGCGTGTTCAAGTGCGTTCGCGAGCTCATAAATCTCGATATACCCAGCTTGCCTGGGTGTTGCGGATGTCGTATCAGCGACTGAAAGTTGCTTCATATCCTTGACTTCCTTGAACCTTTCCAAGCGATCATGTAACTGTGCAATACAGTCTCTCAACTTTTGGTGATTGTTGCAATCTTCCACATTCGCACAACGAGTATACCGCTCAAAGGCTGTGATTTCTATAACGTCGATGGCAGCACCTATCGAATCAGTCAGAGGTCCCAGCCAACAGAGAACAAGACCGCTTTGTGAGTAGATTTCTCCCATCTTGGCAACTTGGTGGCTCTTCTCAGCATCATCAATTTGATTAATGCAGATGGCATCCACCCATAATTTCTGTCCGGCCGCGTGTTCCGATTGACTGAGGTGCTGCGGGACGCATCTCAAAGCGGAGGCCAAAGATGTTGTTACTGGGTGTTTTTGTCCGTTAACAAGAATATCCTCGGTGTTTTCAGGATCGCCCCAGACATAGGATAGTGCATTGAATGCTAGTTGATCATGAAGCTCGGCGACATCCATTTCGCACGATACCATTCCCGTGGTCGACGTGATTGTCAGCAGCCTAATCTGGTTACCAGATAATTTGAGGCTGCCATAAAGAGACGATCCCTGGGGAGATGGCGGGGTGCCATCCTCTCGGGTAACAACAGGGGTATGCGCTTCTGAGGAGCTACGCTTGATTAAAACAGAGTTGGTAGATGGAGCGTTCAACTTACGCCATGATTCAGATACAGTTTACTAGCACCGTCTGACCTATGGGCTCACCAAATGGCTTAGAGTGCAAAATTGGAAAATAGAAGGAGGATAAAGATGAGTCCTGCTAGGGGCTTGCAGTAAATGCACCAGTAATCAACAGATTTATAAGTCTATTAGCAATGAAGCAAATTTTGTAATTTCACTGATAAGGCATACTGCCAGGCTGTGAGGCTAACTGGTGATTTGGAGATAAGAAGTTGGTGGCAGCCAATGACAATGTACTGAATGCTGTGAGATTGCTCTGGCCAACATGCGGGCTGCTTTGGTGCGTGGATCATCGGCTCCGAACGACATACCCAGGCCCCCCAATTCGTATATCGTTAACATAAACTTCCCTGGAGGAATGATTAAGGTGGTATTTTGGGCAAATTATTTTACTTGACCCTGCTGCTTCATTTTTGTTTGCGCAAACGTGATTCGGTCGCGTACCATCTCGTCCAACGAGGACTTATCAATGGATGCAACTAATAGGTAGCAGCGGTAAAGGGTTTTCAAGCTTTCCAGCACTATGGCCAATCACGAAACAGAACGTTACATGTCCCCACGTGTTAGGCAGACTGTACCTGAAGTAGGTAAATTATCAGGTAAGTAATTATAATAAAGAGGCTATCATACGCAGAGCAACCTATTTTACTTTAAGTGAACTAACATCAAGATAAAAAGAACGTTAGTGTAATATATAGACTAATAAGAACTAATTACGATAGCTTATACAGTGATATATAACTAGTACCTAAACCGACTGACTGGATCAGTAAGTTTACAGACCCGGAGGAACTGTTCTTGTATCCAGACGATTTTGTCCCTGTGCAACTCACGACAGATAAGCTCACCGCCCTCCTTTGACAGCACTTTGATCAGGCTATTCAGGTGAAGCAGTGCGTGCGAGGGGCCTTGAATCAGTATATGTCGCTTGTAATCAAAGAGACTCATTGCCTGGTCCCCTCGGAGATACTGGGTACGTATAGCTTCATCCAAGTCTTGGTCGTGGTAGTTGGGGAATCTAATCGCTGGGTCGTCCAAGTCGTGCAAACCCCCGTGATTTCGGCGGTTGCCCAGGTAAAATGGCATGGACCGACAGATTGAGTCCACCAACTCCCTGCCGTGATTAGGATCTGGGAAACTGGAGTCCTTCATAGCAATCAAAATGGTTTGCTGCAGCGCCTCGGAGGGTGCCTTGGTAAGCAGGTAGAACTGCATCCGCAGGACCATGAGCTGGCAAACGCGCCATACATTCCAGATGGTGGCGATCTGGACGGTTGGGTATATATCGCAGAACCCGAAGTAAGCGAAAGTGTCTTCTTGGGGTATTTTATAAGGCTGCCACGAGGGCGGCACTAAGTGAATCCAATCCAAGAGTTGTGCGTTAACGGATGAAGCGTCCTGCCACCAAGTCGCGAGGGTAAGCCCATCCAGGTTGTTCTTGGCTAGCCCGCACATAAAGGTAGATAGTCTCTTTTGCAAACCGCCAATCGAGAGCCCGATCAGGTCCAAAACTGCATTCGGGCTCGCTGGCATAGAACAGTCCCACCCTGCATCGAACCAAACATCCAGACTCGAGGTATCGTCTAGTTGCAGTTCCATATAGTTCGACACATCGCAGTGCCGCAGGTAACCCCTCAAGTAAGCACGACAATCCGAGTCGGGGACACTCCCGGTGCCATGATCGAGCAATGCACGAGCCCCGTCCTGGTGTGTGCGCATGGTATGCTGATGCGTCGATCGAGCAGCGATGCTCTCGTAGAAATGCATCAAGATAGCGCTGAGTACAGTACTGTCCTTTAACCGCTCGAGGGGGTCATCGAGAGCTGCTTGCAGGCGGCTCAACGCTTTGGTAAATGGAGGATGAGGCGTTCGAAAGGTGTTTGTTGGGGATTTCCATAAGCTCCAGAGCTTCGTTGCCACGGCGGCCAGGACGGTCGAGAGGACGGAGTCGGGATGCTCCTTGGCTACGGCGGGGAAAAGAGGTTCCAGGAAACCCTGGGTCGAGTTGAAGCTGCGTCCCAAGCCTGCGATTGAGGTGAGGAAGAAGGAGACAGCAAATGATTCGTCGCTGGGGGAAATCATTGCTGGTATGACAGCCTTCATTACCCATTCAGGTGTCATCGACTTGCGAGGGCTTCTGAACCGTGATGTCGACGGGAGGAGCTTTGCACCAGCGCCCTGGTCCTTGAAACGAATCCCGCCTGTCTTTTTCGTTGATTCGTAACCTTCACACACGCGTCGCAGCCGGAGACATTCACTACAACTTGGTCTGTTCTTGTCGCATTTGACTCGTCGTTTGCGGCATGTCAAGCAGCCCTTTGAGGGGCCATGGTTGACCATGTCTACTGCGCAGTAGGCCGATGTATGTAGCTTCTAGTCGCCACGCGGTCTGTTTGGTTTGCGACTCGTCGCATCCAGGGACTGAGTTAAAAACACCGTCATGCGGAAATTAAGCAAAGTTGCGAACGAATCATAGATTTCCAAGTTTGAGTGCAGATCTCGTCATAGTGTTTGCGACGGGAGAGGCGTAAGTAAGCTGTCGGGTGGCTGAGCTAGAATTAGAGAGGGGCGAAGGATTGCAAGGCCACCAATCGCAAAGGAATTACCTTATACGTCCTAGTCGCTGCTGTAAGCACTAGGAAAATACCAATCGCAAACAAGCTTGATGCAGGGCTGATGCATAGTGTAGGTGTAAGTTGGTTATGGGTTCCTCTCGCAGGAACCGATTGCGAGAGCAAGCAATGGAGATAAAAGGCAGGGCGTCGTCAAGAATATTTCAACATGATCAATGCCATCATCAGCCACTATACCCATCTTCACCATACACTTCCTTCTTATTCCCTTCAAAATGAAGTCAACTTCCCTCTTCACTTCTATTCTCCTAGGGGCAACCATAGCCTCAAGCTCCATTATTCCCCGCGACTCTGCGCCATCACCCTCTCCAAAAGAGCCAGAAGATCCTATCATCCTCCTGAGCAAAGATGAAAGCTTCCATTTCGAGCTGCTCTTCACCCTCGGAAACACCGTATTCGGGGCTGGCGACGTCAACGACGTCTTGGGCGCAGCCAAACACATCAAGCCCGGCAACTTCACCAGCTGGCTCGAGACCTTCCACGCGTTGGCCGAATACACCAAGATCCAAGCTGAGGATCCGGACAATGCGTACGATCCATTGAACGTCCGGGAAGCCTGGTTCGCTGCATCAAGCTACTACCGTCAAGCCGACTTCTACAACCACGCGAACTGGACAGACCCACGAATCAATAGCTTCTGGTTCGAACAGCGCTCTGCGTTCGACAAGGCGCTTGCTGCACTACCCGTTCCTGGCGAGCGTATCCAGATCCCGACCGACAACTACACTATCGAAGCAATCTGGTACACAACCCCTGCAACCGATGCGGTCAAACGACCGACCTTGGTTATCGGTAACGGTTACGATGCAAGCCAGGAAGATTCCTACCATTCGTTCGTTGTACCAGCCTTGGCGCGTGGCTGGAATGTCATCACCTACGAAGGACCAGGGCAGCCCACTGTTCGCCGCAATGATGACATTGGTTTCATCCCTGATTGGGAGAAGGTTCTCACGCCGGTGATAGACGAGTTAATGAGTCACAAAGGCTGCTTCATCGATGAAGACAGACTTGTCCTTGTTGGAATTTCCATGGGTGGGTATTTAGCTGCCCGTGCCGCTGCCTTTGAGCCTCGAATCAAAGCTCTTATTCTCAACGGCGGCGTGTGGGATGTCTACGAGGGTTTCTCCAGTCAGCTGAGCCCTGACATGAGGGAGGTTTTTGATGCGGGCAAGCAAGAGGAATTTGACGAGGCTGCCTCATCGCTCTTCGGTAGCCCACAGGTACCTACAACGGTGCGCTGGGGTCTAGAACACGGATTGTGGTGCTTCAAACAGCATTCCCCGTATCTGTGGCTCCAGTCGCTTAAGCAGTACACTCTCAAGGACGTGGTTGACAAGATCAACGTACCCGTCCTTGTCATCGATTCTGAGTTTGAGGGGTTCTTTGCTGGCCAGCCGGAGGTTGTTAGGAACGCACTTGGCGATAGGGTAACTTACAAGTTTTTTAATGGAACAGCTGGATACCACGTCCAAGTTGGAGCTGGGCAAGAGTGGAACAGGTACCAGTTTGCCTGGCTGAATAAGATATTGGGATAAGTATATCTGTTTAATCTTTAGTTAAAATGAATTCATTAGAAGATAGCAGAACATCAAAGCAGTGTATAAACTAACGCGAACTGACTTAAATGACTTATGCAGTGATATACGGAATGCCAGTCAACAGAAATCCGCGGTTCGTCAACTCAGGCGCCTTCCTGGGCTTGTTGGTGTTGTAAGGACAAGGCTCTCCATTCCTCAAGACCGGAATTCCTCCAACATGCATAGCATTAGGCCAATGCGTGGTTCCCTGCAGATTCTCAAACGCAGCCTTCTTCCTCTTCAGATCCTCCTGCGTTGCATCCGCAGCAGGCATGTAGCACGTATAAGTGCAGAACCTGGGCTGCGTACCCTCAGGACTAACATTGTAATGAGGAGTGCGAGAATCCCAAACAATAAGATCTCCAGGCCCTGCATTAACTTTTTCCCATTCACAGCCCTTGTTCTTCAACCACTCCATACCCTCCGCTGTGAAACCATACCACTCATGCGTCCAAGCCCAGATCTTATTCGGCTCATCCTTAAAATCCTTGTGGAACTCTTCACTGAGGAGATGTGCTCCCTTGCAGACAATCAAACCACCGTCTTTATCACCGTTAGGGAAGATGTTGACTAGACCTTGCAGACAGCGAAAGCCAGGGTTCTCGGGGTCTTGGTCCTGATGGGGCCAGGGCTTGTTGACCTTGACGTCTTTGCGGTTGGGGAAGGATGTGTTGACCGCGTCGAAGGAGACGATGAGGTCTTGTGTGTCGTAGACGCGCTCAAAGGCTTCGATGACGCCGGGTTCTTGGCGGATGGCCCAGGCGAAAGATTCGTGGGCGACGCCGTAGCCTGTGATCATGCCTTTCTCGGTGATAACGGGGAGTGTCTCGGTTTTGATGGTGCTGGGGTCGTCACGCTTGAAGCCCATGCCGCCGTTGCTAAGTAATTGTGAGTATGGTTTGTTTTTGGTGACGGCGTGGGGGGAGTTACAAAGTCTCAAGGTATGTGAGCATCTCATCACCGTATTTCTCGGCTCTCTCAAGGGGGATAGCTCCCTTGATGACGGCAAAGCCATCCCGGTAGAGATCATCTCGCCAGTCGCCAAAGACAGTTCCCGGATTGGCGAAGAGTTTGTTTGGGCCTGAAGGCTTGGCCTGGATGGGCTTGTTGGAAGTGGGTTCGGTGAACTTCAGGGCGGAGGTGGCTTGGTAACCAGCTGGCTCAGTGTTGGCGACCATTTTGGTGGACAGAAGAGCGAAAGAAATTAAAGGCAAATGTTGATTTGAATCGATAAGATAAGATGTGAATACAGTTATCAATCTCAGATACTGCTCTGTGTTGTGAGCTGTTCGACGGTTTGGTTTGAGCAAGTTCATCTGCTCTTCTTATTCTTCTCTTCACTAGGCACGTTAACTTGCCACCAGAGTTATCAAGTTGATTCCGATGTGTGGGCGTCGCTTCGGCTCGGCATCCCGGCAATTCTCACTCTGCCCCGCGCTCAAGTTCAGACTCCGATTCCGACCCGCGCCATATGCAGTGGGGCCGACAAGTCCACAGCCCGGTTCGCTACTTCGGAATCCATTTTAGCATCTCAAGCATTGACTATGAATAGGTTCGCAAATGCTTGCAAAATTAAAGTCACTCAATTCCCAATCAAACCCGTGTCATCGCAAACATCATGCCTCTCACAAACCTCCCCTTCACAGTCCCAATTGAGCCCATCGGCACTCCTAAAGTCGGTCATGGCGGCTATGTCGGATTCAACCCTCACTCAGAAGTCCTCCCAGCAGGTTGGAAACACGAGAGTCCTCAGGCACGATCATTACCTTCGCCTGTTCTCGTAGAACATGATGTAGCGTTCAAGATGCGCGATGGTGTTACGCTATACGCTGATGTGTACCGTCCACCGAACACGGATGAGCCTGTTCCTGCTATTATCTGCTGGTCACCTTTTGGAAAGAAGTTCAATGGCATTTTGTCTTTAGAACTTATGGTTCCTTGGAATCTGGGTATTCCATCGCAGACACTTTCTGGACTGGAGAAGTTTGAGGCGCCTGATCCTGCTGATTGGGTTCCTCGCGGTTACGCTGTTGTCAATATTGATTCTCGTGGATCAGGCGATAGTGAGGGAACCTTGGTCATCATGGGAACTCAAGAAGCCGAAGATGGCTACGACACTATTGAGAGCATCGCCAAACTCCCATGGTGCAATGGTTCTGTTGGTCTAGCGGGAAATTCTCATCTAGCTATTGTTCAATGGTTCATCGCAGCACTGAACCCACCCAGTCTCAAAGCTATTGCTCCCTGGGAGGGCTGCGGCGACTTATACCGCGAGCAATTTGCCCGTGGTGGCATTTACGCAGGCGATCTATTTGACAAACTCATCGTGAAGTATATGATGCAAGGCCACAGCGGCATTGAGAGCTTCCGAGAAATGTTCAAACAACATCCCCTTGCCAACGAGTGGTGGAACGACAAGCGCCCCGACATGAAGAAGATCAACATCCCCACTTACATCACCGGTACATGGACCAACACAATGCACGGCATGGGCGCTATTCGAGGCTGGCTCGAAGTTGACACACCACACAAGTGGCTTCGCTTCCACCCTTGGCAAGAGTGGTATGACATTTGGGGCAACGAGCAAGCGAGGACTGAGTTGCTTGACTTTTTTGATTACTTCCTCAAGGGCAAGGACAACGGCTGGGACAAAGTACCAAAGGTGCGCACGGCTGTTCTACGATTTGGTAAGAAGGAACCTCAGTCATACGAGAACATTGTCGAGGAAAACTTCCCCATTCCGAGAACAGATTACAAAAAACTGTATTTTACGAAAGACGGCAAGCTTTCTCTCGACCAGCCAACCGAGATATCAACAGTAAGCTACAACTCTGAAACAGATGATCAGGTCAGTTTCACATATCGCTTCGACAAAACAACAAGATTAGTCGGTCTCCCCAAAGCAGTTCTTTACATGTCCTGCCCCGACTACGACGACATGGACGTCTATGTCACCCTCGAGAAACTCGATTCCAACGACGAAGTCATGATGAACCTCAACATCCCATGGAAGGGTATCCCCAAACAATCCTTCGAAGAAATGACCCCCCAAGAAAAGATAGAAGTCGTTGTGTATCGCGGTCCAATGGGTGTGCTCCGAGCATCGCATCGTGAGATCGATGAGAGCAAGAGTATGCATCCGCACTGGCCGTTTCATCCTCATGAGAAAGTTGAGAAGATTACTCCTGGGGATGTTGTGAGACTTGATATTGGTATTTGGGCTATGGGCATTGAGTATGAGGCTGGTGAGTCACTTAGAGCTGTTGTTTGTGGAAGGAATATCGGTGTGAGTAATTTTGGAAGTCTGGAGCATCTGGATAATCATGGGAAACACGAGGTTCATGTTGGTGGAGATCATGCGAGCCATGTTATTCTGCCATTCGTTTAGATAACCATCTCTCAAGACTAGAAATCTTCCAAGGCCAACTCGATAACTCTTAGCCCTTCGGCGACTACTTCCACTCGCTCTCCTAAGCTAAGACGGAGATAACCCTTGTAATCAGCGACTCCCCCCTCACTAAAAACCCGCACTCGCTGGAGTAACAGCGACGCCAAAATCATCAATCAGCTTGTCTGCAAACGTAGCCTCATCAATAGAATTGCCATCTGACCCCGAGAAATGTATGAACGCTGTTCCCGCACCTCGCGGACGAACCCATCTGCATCGGTCTGAATTTCTCTTGACAAACTGTCATTAGTCCCCTGAGTCTCTCAAGTCATCCCAAACCAGATTCAAGAACATATCGCGCAAGTTCCGGTATGGATGATCCAAGACATCAAAGCCACATAAGCCAACAAAGAATACACAGCGGACCCTCACATCACATCGACAACAATTAATATACACTAATTGCCACTGTTGGGGCTACCCAGGCCAGACAAAAATCGTCTTACGTTGTACATACGTAGACGAAATGCCAACGAGGTGGAAATGCTTTTAGCCGCTATCGAACAAAAAAGAGAACGTCGTTTTCAATGCTCATGGGAAGGTCAGGATGATTGAGCCCTATGTCCTTGCTGCAGGTCATGGCCGGACTGCGCATCGAGAGGTCATTATGGACATTTTAGAAGAGGATGATGTTTTCAGGTCCTATTACCTTTTATATATGTGCGTATGTAGCTACCCTCGAGACAAATGAGGTTGGAACTCGAAGAGATGCATGTAGTCAACTCACTTTATGTTGAATCTATGTTCCTTGGTGCTGTCCCAAAATGCATTGTGTGAATGACTGATATTGATGCAGCTATGGACAGTATGTCTCAGAATTGAATAGAATAAGACATTTTTTTCCATCAGTTCCTCAATCGATTGAGATGGTAAAAAAATAATTCCCATGTCCTAAATGCACGTCCGTGTGTTCGGAGGTTAGGTGGGGGAGCATTCGGGTATCCGGGTAACCGTTTCAGAGGCCGGGCATCCGTAATCCTGAAAGCCGGCGGGTGATGTTGAGGAGAAAGGGCCAGAGTACTGAGCGGCAACTCGAAGGAGATTATTCTTTATGATTTATATAGTTACGGTAGGTATAAAAAGGCCAGAACGGTTTCCAATTGGGAGGATATTAACACAATCATCCTTACAACTCAGACTCAGACCACCATTTCTTCACAGATATACTAATAGTTCGCAATTCTTAACCTCATATTTCAGTACATCAGAATATATTCAATATGCCAAGCAGAATTGTAATTGTGGGTGCTGGTTTCGCCGGAGTTTGGAGTGCCCTCTCCGCCCAACGTCTTATCAACCTCAATAGCAAAAAGCAAGACATTCAAGTTCTCGTCATCGCCCCCGAACAAGCGCTGATCCTCCGTCCTCGTCTATACGAACTCAATCCCTCGATGATGAAACAACCCCTCGGGCCACTTTTTACACATGCCGGTATTGAGTTCTTCCAAGGAATCGTGGAGACAATCGACACAAACTCACAGACAGTTCATGTCAAATCCGCATCTGGTGACAAATCTGATATTACTTACGATCGGCTCGTGCTTGCAGCTGGGAGCACAGTTACCCGACCCAAGAGTATTACCGGGCTTGAGGAGTATGGTTTTGACATTGATTCAATCGCCGCTGCAACCAAGCTTGAGTCTCATATCAAGAATCTGGAATTCCTTCCCGTCAGCAAAGCCCGCAACACTGTGGTTGTCTGTGGCGGTGGCTTCACTGGTATTGAGATTGCGACAGAGCTACCCAACATGCTCAAGCACATTAAGATACCGCGCATTGTACTCGTTGAAAGTGCCTTAGTCGTTGGGCCTGAACTTGGAGAAGGGCCGCGTCCTATTATCATGAAAGCTCTAGAAAGCCTCGGTGTTGAGCTCAAGCTCGGTGCTTCTGTTACTTCAATTGACCCAAGTGGCGTCAGTCTTTCGTCAGAAGAGCGGATTGAAGCGATGACTGTCATCTGGACCGCTGGCGTGCGAGCAACGTCCCTCGCACAACAAATTCCTGGGCAGAAGGATACGCTCTCCCGGCTTTGCGTCGACCAAAATCTCCGTGTCCCTGGCTGTCCTTGCGTATTTGTAACCGGTGACGCCGCCCATGCCGCCACTGATACTAAAGGCAATGTCACCATGCCCTCATGCCAACATGCCGTCGTCCTCGGTCGTTTCTCAGGACACAACGCAGCAGCAGACCTCGTCGGCGAACCAACCATTCTGTATTCCCAACCTGGATACGGCACTTGCCTTGATCTTGGGCCTTGGGGTGCGCTGTTAGCTAATGGCTGGGAAAGGGAGGTCACAGTGACCGGGCAGATCGCGAAGCAGGTGAAGAGATACGTCAACCAAACAATTATCTTGCTTCCAGATACCGCCAAGGAGGCACTAGATGCTGCAGATCCTGCTTCTTATGACTCTGAAAGCCGACTCAAGCGTGTGCTCGGTGTGCTGGGGTGGACGTTGCGCAACTGCACTGGTAACAACAAGATGAGAATTCCTTAGTATGGGAATTGATGTGAGATTGTTCTTTTAGCTATCTCCTATACCGCATGCCTTATCCTACAGAGGAGCTTGAAGCATATAGCTATGTTAGTTGAGCAGTAATTTCTTGAGGCTATGAATAAGGAAATATGAAAAATTGATATTGAATTACCCCGTCCTTTAGATTAGAGAGCCAAGCTTAGATATTCCGGGAGCGTCAGCAGAATTCGGCTTACACTGTTGAAAGGTCGTGCCAGGAATGAGAGTGTACCAAACTGGAGCGTTCCTTAGGCAAACGAGGCCTTATCAATTATCTTGTCTTACATGGGTAGTTCGAGTAGCTGCCAAGCACCAAGCCAGCTGATTTCTTAGCTTTGGTCAGACAGACGAGCATGGTTCTCCAAATTCCAGTCGCCATTACCCCGCGTTATTACAAATCACTTTCAGCCAAGCCATTCAATAGCACTACCAGGGGAGTCTAGTGTGTACAAGAAAATGGCAACCTTTACACATGAAGGATAATGACGATTTATTGCATTTAGCAACCTGGACTTTTCTTGGGGCCAGCTGCCGGATCGGTTCTGCCAAATAATTTGCAACCACGGTTGGCACTGATGATGTTACTCTGCCCTGGTTCAGCTTATTTTTCGGGAACGCCGACTAGCCTCGTACAAAAGATATAGCTTGGTACGGAGTAGTCTGCTGAGATGTAGGTTGAGCGAACGCCATGACCAACCTCTTATCAACTCATTTGCTCACGACCCGCTGTTTACTTGGAGACGAAAATTAGTCAAAGGGACAGTGGCATGGTTTAAATAACTCAAAAGATGAAAATATCGTGTTTTTATGGCACTGAGCCTCCCCCGTCTCAGAATCTGGAGTGGCGAGTGAGTACTACGTTGCTGGAATGGTAAGCGGGGATGGGAATCAGGAGTGTTGAAATTGCCCAACGTCAGCTCATCAATAAGGAAATACTCGTTTTACGTAAAATGTTTGAAGAAAGGAACACGTCTTATTGAAGGATTATTTACATATTGAAACTCAGATTTGGCGCATGTGAAAGTCGTAAGTTCTGTATGAACTTCGCCTTGATCACCCTACATCTCAACAGTCGAGCATTTGAAGTTCTCTGTGACGCCAATCCGAATAATTAGCCTCTGTGACTATCTCATGTCTCCCATTCAAGCAAGCGAGGCTCAACAGTGCACATCAACCGTTGAGACTTTAAGTGAATAATAATACCGTTAACGTAGCATGCAATGGCAGCTGACATTGTAGCACGCTGGGACGACAACAAGCCGAGGACGTGTTACAAGAGAACTGTATAACCAATCATTGCATCGAGGCTTTGACAACAAACAACAGAGGCCCCAAGCAATTTTAATGACCTTCCAGAAAAGGAAGCTCCTGTAGGCAGTGTTGGACCAGTGGCCAGACGGAAAGATATGCTTACCCAGACGTTTTCGCATTTTCAGGCTCTGTGGGGTAGTGCCAAGGTCATCGTGAGTCCGCATCCCCGATAGTCACTATTATACTGGCGGCATGTAAAAAGCTAGATCTAAATGTGATAAAATTTTATACTGGCTAAAACAACTCGATAGAAATGGAGAGAACCAAGACATCGGATAGAAGTCAGCTTCTACTATAGAACTATCTTGGTCATACTGCTAATCGTTCATTGAAACGCCGTCCAAGTTAGTGACTTTCCCAGTCGCACATATGGGAGCGTCCGCTTCCCCGCATATAAGACCAAGTCTCCTCCCTACTCCCCAGCTCCCTTTTCCACTAAACTTCCTAAACTTCCAGTGGGTATGGGGTAAAGTGGGCAAACTTGGAGGTGGAGTCCTCCCAACTGTCCTGCTCAGAAAAAGGAGAAGGCCTAGGTCTCTGCCAAGTCGTCCATGCTGTCATACAATGATACCCCATCACTCGCTGGTACGCGCCAAGAGATAGGACGGCTTGCGGATAGGTGCATCCTCTGCTCCGCTAAGCAATCGATGATACAGGCCCAGAAAACAGGTGACGACTTGCCAAGAAATCCTCGCCTCGTTTGGTAGGGTAGTTATAAAAATGCTGGAAAGCCCTGCCCCCTTGGCACTTTTCTTCATGTCACACTCGTCGCGCTCCTTCTTGTGATCTGCGACAAGGTGTACGACTTCCAGCCAGTCTTGCAACTTGATATTCTTTATTGTGTCGCCAGAGAATCTGCTAGTTAAGTATGGGGTTCAACTTCAAAAGAGTGGTCGACTTTATCGCGCCCAGCGCAGATAAGGAAGACGATGGCCGTGATAAATGGCCCTCGCGCGCAGCCTTTGTGCTCGCTGCCATGGTGCGTTATACCTCACTATTCATTTTTCAGTCGTTGACATGACTTTCAGGGCGGCGCTGTTGGCCTCGGCAATCTTCTCCGCTATCCCTCCGTCGTCTTCGCCAACAATGGTCTTCAGTGGTTCATTCCGTATCTCATCGCCCTCTTCTTCCTCGGAATCCCAGTTCTGTGCCTCGAGATCTGCATCGGCCAAGCCTACCGCGGCAGTGTCGTTGTCGCCTTCAATGGGATCAATAAGCATACCAAGGGTGTCGGCTTGGCCGTCATCATGAACGGATTTATCGTTGCTACTTACTACGTCCCTATCTTGGCCTGGATCATGCATTATTTTCGATGCTCTTTCGAGAGCCCTCTTCCCTGGACCGGTCGCGGACAGGAATTCTACATGCAGGATGTTATCGCCAATGATGATCCCATTGTTCCCGAGGGTTCTGGATATGTCGAGTATCCCGGCACTGGCTTCGTCGGCGAGACTGTCGGCTGGGTTGCCTTTATGTGGGTGCTCGTGTGGCTGTGCATGTTCAAAGGCGTTGGGACAACCGGCAGGGTTGTCTACTTCACCATGGGCCTGCCCGTCATCATGATCATCATCATCCTTGGCCGATCAGTTTCTCTCCCAGATGCCTCGACTGGCATTAAGTATTATTTTGGTGAGTGGAATGGTGAGAAACTCGGCAGTGGCGGTATTTGGCAAGCAGCTTGCGGACAGATCTTTTTCTCTATCGGCGTGGGCTTTGGATATTTCACATCCTATGCTTCCTACAACAGCAAGCATGCAAACGCCGTGCAGGACACTCTGATTATCGCAATCTGCAACTCTCTATATGAAGTTGTTGGTGGCTTTGCCGTTTTTGGTGTCATTGGTTTCTTGGGTTACTCTCCTGACGACTCGTCCATCTCGCTGAGTACTTTTACCGTTGGCTTCTTGACTTACCCCCTTGCATTGGCGGAAATGCCGGGTGCCAACGTCTGGGCTGTTCTATTTTTCCTCACGCTGGCTGTTCTTGGCCTCAGCTCCGCGTTTGCTCTCAGCGAATCCCTTGTCACGCTCATCTGCGACTGTGGACTGGGTCGCAAGTTCTCGAGAGTACTGATCACCACTGTCATCATTCTTCTTTCCTTCCTCCTCTCCCTTATATATTGTACCAAATTCGGCTTCTACCTCCTCGACGCTGTCGACACCTGGATCAACAATCTCTCACTCATCTTTGTGGTCTGGTGCGAGTGTGTATGTGCTACGACCCTCTATCGCTATAAGGATGTCGTTGGACAGATTGGATGGACGGGGTACCTAGTTTACAACATCGGTTATGTCTTATCTATGGTACTTGGTGTAGCAATCGGTCATGCCGTGAGCCCTGCTGCCGGCGCAGGCGTTGGATTCGGCATTTTCATCGCATCTAATATTCTCGCCATCATTCTTTCCAAGTCCCCCGACTCTAGACCTCCTGGATTCTTTGGCAAGAACAATGTATTGTCGAAGATGTGGTGGTTCTCATTCTACTCTGTATGTCACACTTTAGTACTTGGCAGAACTTCTACTAATACGCACGCTTCTAGTTCAACCAGCTTCGCCGAGATCTCAACATCGTCGTTGCAGGTGGAAAGAGATGGAACATCCCAGTCTTCTGGGGCTTCGTCCTCCGATACATCTCAGCCCCAATCTTGGCAATAATCGTTTCTTTTGCCTTCCCGTTGTTCTACACCAAGCGAAACGACCCGTTGCATATTTTCGCCTTCGCTTCCGCTTGTGGCGTTATGTGTATTGTTGCCGCTGGCTTCATCCTCCCGCGATGGTTCGACGTCTTCGTCCCTCCTGAGAAGCTCCATCTTAGTGATACTTTCTATGCCCCTCAGGTGGTCATGGCTCCTCTCGAGGTTCATCGCGATGAGGTCATTGAGCATGGACAACGTGCTGGGGAGGGATATGTCGAGCCTTACCCGAGGAAGAAGACAGAGGCTCAGAGCTTCTGATTCTTTTCATCTCGACTGCATTATATGTATCTTGAGCACATGCCAATTGTCAGTCCGTAGCATACCTTACCAGATACATCAAGTAGAAAAATTCCAGGCGCCACGGCCCATTTGCAGTAAAAATATATTTGAGTGGCCTGCTCGACGCAGTGGCCGACCTTCGAGTAGCCCATGGACTACCAGGCGTTATCAGGCTCGAAGGCCAACCATGTTCCTCCAATTAGATGATGCGACTGGCTTGCGCAAAACTTACGCTCAAATGATATTGCTTCTTAGATTGACAACGTCAGTAAATCCTTACTAGCCTAGGCATACAGTCTGTATAACACTTATAAAGTAGTCTCTAAGATCTCTGCTCTGTACTGAGTCGGCCTATGGCCATGTTACGCTATTATCGCGAATACTGTATTCATCAGTATCCTAGCGTCCCTCAGCCTCTTTAAATACATCATCGCTCAACGCCCAGACTTAGAGCATCAGACCTCCCCAGCATCAATTGCGATCTCATTTCCTCCCACAGTGATTCGTAGCCCCCCATTTTCGCAACAACCCCAACTATGATATCATCCGCGCTCTCGGCGACTCGCGCGCCCGCATCAACCAGTACTTTCAGTACCTCCAGTAACAGGTGATCTGAATCTTCAGAAGCTATCGCGTCGAGTCGGGTATGGTATACTGAGTGGCACAGTGCCTTGAGACAGAGTGAGATGCACGTTTCTGTATGGCCATCCTTGACGACTTCATAATTTGGGTCCTTGACGGCTGCATAATTTGGGTCGGCACCATAGCTCAGCAGGATGCGAACTGTTTCGACTGTTTCGGTCTTGATTTTACAGCCATCGCAGGCATCGAGACAAACATGCAGCGGTGTACCCGTGACTGTGAAGCCATACTCGTCCACTGAATTTTGATGGACATCTGCTCCAGCCTGTAGGAGGACGGTTACCGTTGTCGGAGATTGCTGCTTGGCTGCTGCATGCAGTGCGGAACTACCAAAGTCATCTACATAATGCGGATACGCATCATGTTCCAGCAACCTACGTGTCAGGCGTGTGTTTCCTCGTCTGGCGGCTTCGTAGATGAGGGTACGGCCCGACCGCGTCTCACAGTTGATAGCACCCGTCTGGCGCAGGACCTGGAGGTAGCGAGTCTCTTCATTTTGTATGGGAGTATCGGCCGCGATGAGAAAGCCTCCCTGGCAGAAATAGTGTATTGGATCAGGATGAGTGTTGGCGTAGGTTCGAAGACATCCCATGATTTCCCAGCTGCCTGCTTCTTCGGAACAGAGAAGTGAAAGCTGGAAGCAATCTAGCCCGTCTTTCCCTGCATCGTATGGATTGGCCCCTAGTCTCAGTAGGGTGTCAATGACAGGGATGCTAGCAGCTCTCTGTACGCAAAGCTGCAGGTGTGTCACTGAATCGATATTAGCTCCGGCATCGAGAAGCAGTTGAAGTATGCGAGCCCAATCATCAAAGGGAAGTGGTTGTAGCTCATAATATAGCATCGTTCGATCTCGGCTTCCAGGGGTTGAGACCGAGGGGAGTCTCTCTGACACCCTACATAGTTCGTGTAAACTGTCATGATATGGATCTATACTCGAAGAATCAACATTAGGCAACTCAAGCCAGGATCAGTCATGCTTACCCAGCAAGGGAACCATATTCACAGGCTGCTTGATTTGTTTCAACAACTCGGCTATAAGATCCCAATTATGACTTTTCAAAGCCAATGACAAAGGCGTTTGCCTAGAAGGCGTTGTTCCAATTTCCCATACACACACAGAATCCAGGGAGCTAAGACTCGAGAGCTGAAAGACTACCTTCATGCAATCTCTTCGCTTTTTTCTCACAACTTGGACTTCATCGGGTGTGACGAGCTTCCGAAGATCGAAGTACTTCCAATGAGCCATCCAGTGCAACGGCAATTGGCCGCTTTTGTTTGGAGATTCTATGCTTAACCCGGCGGTGCACAACATTTGTACGATTGTAGCATTACAGGTCCGTAAGGCGTAGTGCATAAGCGAGTTGCCTTCCGTATCTTGAATAGAGATTGAAGCTCCTCCGGAAACCAGTAGCTTATATATAGTGACTGCTTTCTCTTCATAGGAAGTGGTCATGAGATCCATGATTGGTGTTCGCCCATTTCTGTCTCGAGCATTGACATCAATCTTGTCGATTCCAAGGAGCAGGTTGACTGCTGCTTCACGTTGGTTTCGACAAGCTCTGTGTAGAGGTGTTTGCTCACAAGTTCTCTGCGCATTGTTGACATCTGCCCCTAGGCCGATCAGGGCAGCCATGCCCTCGACCCAGCCAGATGCTGCCGCTTCATGAAGAAGAGCAAGGCTATCAATCCCGGAGGCCTTCACAAGCTTGAGATCAAATACCAATTTGATAATAGGCAAGTCCTGTGACCGCGTGGCATGAATCAGCAGTTTATCCACAAACTCAAGAAATCCAACATCTGGTTTTCCCCACTGGTAGTCGCGGTCTGGCCTCCCTCTTCTTCCGTGATCAGCTTTGAGACTCTGCCCAAAGGGACCATAAAGGAACGGATCAAATGTATAATAACCTTCATTCCTTTCCGGAGGTTTGTCTTCTTTCTCGCGAAAACTCTGCTTTAGAGCGCTGAAGATGGCGGAAAACATTTCGATATCTGTGCCATCCGAGTAGAATTTGAAAGGACTCTCGTTTGCTCTAGTTGTCAAGGCGCGAGCTCTCTCGACTGTCAAGTCGTCCAATGACGGCAGTGAGAGTACTGGCGACTTTTCGTACTGTCCAAAGCGAGTCTTGAGATCTAAAAGCCGCTTCACAATTTCGGTTTGGCCCGCGGATACTGCCCAGTGAAGTGGAGTGAGTCCTTTATTATCGCATCGGAATGGAGCGTTGTCATAGCGCCAGAGCATTTCAATGATATCTGCGTGGCCCTTGAAAGCTGCCCAGAATGTTGGCGTCCATCCTGCAAGATCTGGAAGATCAGGACTGGCTCCTGATCTGAGAAGAATCGCAACTACACTCTTATGGCCCATGGATACGGCCCAGTGCAAAGGCGTCCATCCGTGAGAGTCACTCTTATTTAGATTCTGTTTCTGGGTGCTTGGAGTTCCCTGCCGTGTGTAACTCAAGCTGCGATCAATGTAAGTTTCAAACCCCCAGAATGCAGCCACATGCAGAGCCAGCACATTTCTGGGACTAGATTCAAACACAGACTCGGAGACAGAAATATCGAGGTGGGCTTTGAAGTTCAAGAGTTGCCACGAGCTTTCCCGAAGAGCATCATTCTCTAGAAACCCCGAAAGCTGGTCGAAGCATTCATCTTGGACTTCTTGAGCGTGATAGCCATAGAAGTTCGCTGCATAATTGAGGAAAGGCTGCTTTTGGCAACGCTGAGTGATGTCCTCGTGGGATAGACTGCGGCCCTGGCGCATCTCAGTTGTTGACATGTACGAGATGCAACTGCGAACAATCGTCAGATGGGGCCGCTTATCCATCCCTTCGGGTCGACTCTGCAGAAAGTTTCGCGCAGTCGAGTGTACAAACTGGACAGTTTTCTCCGCTCCCGAAACTACAAGCAGCCCAAGGCATGATGAGATGATGGCTTTAGTAGGATGAAGATCCTCAGGGTCGACTTCAACCATGCCTTGTTCCGCAATGAGGGCGTGTTGCAGCTCGACCAGTCGCAAAGGCTCCTTGACGTAAGAAATAAAGTTCAATGAATTCAAGGCAAGATCCCTCAGACTAGGGGTTTGCTTGACTATACGGTCAAACGTGCTTAGGTATGCCTCGTCATAATTGACGGGTAACGAGATCAGAGCTTTTCGTATTTCCTTGATCGTGAGCAGGCTGGTGATGTGATCCATGATGAGCCGAGCAAGTAGGAACCTATCAAACCCGTCAGTCTATCAGTATCTTGGAAGAGTACCGACTGAACTTACGACCCCGCCGCCCTTTTCACAATTGCAGATACGATATCCGACTTCAATTCTGTTCCAATTGACTCAACTTCAGCTTCTCCATGCTCCAGCCGGTAGTTGACGTAGAAATCCAAGTCATGTCTGGTGGCAGAAATTTCCACCCTTGGCCTCTTCTCGAAATGCTTCCTAATATTTGGCAGATCCCGAGCAGTTGCAAAGATTCTCACTCCCAGATCCTGCAATGTCGACAGAATGTTGAAAAGCTTGGGGAGGAAGGGACATTCGTCAAGTGCATCAAGAATGATAATCGTGGTCATTGACTTGGCAATCGCCTCAAGGACATGGATCAGATCGATCACCATTAGATTCTGAGACCCTTTCTCATACAGGGCCGACGCTTCTTGGGGGATGGAAGGGCAGCCACGGAGCGCTTGAGCGATCAGGCTTCGTAGGACAAGGCTCACAGTTTCCTTGGGCCTGCTGCTGCTGAAAAAATGCGAGGCGATGGCTGTCCCGGGTACGTTATCAGACTTGACATGCCGAAGAACGATGGCGCTGTTATGAGTGGAGTTAGTACCCTCGAGTTGCCTGCTCATATGTTACCATCAGGGGGAATTCTTACGTCAATACTGTTTTTCCAGCACCAGCTACAATTCTTCAGTATTCATATGTCAAGATAGGGAGAGGAACTGACGTTGTCCGTATCCCCAGACGACGGGTGTTGAGCCGCTCCGCCAAGATTGATAGAAAGAGCCCGATAGAAATGTCTGCCACGTGGAGGGACAGTAGTCGTCCAGATGAGAAGTTGAAGCCTCAATGGCGATATCCAATTTGTACCAGGCGATTATTTCTTTAGCTTCGGTAGCTATATATACACGTTATGGCGGGCTCCTCCACTAGCTAGCTATACAGATGCGTTTGCGGGAAAGACTTACTTTGTCTAATGTCTTGCAGCTCTTTGTTCGTCGCGATTGCCATGGTTCTTGACAAATAATCAGCCGATATTCCCTTAAAAGCTAAGCAACCTACAAATTATCGGCTTGCAAGGCAGATGAGAAAATCCCATTATACCGATGCAACATATTTACTTTGTCCAGCAACTCGGATTCTGACAACGGCCAAGCCAAAGCAGCCACCTTGGCCTTTATTCTACCATACGACAGCTTTTTCTGTAGCTTTGCCCTTAGGGATTCTACTTCCAGTTGACAGTCGTGTAAAGCCTTGCTGAGAGTCTGGCTGTTCTGGCCGTTGAACCTCTTGGTCCGAATGAGGTCTTCGAGCTGTAGCATGACAGAGGTGAGCGTTGTAAGCTCCGCAATGTACGAGGTTAGCGATTTAGGCGCACCCCGAACGCTGGCGATGTAGGTGTAGCTGAGCTTGGTGACTTCTATCGCTAGACTCAGGAGGCCCGCGGCGCCGGACGCGATACCGAGGGCTTCGGCCATTTCGGTTCTGCTGCTGTACTCAGGATGAAGCGAGGTTTTTGGCTGCCTGTTGGAAGTGATCAGCCGCGCGGGGTTTATTTCAGCTGGAGAAGCTGTCTCACTCGAACGGGACTAAGATTGTAGTTGGCGTAATTGAAGCAGTCTTACTGGCCGCAGCTGCAAATGTAATCAGCCCTGATAAAAATAGCTACAGTAGCAACATAGGGTCTTGTGATAGCGAATGGAATATGTCGCAAGGACATTATTTACAATAAACCTTCGGTATTTGTTCAAGGAATTGATCTGTGTTCTCTTCTTTTAAGATAGGATCGTGAGAATCAGAAAACCCAACCCGTGGAGAACATCGCGTTTCCCTCAGCTGATATATGTCCGGATAATGAATTTCTTAAAGCGAATCGAATGACGGATATAATTATTAGAATGTACAGAAAAGCAGTTACATTACCACTCACTTATCCTGTTATTCTTGGCCAATCCCTACAAAGACCAAAAAGTCTTCGACAAACCTTCCCGTACTCTCCCACGAAATTAAAATGCTTCCACGATCCTATCCCATGGTGGCATAATCTCGCCGCGGGGTCTGTCGTCGGTTTTCTGCCCATAATATCGTTACGGGTCCCGTGACTCGGACTTTGTAACGTTAGCAGTCTGAGAAAAGGTAGATTATGTTTGGAGGAAATGAACTTACTGAAAGCCGGTAATAGGGAGAATAAGTATGTCTTCAACCAACTTAGATTTTCCCCCATCCTTGACACCTGTCAGGCTGGTCCATCGAAAGCCCATCTGGTCTTCTAGCCAAGATTTGGTTGCAAGAGTAACAGCCGCAGGTCCAGTCCTCTTGAGCGGGTCACTAATTTGAGCCGCTGTTTCATTGTCTCTGGTACAATTCCGTAGATTGTCCATATATCGTTCGAATACTGGGTGTTGAGGAGCAGAAGCGAATGCCCATTGCGATAGTTGTTGAGGGTACGTGTAGCTTAGGCGCCAGTATGCATCGGACTCTGGGTCATTATCGGCTTCTAGTCCCCAAAGAAGGCTGACTACTGGTGTTTCATAGTCTGGTGTTACCGACGTATTATAATAGCCATAATCTTTTCCTGTTTCCGGGTCTGTCCAGGTATTCATATCAGATCCGCCTATCCAGGCAGCTGGATGCCGTATGAGCTCAGTATCGAGATCCGCATACTACATTAGTTAGAACAGGCTCTGAAGTGTCTTCAGAGTATACTGACTATACCGCCAAAGTGCTTGCATACTAAAATGCGAAATACATCGCTTTGTTCAACTGGTGTCAGGAGGGAGTCATAACGCTCGAGGAAGTCGTTCTCGTATTGTTCCACTAACGCACGCATTCCTGTGTCGTCCCAGAAAAAGTATGCCATCGGTGGTCCACTATCAACGTAAATCGAGATCTCCAGCCACAATTCAACCCAAGGCAGGATTCTGGGATCCCAAGTATCGGCCGCTGTCGTTTTCCAAGTTTGGTGGACAATCAATGGGATATCAGAGAAGAGTATCCTTCTCTCTCTATTGGAAAGAGCGCTCTGTGAGACGATATGAGCAGCATCGAGAATATTTTGCGGGTTTTTACTGTGCATATCAGCCCAATGTGGAGAGATATGCCATGCTTCGTTCCAGTGTTAGTGCTGTGAGCATTCTTTGCGACGTACGATGCATGAATGATGAATGTTTCGACTTACCACCTCCCGTGCCGTTGAACGAATGGATATGTCTGTAGACTAGTGGGTATTCCCTTGCAATATCCCTTCTCTGGAAGCTAGTTATTGGTGAGCTTTTTATGAAGGTCCATGTTGCTGCGAAAAAGAATGATAGAAGGCCCAAAAGTCGTATACGACGGGATGGACGAAGGAATTTGGCATGTATACCACACTGGTGGGTCATGGTTGAAGAAGACCACAGAAGAATTGCGAAGTCATTAAAGAGAAAAGAAGATCATAAAAACCGCTATCACGAAATCTTGGTCACTTTTTCTTTCGATCCAAAAGGTCAATTTAAAGACAAAAAGAGATAGTAAGGGTAGATAGTTGTTAGCAGCGCTATTGACAAAGTCTATCGAAATATGGATGACAGACCTTAAATACTGAGTTCTAATATATGTATGAGGGATGCAGAGACTCTCTAATGATACTTTGACTGCATAAAAGGACGCTAGATCCGAACGAGAAACGCAGTACCATTAGGGATAGAGGATATCATGTCTACAAGAGAGCACTTGATCGACTTCGCCACGTATGATTACGACAACTTCAGACTTGAGTGGAATCTTTACGCGGGTTCTTAGCGACCTGATGCGAATCATGGATGGATTGCTTATTATGACTAGCTGATGATTGGGGTGCCAGGATTCCAGCTAACGTCGACTCTGTCGAGTTAGCTTATACGGATATACCGCCGCGGAGGAGGGTGATCATATCACATATCGAAAGCCTCGTGAATTTCACCAGGTGGAAAGAGTTCTTCTATATTCGCTCCCCCCCGTCCGAAAATTCGCTGGTGACACAGCCTACTAACATTAGTGACTCCACTAAGTAGGTACGCTAAATCACCCAGAAGGCCAGGCCCGTCTTGGTGCAAAAGCTTGGTATGAACTATAGATCATGGCGATACCAGGCCCCCCAGTCGGACACAAGACCGAGCACAAAAACTCGACAAGTGACAACGCAACTAGTAAGGTAGCTTGGAAACCCAGCCCTACTACTGTGCACACCGGTGACAGTTAAAGGAGATACTGGATTAGGAGGTATATCGCAGATTCATAAAGTACTTAACATGTGCTACACTTAATAATAAGTTATAACCAAAGAAAGTTTCAACCACGCAAGATTCCTGACCGACCCTTGGCTAGAAGCCTAAAACATCTCACGGAGGTTTATCTACGCAGTGTTAAACCTGGCGGTCCTCACGCTACACGCGTCCACCCCGTGAACTTGGTGCGCAGTGTTCCACGCGGTTCTCAGCCGCTAGCGCAACGGCCAATCGACGGTCATGATGCACAGTTTCAGTCTAAAATACGCCATGGCCCCTAGTTATGCTTGACTTGCACAAATAAGCAGCCACAAATTCTAAGCTCAATGTTGGCGATGAACAATGAGGACGCGTCATCAGCAGAAAGAGCTCTTGTCACTTGTGAAACACCTGATCTACTGGCTAGCTGAAATGAACTGCTCCTGGTCTCTCCTCCATCACAACGATGGGCAGTCTAGCGTGCGAGTCACTTGAAACCCAAATGCCCGCTGAAAGGCTCAGTAATAAATGGGAGAGCAAAAGATTGATGTTCTAGTCGATTACCCCCATTTCCTTCCATTTCACACTGCACCAGTATCTCTCCATGCATGTGGAAGACAAGATAACATGAAGGCTGTCACTTACTTCTACATTAAACGCCTAGACGGGTTTGGCGATTACAGGCCATTTCCTTTACAGAAAGATGGCGATTCATACCAAGTCGGCCACGGTCTACCACAATGCGAACAACAGACATCAAGAGCACGGCAAAGGCGTGTCAGATTCTGGCCCGCCACCATCTTTTGTACAATACTGATCATGTACGTCCTATCGAGTCATACTCATCGTAGCCCAGATACACCTACAGCAGCTAATGGCTGAGACAGAGCGCCTTTCTTCTTAGTATTTCCCGTCCTTTTGTCAAACGCCCTTTACGCATATGAGACGACACAATTTACGTTTTACGGCCGACTTTTCAGACAAAGTCCAGCATACAATGCTGCGTTATGGGGCACGCACTTGTCGCCCCTTGTCAATCCAGCAATGTGTCACTCTCACAACGATTACTGGAGAATTCATCCTCTCTTCTCAGCGCTTGCTGTAGGGTGTGCGAGTGTTGAGGCAGATGTGTGGCTCAGCCCAGATGGAGAAGACCTTCTCGTAGGCCATGAGAAACGCTTCCTTTCCCCCAATCGCACACTTCGATCACTTTACATCGACCCGCTATTGCAGATCTTGGACACAATGAATCGGCCAGCGCCACATGAGGCGTTCAATCCCTTTACGCGGGCCTCTGGTGTCTTTGCCACTGAGCCGAATACAACCTTGATACTGTTCATCGACGTGAAAGACGATCCAGTGAAGACATGGCCTTTGGTTATTCGGCAGCTAGGGCCTTTGCGGGATTTGAGATACCTAACCCGCCACGAAAAATCCATGGTCACAAATCAGACATTCTGGCCCGGACCCATAACCATAGTGGGCACAGGAAGCATTGTTAAACGGCGCGACATCAACATTGGCACAGACCTTGAAGAATGGCAGCAGCAACACGATACTTTTCTCGACGCTCCTTTACATCTGCTTACTGAAACAGGCTTCACCGAAAGCGACGGGTTTTATGGTCCCTATGAATTGGAAAATGAATTCTATACCGCGTCTGCCCCTTTCAGTAAGGCTATCGGCAGCGTTAGGACGGGGTTCAATACTCAGCAGATGGAGACTCTGCGGAACCAGCTTCGGATCGCAAAGCATCGAAACCTGAAGTCAAGACTATGGGGGTTACCTGATTGGCCAAGAGGGCATAGGGACTATGTGTGGAAAATACTTGTGGAAGAGGGGATTGATCTACTCAATGCAAATGACATCGCCAGTGCAGCGAGTATGTATCAGCAGCTAGGGCCCTAAGGGAAGCTTTATGACTGGGTGCAGCTCTATCTTTCATACGTAGTCCTGTACAGCATGGAGGTGACAGTATATAGGGTGGTTGATAGTCTGATAAACCTCTTCTACGAGACATGTAGAACTCGAACGCAGTCGCTGTTGACTAACATATTCTTCAATCTACCATGTTTATTCTTTGAGCCCAGACATCGTGAAGGGAGTAAGATGCCAGGGTTAGCTGGTAATACTTGACGCGTGTCGTATCATTGACGGCCATGGTGGAAAACCAGTCCTGCAGAGTCAAGACCTCCATGGCAAAGCCACCGACACATTTAGTCCCCCATGGCGTTACGCGGCAGCCAATCGACACGTGAGATGTATTTCAGCCGCCTGCAACTAGTCTGGCGGTCAGACCAGCGGGACGCGTAATCGTCTACTTGCTAGTCTTGTTCTTGAGAATTCTCGCACCCGATGTCATGGTTCATCATCTGATCTCGTCGCTTAGTTTATGCTAAGCTTTTTTGCCAAGACGGGTTCTACTCAACCCATGTCCCCCAGTAACTATCACTAAGAATGAGTTAGCCACTCCGACTCAACTAGAGTTACAAGGCGATGTAATGAAACTTAAGACCTATATTGTAGGGAGTAATAAGCCTTTGGTAAGTTTAGGTAAATTTAGGTAAGCTTAGTATACTTTAGTATAGATATAGAGGATTTTTTGATTAAGTATTTTTAGCACCTTAGTTTAACGTCAGAAGTCTTCTTACACCCTGAGGAGTGACTAACCTTTAGTTAGCCCAACGGACTGCATTAGTTAAAGTCTAAAGATTCTCAATTACTAAAATGCTTCTCCAATCAGATGTTTCGACTGACGTGCACAAAATCTCACAGTTGAATGCCCATTTCTGCCGGGGTTGAGGACACCAGCATTTTCTCACTAGCCTAGGCGTACAGTCCGCACAACACTTGGAAAGTGGTCTCTGAGATCTCTGCTCTGTACCGAGTCGGTCCATGGCCATGTTACGGTGTCGTCGCGATGGCCGTATTCATCAGTACTTACTAGGCCATTCTCGAAGAACTCGCCCTCGAAACGCAACAGCCCGACTCGCTTGAAGATGCCATTGCTAGACTGCACAATCATCCCATAATCGTAACTGATGACTATACATCGGACTGTCATGGGATTGAGGCTGATCGTGTCGGTGCCGAAAGCGAGGTGTGAAGCACTTGTCGCCCCGCCACTTGTAAGATCGAGCGACCACACAATCCCTCTTTGAGGCGTCCCAATGCTCTTTTGAACAACAAAATGAGTCCATCTGCCTTCAAGGGAGTGATCATCCATGGTGACCCAGTGCTGGCTTTTGCGTCTGGTAGGAAATGAATTGCTCTTTGCCCAGGTTCTTGTGGGCCTATAGGGCGCGAGTTCCATGAAAGACACATCGAAAACCTTGGTAGTGATTCTCAAGATATAGGTCAACCCCAAAGTTGGGTAAGATTGACCGGAAGCAAGCGACCGTGCAAGTGTGTCGTTGAGTTCCACAAGTCCTCCTGCTGTTGTTTCCGCAAATACAGGCACTGTGAAGCTTTTCTCTAAATGCTCGGCGTTGTCCAAGAAGTTCCATCTCACTTCGACTTTCCAGCCAGACCATGACCATGTTGGAAAGCCGTCCCTCTTGGCAAATCCAGTCTTTGGAATGTCTATTTCACTCCACCGTGGCTCCCATAGCATTGCCCAGAGAAGAGCGCCCACGACATCATTATACTTCGCTTTTGCAACATGGTAAACATCTTTCCTATCCAGGTTTGAGAGTTGACAGCCAACCCATCGTAGTGGCAGACCCCAGTACTGTTCTACTGATGGTTCTAGCTGGGCATAGAAGCCGAAAATGCCCTCCATTGCTCTCAGCACATCAGAGTCGTATGTAAGTTCACGCTTGGAGTATGCTTCCAGGTTTGTCATGAATCTCCAGCTACTTGGTAAATATACCCCGCTATCTGAGTCTTCGTATAGAATACGCTCAAAGATAGGGAAAACTACACGTTCGCAGCTTTCAAAGTCATGTATCAATTCCTCGGCACAGGTCATGCTTCCACATTGGTAGAAGACCTGATCATCAGCAAAGATGACGCACCTGCGAGAGAACACTGCTTCCTGGTATGTCCAACCCCTAGTTGACCATTTTGAGGCGCCCACGTGATTTGTAAACGCTATGGGCTTGTATCTCCACGTCGTTCCGTTGAGGGTGAAGGTGTTTGGAATCGTACGGGGGCATTGCCCTACACCGGGTAAACCATGCAATGAACTCTCACCAGCGGCAGCTATTATGGTGACACTGGCTTGGTTGTCTAAGGCCCGGTTAGCTGTTTTTCCGAACCTCACGTTCGTGTCGCTCTCGAGAACGTACAGATAGTATTCATCTGACCCAACTGGCAGTTCATGTCTTGAGTGTTTGTTTGATCAATACACAGCTGATCAATCCATATATATCGAAATCCGAGCTGTATTGTGACATAAATGGCGTCTTTGATCACAGCCTTAGACATGACGGCTCGATCGCTTTCGTTGAGATTAGACGAGGAACCCCATACGTAACTGAGGGCAACATATTCAACAAACGCCGTCAACTCCACCACAGTCTTGGCCTTGCAGTCTAGTAGCCTGAACTTGGGGATCTGCAACGGAATTGCTGTAAGCATCTGGCACGATTTCCCATGAGTGCTGCAACAATGGGCAATCCAGTTCCTAATCATGTGATAATCAACCTGTTTCGGATCCACCTGTCGATACTGCCCAATTCTGCCTGGCGCCTCAAGCATATCCTTATCAGTTATCTGTAGAATATATTCCAATTGGTTATTGAGTCGCATAACAACGTGATCTATTCCGTCAAAGATGGACCTGTTGAGTTGCACTGTTATTGGATCTTGTGATTTGGCAGCAATCTCCTTTCGATGCAACTGTGAAGTGAGGAACCGGCACGAAGGGCATGTGGAAGTCTCAGAAATATGTAGGAAGACGTCAGTACCGCCAGTTCCGTAGAGACTACCCTTCGAACATATCTGGGTCAGATTGACGGATTGACATTGTGTACAAAGGTCTTTGCTTTGCCAGCCTGGGCCGCTTGCCCAAGCTACCAATCTTCCATTGGAGCCTTGAAGAATCAATGGGTCGTCAGTGATATTCGAGGATACCCGAATGTGTAGCAAGTCGGTACGACTGCCGAGGACATACTGACCTTTACTGTTAGCTTGGCTCAATTTTGAACCGCAAAACTTCATCTCCACAGTCTCTTTGTTTCCATTCATGCCAGTTAATGCTGGTAAGCAATGCTGTTTACCTCGGTATTGTCAAGATAATCTTTCAGAGGTTGACGTCCTGGTGATGCGAGGCGCAGACTTAAACAAAAAGCAGCGCGGCACTGAAACTCTGTCAGGACTAGAGTAAAAGGTTTGTACTGGGATCTTAGTTGAAACTTCACTCTCCCTGAGAGGGGTTAGTGGGACTTTAATAATAACTATGTTGTCGCACAGTTCTGGTCGTCCCGCTGGGTTTCAGCACCCATAACCCAGTATACCAATGGGACTACGCCACGAGGGCGGGCTACTTTCGAAGTTACACAATGAGAGATTCTCCCAAAACCAGGGTTAGCCCGGTGTAATATCATTGGCTAATTCAGGTTATTCTTTTCAAGCGCCCAGTTGTTTCACAACATTCGCAAGATAATGCCTAACATGGTTACTCAGTGATGTACCCCTTGCTGTATTTTTTCCTCGTTGAACCAGGTAGAGCAAAATCAACTTTTGAACGAATGTCTTACGTCAAATTAAACCAGTTCAATTATGATTCGAACGAGCTCGCTTATCTGTATGCAGTTCCTTCATTTGTCCGGTAGTTGTCATGAAGCCATGCTTTGAGAGGCATAGCGAAACGGTTTGTCGTATAAATACAATGCATCCCCTTGTTTCAGACGACAAGTAGTATAGTATGTTCCGAGTTAGTAAATTATATAGTTAAGAAGCATGGTAAACATAACACATATGTTTCTTGCGTAATCCTTTTAATATAGGTATCTGAAGTGTCGTATGCAGAGAGCCGAGTGGTTATGCGCCTAGCATGGTTCTTTCGACCAACTCCTATGCCCACCTTTCTTGTCGAAACCATAGATTCTTGGCTTCTAGTTTATTTGCGGCCTTTCTTCCAATCATCCCACAGCCCCTCCTTCTCCATAGTAGCTCGAAAGTGCTTTACTATGTAATCACTTGCAGGCTGTCCAGGTGGTATAGTGAAAGTGATCTCATCGGGATTGACTTCAACCTTGATACCCTGTGCTTTCCACTCGTTTGCAAGTTCTTGGACCTTTTCTTGGTCCCCGGCTTCATTACCCTCTCGGGTAAAAATGATCGTCCTAGACAACTCGGGCATTTTAAGGCTACTCTAGTTCGTCTTTGTACGTTGTAAAGCGATCATGTATATTGCTGTGCTTCTAAAAATATTTGGTTTGTGTAGAGTGATCCTGGTGCCTTTTGGACAGGAGAGAAATCTCCAACATATATACCTACACCCAAAGACTATCACTGACGTTTTGCTATGACGAACCGATATTTGCTGGCCGATTAGGAAGTCCTGATACGGAGACCGAGTCCCTGATCAGAGGACGTGTCAGTTCAGGGAGTGACACAATGACTTGCAGGGAAATGTACAGCTTTTCGCATCATCCCTGGCGGAGTGGCAAGATCAATGGCAAACTGAGCTCTTGGGCGCGATTGACGATCAATGGTGATCATAGCATACCTGTCAAACGAGGATAGTGAACAAGTAAAGAACTGTTAAGTACGAAACTTTCTAAGAGATCTTAGATAGGTGTATAGAATATCAGATGTATTGGCTCGCTTTTATTTTATTTAATGAACGTATATTTCGATTTGCAACAGGTCCGATTCTAGGAATGCTCATGGTCATAGTGGTTGTGATTCATATATTTGCAGTCATTCGACTCTAGCCCTCAAGAATCACTGAGTTGTAGCCAGACTATCACTGCTGACTTCGAAAGTCAGTGACTGGATTCATTGATTTGGCTCCGGTTCGCGCCCTGGGCCACAGTGATTATGATTTCTTAAGCCACTCAATCAGGACGACACACGGATATAAATATATCGCTAGCTCAGAGCAACTCTCTCCTCCTGAACCCATCAAACATAAGCGCTTTCACTACTGAAGTATTGACAATAAACAGAATGAGCGCCAATGAGAAAGACCGTACATTTTTTCCTTCGCAAGAAGGACAATGTGACAGGCCCGGAAGCTAGGTTCTCTCTGCCGGAATAAGCTCTCAGCCACAGGTCTCAGTGACAAACCCGGAAGCAAAACTACCAAAGCTCAAAGGGCTCAACGATGACAGGAACTGCGAAATGCACGACGGTGGAGCCATTCTTCAACTAAATAACCGATCTCGATTCAATTCCTTCGGTTGTATGGCAGAAGTGACGGATTTGGTGTCCAAAAGTGGGTTTGGAGAGTGCTGGAGACGTGTGTGAGGCGCGTGATGTGAGCCATCAGCTGCGGGGACTATCAACGAGAGATGGAGGCAATTTCACTACGTGGTGAAACCTGAGGCTACTGGGATAACTGAGGAGGATAAGAAGAAGGCGAGTTCTTGTTAGATTGGATCTGGGCCGGACAGTAATGCCGGAAGCATCCGCTTTGACAATGAGCGACTGCGGAAATCTCAATACAAGCGGTTTACATGGTCTCACTGCTCTCGAAGCCGATGAACTTGGATTCAGTTTATTATCTGACTCTCATGTCACTGCTCTCCACCTGATGAGTTAATAGTTACCGGCCCATGAGAGTCATTGCGGTTTAGCTCAGTGACCAAGGTAAAGCACTCTGCGCAAGTCCCTGAGCAGAGGTAAATACTCACACCCAATTGGCTCTCTGATAGTTCTCTTTACGAAACAAGCTACTCCGCTAATCACTGCACTGCTGTACAATGATAATCCGACTGCAAACACGTATGCCACCACAGTGGAGAGCTCAACAGAAACAGCGATGCCTGGGTTCACAACGAGACCCCAGCTCACAGGAAGCACGGTACATCTGGCCATTATGGAAAACTTGGCGAAGTTGGATGATAATATCACACTCGAATTCCTTGCGAGGAACATGGTAGTAGGCCGGGATGGATACAACATGACTGTCAGGGGGGAAAGGAGTCGAGGAAGGATTAGAAGGTCCAACAAAGTTGAATCCCATCTCCCCTAAATCAATGTTGTTCGCCAATAGTAATGCGCAGCGTTGAGGCAAAGAGCTCAAACCGCTCACGTACCACTACTAGCCGCTGCTCATCACAGGTGCATAGTGAGCCATGCCAGTGTCTCACTAATATCTTCCCTATATCCGTGAATGATATTCGCTTTTCACACAAGCACCACTGCAAGTTAGTGCCAGTGACAATGTTATCTCCGTAGAAGAGCCAAGGTTTAGGTATGAAAATCATCAATCTGCAGCCAGCCTTTAATCTCAACCTTTGCTCATCTACTTTTTATTACATGAATCTCGACAACTCTTGGTACAAATACAAAGAAGTCACCACAGATCAAACTTCACAATGTCGAAGAAGGAGCCGAAAGGGGTTGCAGTCACCAAGTTCACCAGAATCAGAAGTACACCTGGCAATGAGCAGAAACTTCAGGAGCTTGCCAGAGAGTATGGAGATCATGGCGCCCACATCGTCATTACTGCTGTCACAATGAGTGTTGGACTACCAGCGAGGGGGAAGTTCCGACTTGGGGGCGAATATACAATCAAGAAGTTTTTGAAGCAGATGAAAGATCGAGGGTTGATGGATGATTGGCATGTGGATGGCTGATGACACTTTTATTGTGGTTAATCTTTTATATAGCATGGAGATGGCGGGGTGAAGAGCGAATCAGATCCTGGAATCTAAAATTGAAACTGCCTGACTGCTTCTTCACACACTAGTTTCAGGGGACTTGGTTTGACTCCATGGACGCTCTTATGAGGTGGGTGTTCATATCGATGCATTCATCATTCAATATTACCTGAATGCTATCTATAATCTCAGTAATTTGTGATATCGATGTTACTTTATTAAATTTAACCTAAGATTATGCCTTTTATCTTTTCCTTTATTCCCACTTAGATCTGTTCTGCTCGACAAACTCCTTCCAAGTGACAGGCTTCTCATCGAGAAGATCCAAGCTCTCCTTGAGATCAGCATCGCCGTAGTATCCAGGGTCCTCCAAGAGCATCATGTTCTCAGTCAGCTCCTTTGCGACTGGGGCAGGGAGGAAAGACTCATAGACATCGGCGGGGACTTGATTGAAGGTGGCGGGCTTTCCGATGACTTCGCTGAACTCTGAGACGATTCTGTTGGGAGAGTAGTAGTCGGTAGCAGCGAAGATGCGCTTGTTGATGGTTCCGGGGAAGTTCTTGATTGCGGCCTTGACGAACTTGCCTGGGGAGAGTTAGCAGTAGTCCATGTGGCTGTATATGATGGACTTACCCATGTCGGCGTTGACGTCAAAGAGAGGAACCTTGGCCTTATCACCATCGGCAGGGAGGGCCCAACCATAGCTACCGTCTTCATTCTTGCGAATCGAAGTGAAGAGGTTGGAAGCAAAGAAGCCAGGAAGAACAAAAGTGGCAGGTACATTGATCTGTCGGATGTACTCCTCAATCTCGGCCTTGCCCTCAAAATGCTTGATGTGAGTAAGACGACCGTTGCTAATCTTGTTGGTGTCAAGAAGAGACGAGAAGATGAGTTGTTTGACGCCAGCAGTCTTGCAAGCGTCGGCGACAGCCTTTCCCTGAGCGATCTCTCCATTGCCACTGTTAGTCTCCCAGTAGTTTGTGACGAGGAAGACAGTGTGAGCGTCCTTGACAGCTGGAGCGACTTGCTCAGCGGTGTTCATGTCGGCCTGTAGAGTAAAGTCAGATTTGTGTTTTTTTGGTGGAGAAGGAAGGCGATTTAACTCACAGCAACGACTTCAACGCCCTTTGAGGAGAGGGCTCGAGCAGCTGGCTTGGAGACATCGCGGGTGATGCCACGAATCTTGAACTCCTTGGAGAGAGCGGGGTCGTTGAGGATGGCACGAACGACAGAGCCGCCCTGGTTGCCAGTGGCGCCGAAAACGGTCAGAATCTTGGACATTTTGAGTTATTTGTTATTGGTGAGTGTGAAAGAGTATGTTGATTGGGTGAATGGATTGAGAGTGAGTTGATAATGAGACTGTCATTGAAGACGAGGAGTTGTCTTTATAGATCCATGACACAGCCGTGATGGTGTATCCAGCCCAGCCACAGAGCTGCATAATGGCACAGCAATCCTTAGCAATCGAACCTTGTCCACTAGCAGAGATGAATAAGGTGCCAGACGCAACCTCATACAGCAGCGGAGTCCGTGGCCATGATTGGTATAATCATTGAGTAAGCCGTATACCAGAGTCGGAATGTCGGGTAACGCCAAGACATCGAGATGCAGCCCTAACTGAACAGAGAGATCACGATTGGTGAGATTAATTGTTAGTGATGGGGAAATATGGAGATGGACAATGACAAAGCGAGAGTCGTGCAGTAGTGGGGATGCACTAAGATTAGTAACACTTGAAAAGCCCTTCTCCCTTTTAACGCGCGGGGCTCGGGAAACGATGCGAATACCGGGCGGGAAATGCAGACTTTGGATCTGTAATTCGGATATTTCAAGAATGCCAATGCCGACTTGTCCTTTTTTTCGTCGAGGTCAACAATGATTCACGCGCGGGGCTAATCGCGCACTGGTCAACGCGCAGATCGATACGAGGAACGATGATCACGTGGTGATAAGAAGCTCAGGTCACGTGTGCTCATCTCATTATGCATCAGCTCTCACCAAAGCTTTCAGGCAGGGCGAGGGCGCGTCAACGCTCACCTCCCTCACTCAAATCACGCGCGCAACAACTCAAAAATGGCCGAATCTCACTCCGACCTGAGCGAAAATGAGATTCTTAACGAGCGCTCTCAAGAAGAATCCAGCGAAAATGAATCCGGCGCTGAAGCCTCCGAGTCCGACGACGATGATTCCGACGGCGGAGGCTTGCTAGATACCATGGCCGCTGACGGCAGCGACGAAGAATCCAGCGATGATGAAGATGACGACATATATCACCGCGAAAACCTCACCCAGGATCCGTATCTCGACTCGTTCCCCCAGTTTGGTCGCCTTCCTAGTGAGTTGCGCAACACCATCTGGGAGCTGTTCTGTCCGGAACTTTGCGCTCGCCATCGCGTGCTTGACTTTCAGATCTCGTACGGAACAGCCCTGCATCCCGACGCGGCGAGTTCTTTTGTTTGGACTGTGCGCGACGGTATTGCGCTTGGTGATCAGACAAAGAACCTCCGCGCGGTGTTTGCTGTTCACAAGGAGTCGCGCGCTCTAGCCACCAATGCCTTTCCTGATTCTCTGAGCATCGATGCTGGGTCTGGAGACGCCACTGTTCGCTTCAACCGAAATTCTGATGTTGTTCTGATGAATGGCCTCAGCTGTCCACCGGGCAGGATGGTGTTTCACCTGCCAGGTTTCGCTAGCGAGGTCAAAAACTTTGCGCTTGGCGGGCCTAACATCCTTGATGACCTGAGCGGTCCCGACGTACCAGCGCTCTTGAGGCAGTTCACCCAGCTGGAGTGCTTCTACGTGAACATCTCGAGTACGGATTGCCAAAAGTCGACTTTGGGCTGGTGCACATCCGATCTCATCAACCGGTATCAAACGCAAACATACGAGAAACAGCCTGGTCTCGGAGAAGACCTGCAGTTCTTGTGGTGCTGGCCTGATTTGCAGCGACATCCCGACTTTGCGAGATTCCAGATCGACAGGGATACTTGGGATAATTTGCCTGATCCTCTTGGCAGCGAGTTGGAGCAACGAGGTCTCAAGGCATGGCCTATGGTTGCTTTTGAGTACGAGCGCGGACTTCGACGGTTTGAGTTGCTGCAGACACTTGGGCCGGACCTCGGCGACGATACTTCGGATGAAGATGATGACGACGACGATGATGATGGCAACAATGGACCTGATCTCGATGAGTATGAAAGCGATGGTATTGACGACGATGAGATTGTCGAGACGTACGACCCCTCAGACGAAGAGGGCATCTCATTAGCCAGCGGCTCCCCTCCGCCCGCCCCCCAAGAAATCTCCGACGATGAGGATGACGACGGCGCCGGCGCAAACTTTTCAAGTCCTGAACCCGAGGAAGAAGCAGCGCCTGTACAGCGCGGACGCAAACGACGAGTAGTTTCCGATTCTGACGATGAAGACGAGGAGGACGTCGAACCTACAGCGAAGCGCGCGAGGACACGAGTTGTTGAATCTGACGACGAAGACGATGAGCCAGAGGTGCAGCCAGAGCAAACACGACAGCACTCCAGGGCGATCATGTCAGATGATGAGGATGAAGACGAAGGCGGCGTGTCCAAAGAGCCCCACGCAAGCGAGTCCTCCAGCGAAGAAAGCGAAAAAGAAAGTGACGAGTCAGAAGACGAAGACGCACCGCCCAAGAAATTATCTCTCGCTGAGAGACTCCGTCTTCATCGACAAGAAAACCCAGTTGACGATGATTCAGATGCAAGCAGCAGGACTGCAGACGAGGAGAGCGAAGAAGAGCGGAATCCTTTCACGATGGGCATGGCGGATGAGTCAGATGGAGAAGGTGAGGATGGCTATGATGAAGATGACTATTAATTCCATACCATTCTCTCATGTTTGAGTATCCGTAAATTTTTAATAATAGAGAAACAATCCCAGCGATGGATCAAACAGTCTTCCCAGCAGCGAGCAGCTCAACAAACTGCTCTATCCTCTTCCTCCTCGTCTCCGGCCTCTTCGCCGTTTCCAACCTCCATAAAAAACTATATCTCTTCGTCTTACCCAACCCCGTCCAAAACTCCCCCGCCGCTTCATTCCCCTCTATCGCATTTTCAAAATCCTCTGGCACAGTTACATTACTCGACGATGAATACGCCCTCTCCCAGCGCCCATCCTCCCTCGCGGCATCAACCTCCGCCTGCCCCGCAGGTTTCATGCGACCCGCGGCTATCAAAACCGCGACTTTGTCAACATTACGCTGGGACCAGAGACTTTTCTTCCGACGGGGCGTGAAGCGCTGTATGAAATACGTGGCGTCGAGGGATTTGCGCTGGCCGTCGATCCAGCCGTAGCAGAGGGCTGTGTCGAGGGCTTGGTCGTATGTTATTGAGGGGATGGGGGCGTTCTTTTTTGCGATTTTGAGCCAGAGGCCGGTTTGGTTGGTGGAGTGGTTTTGGGAGAGGTAGGATTCGAATGAGGACGGGGTTGGGAAGAGTTTGGTTTCTGGGGTGGTTGCAGGGGAGGGTGTAGGTGTTTGAGGTGGGGGTTGGAGACGGGTTAGTCTTTTGGCGGTTGATCTTGTTGTTCGTGACATTTTCTGTATTTGTCAGAGCATGATGTTCACGGTTGAGGTTGCGTTGAGGCTGACAGACACAAGGAGATCACAGAAGGATCACGCTAAGCCAGATCCAATCATTGAACGCCCAACATCTTCAATTCATTTTTCTCTAATCCGTGACGATTCTTGAAAAGCCAAAATATTACATGCACCAATTAATTATGACAGTTTGACTCATCTTGCTCCAGCTACATCCCAAAAGGATGTAATTCAGAAATGTGTAGGGTAGCCCAAGACGCGTCAACGTCTCGGAGAGAACAGCGATTCCACCGCACGTGATGGGTAAAGCTTCGCAATAAGCCCTTGAGTGGTGGATACCCAGGGAGAAAGTCTGGATTACAATGTCGCAGCATCTTTTCAGTCTCATACAAATTGTTTGAAAACGATGCCGGTGGCAAAGAGACCATGTCTTCAATGTAAAGGTGAGATCGTCGCGTCGGTGGCTGGATGCGGGGTGCTGACCGTGCCTCAGAAAAACATGTCAAATGTAGGCGAATTCAATGAACCGAGCAGACATGGATGATGTCTGATTGATTACAGGCGATGAAAGGCAGCCTAGATGCCACCGATGTATTATCAAGAACTTACCTTGTGCTCGACCTCCCAAGAAAACTGTCTTTCGAAATGCATCGACTGGACCTTTGACGAATCAGACTTGGGTCAACAGTGAGATAAGAGACTGTAAGTCACTGACAAAAGATACTATCGCACTCAAGAAAGGCATTAATCATTCAACAGTCAATGCCAATCCGCAAAGTGTACTAGAAGGAGGTGCAGGTGCATCTGCATCTTCGACAGCCCCAGCAGATTTCAACGCCTCTACAGAGACAACTTACAATGAAAACCCAAGAAGCAACCCAGTATTCCAAGTGGCAAACACATCAGCTGGAAACTCACCTAGCTACCCTTCTTCGCCATGGCCGCAGGCGACAGGTCGATCACCCACGGACCTGCCCAGCACCTCGAGCGCATACACCGTAACCCACGACCATTCATCTCCGTATGGTCCACCGCAAGATCATGTTCCTTCTCCGCGATCACACCAGCCGTACAACTCAGGAGAAGTAATTAAATTTCCACTCGAGGATCCGCAAGAGGCGTGTTTACTTCGATACTTTGTTGAAGAGCTGTCACATTGGGTACCGATCTTCCATTTATAGCTGATGATAAATGCTAACGTGAGCAGCTTGATCTGTGCGATGAGAGACGGCACTTTCAACTCGTTGTACCCCTCCGCGCTCGACACCATCCACCACTTCTCTACGCCATATTCGCCCTCTCAGCGCGCCATCTAAGCCGTCTGCCGAAATACAAAACACCACAGGGAATTCTCTACCAGGGCCAATTGCTACCCAAACTCACACCCCACGACGCAGTAGAATACACGTTGAAGTGCATCCCCGCTCTACGAGACTTTCACCTCATCCAAGACGACGAAAAGCTCGAGAGTATAATCGCCACAGCTGGTAAGACCCCCACCAAGCAGAGTAGGAATAGCTCAGACTGAAAGGTTGCAGTTATTCTCCGGCAGTTGGAAGAGATCGACGACGAGGAAGATCAAGAGCAGGAGCGGAACCAAAGGCGGAACGCGAAGCCTCAGGTTAATTTCCTAGCTATCATAGACGCTGTGCTGAGAAGTCCACCGTCGCGGACCCTCTTTGGCCGCCGATCACTTATCCAAGCGGCGTATTGGATGGCCGTTCGCCAGGAGCTGTACCACTCATTTACAAAGCGCCATCCGCCAAAGATGGTGCTAGATCCAGAGTATGGAAACGGTGCATCAAAGGCGAATAAGATTGTTCTTCACACGGCGCAGGTTGCGAAATGGCGATGGGCTGATGGCTCCGAACAAGAATGGCGTATGTGCTACCTACCCATTGATTAAGTGGTGGTGAGACTAACGGGTTCAGTGCGACTTCAGAAGCAGGGCGAGGTTCTGGAGGATGAAGCAAGGAGGGAGTATCAGCCATTCTATGTGCGACCAGCTGACAGGTCGAACGGGGAGATATTCCCGATAATCTGGTACTCGTCCGCGCTGGAGGTGACAACCATGCAGCTCAGCATCATAGCGAAGATGGTGCTAATGGCAGAGAACCCCTTCCTCGGGTAGGTCAAGTCAATTTAATTTACTTTGGGTGATCCACTGACGTCAAATCAGGGGAAATTCATCGACACGTGCGCAGTGGAGAGAAATCGAAAATCAGGTACGGCAGATGATACTTGATCTGTGTGGCATAAGTCTCTGCCATCCGGGATGTCCACCGGCTCTCGTGCACGCTGCGTTTGGGATGGAGTTGTACGGCGACTTTTTCACGGATCTGTATGAGAGGAGGGCGCTGAGGGGCGTAGTCGATAAGTTTCGAGATGCGAGGGCGTGGCCTGTCCAGAACCTGTCCAAGATGTTTGAATGAGCGAGCACAGGATTACTATTCACACGTTGGTATCGGCATTTATTCCTTGGCGACGGCACTAATATCGCATCAATGAAACCCTTCAGGCGCGGAACTGATTTCTCCCGCGACGGCGTAAATTGAACTGAATTGAAGTGAGCACTGTATTTTTTTCATTATTATTACCGCTGCTGAACCCGCCAAGTCGCACCGATATGTTTCGGCACTGAAAGTGCAGATCTTTTCCACTGCTGAAGTGGATTGTTTTAATGGGCCGCCCCTTGACCAGCTGGGCTGGTGCAGGGATAGAGGGTCGTAGTCGGTTAAGATCGTGTCAGAAGTGACAAAAGAGTGGAGATGTTGTGATCTTCGGAGGATTTGTTCAAGATCCTTGTTTGTGTTCGTTTGTTCTCACCAACAGGCAAATTGATTGGGATATGGTGAGAGTTAACAGTAGGTAGTGTCACGGCTGAAGAGCAAACATGGCGGACTCGGTGGTTTTACTGGTGCGAGGTGCGATGCAGTGCAATCACTGGAAATCCCCGTCATTTGTCCAGCCAGTGCCGATCTCCCCCCACAGCGCAATCTCCTGGCAGCTCACAAGGTGTCGAGAGCGGGACGGCATCTACGGGATATCGAGAGCTAGCTGTGCCACTCAAACCAGGACAATTGAAGTAAAGTCTCCTCTTGCCACGCGATACTGCCTCAAAACCTGTGCTCACAAAACACCGAGTCTCGTTGCATAATTATCTCGTGGTTCGGTGACGGTTATCTGCACTATTACGGAGTTGGCTGAGGTGGAGAGGCAGAACCCAATGCACCGGTAGACGATGCATCGTCGCTTATGACGACGAGATTGGGCTGATCATTTCTTTTTTGATGCCCAGCCTGAGCCGTCATTTTACCTTGACAGTGCAGGGAGGGCCCGCGATTGCATCTTGCTCGGGGATTGAGATCTACAACCGATCAGATTTGAGGCCTCACTCACCCTTTGTCTGGAGTGACGGTCTACCCTCTCAGAGCGTCCTGCGCTTTTCTTGGCTGAGCGCTAAATGTGCGCCTCTGGCAGTAATGTCACGTATTATAAACGGTTGGACGGAAGTCACCGTGTGCGTGTCTCGCAATTGAGGGCTGGCTTGACTAACTTAGCCTCCACCGACGATGTAGCCAACCCAAACCAGTTGATGCAACGCAATGTGATGACAGGCTGCGAGGTGACGGTGATGTGATGGCACTGAAGATCGACTTTCAGCTCTTCGTTTATCGCGCTCGAGTGGGGGTGACGTGAAGCCGGGGGATAACTCCCTGATTCCAATGCAACATCATCACGCAAGAAATCCTCTCGTTTCTTTTGTCCACGGTCAAAAAGTTACAGTGATTGCAGTTTGCGAAAAAAAAAAAAAAAAAAAGAAACTCAGCGCCGTCGTAAACCCAAACGCGAAGCGCCAGGAACACAAACGGTAACTTAAATCACAGTGGATACAGCCCCGGCAGAGCATGCAGCTCACTTACTGTGTCTGTGTCTCCCTACCTCCAGCACATGCTCATCACTGCAAGGGAGCCAGCAGAGCAGCACACAACACCAGACGCAAGGGATGAGAAAAAGACGATAGAAAACGGCGGTGGACGAACTGCCTCCTCCAGCCGTTTTAATTCCGCCCGCCTCCGCGATACATGACAAACGCATCGCAGCCGTTGCATGATGCGGCCGTTTGGACGTACAGTACGAGTCCTGGGGGCGCACAAGCTTTTCGTGCTGCGTTTCACTAACAAACTTAACTGGTGCTTCTCTCACTGTGGCGTCAAACTCGGTCTGCAATCATGGAGCACCGAGATGATATCGTGGAAAAGCTGAGAGAGAAATAGACATGTACAGGTGATATCAGTGAGAAAAGAAATGTCACGCTCGTGGCTGAACGGATGCTGAGCGTTGCGATGCAAGGGCGTTTGGATCATCGTCACGGCGCCGACGATGAATCAAAAGCTGGTCACACGGGATGATCCTTGCTATAGTCGTCAATGTCTCAAATCGCCCTTACGCAAAGAAGCAAAAAAGCACTCCAGGACCAATGCATCACAAACGCGTAGCAGGTAGCTTAACAGATCAGAGAGACATCGACCTACGTCGATCTGCAATTTCATCTCGCGAACCGGCCTGTTCACGACCCAAGTACCTATCCCTTAGTTTCTGCCTGTCAGTCTGAGCGAAGTGGACATCCTCTTTTGTCTCTCGTGAATTTTATCCCGAATTGCGGGTTGGATCTCGGCAGGGGAGGGGGCAGCCCTACCCCCAGACGGGCCAAGATCACCAGAGGTCGGGAGCTTAGACGGCACTAACCTGGCTTTCCCGAGCAAGCCCAAGCCCAAGCTCGACTGGCTGGGTGTGCGCAAGGGAGAAGTGACGGGCCATTATCTGGGGGGCGTGTTTCTTTGCTCTCGATCTTCTTCCCATTTTCACACACTCGCTTGCTCCCTCGCTTTTTCACTGCAAGAGATTTCGTTAATCCTTGTTTAGCGTCTGGACGCTTGGGGACTCACACTCGATAAACATATCACTATATATCGTCGTCATCTCCGCTTTGTGCTCTCTTGCTCTCTCGAACCGTTTTTGTGTTGCGTAGACCCGACACATTCCTTTCCAAACCACGTTCCTTACAATAAAAAGATATTTCCCTATACCTTCACTCAATACCTCGACAACATCGACATTACACTTTTTCCTTAACTCGCTGCTACAATGGCCGAAACCGAAAAACCCGAGGCCAGATTCGATGGCCTCGGCATCTTCTGGATCGTCTGGACCTTCATCTGGACATTCATCGTCGCGGGCGGCATGGTCTTCCTCTGGAGACGCCGCGACATGCCCATGCTTCGAATCCGCGACCTCCCGCTTTCCTTCGCCGCTATTATCCTTCTTCACATCTACTGGGGAGCCATCCAGACCGGATACGTGTACTTCCCGCTGTTCACGCCCGAGGGCGAGTTCTGGATCATGAGCTTGTATTTCCCCTTTGGCATCGCCTTGTTCCACGCCTCCAACAGCCGTTTCCTGCATGTCGCGAAGCAGCAGAAGGAACTGTTTGCTTCGGATGAGAAGGCGCCGTCCAAGAGTCGTGTTAGACCTGGGTCGTTGCTTGGTCGCTTTAAGGCGCTTGATTACTCCAAGAAGATTCTCGTTACGGTTGGACTGGGAATGGTGGTCCAGGTATGGAAGATACTTTTACACATATGTACGGTGATGCTAACGCATGCAGTTCATCCTCACCATCATCATGTGGTGCTTATCTAAGAAGTTCCATCCCTCCTGGGGTGTTGCCGGCACGGAAGTCCATCCTGGCTCCGAGGAGTACCGAAAGTCTCAGGTCGGAAAGGGCTGGGAATGGTAAGCATACTCCCCACAATCTGATCTCATCCGCGATATGTTACTGACTCTCTCTTGCAAGGTGGCCCTCTGTATTCTGGCAGTTCCTTTGGGCATGGATCGTCGCCCCTTACATCCTCTGGCAGGCCCGTGGTGTCAACGACACGCAGGGATGGAGAGTCCAAACCGTCGCATGCTGCATTGCTAAGTAAGTCATCCCTTGATCAGGGCCAACACGCAGATACTGACCGAGACACTCAGCCTCCATGCCACTCCTATGTGGCTCATCGCCTTGTATGTTCCTGCCATGGCGCCCGTCAATTACTACTGGATTCCTCCTCAATGGTAAGCCACCTACCTCAGCAAGGCCTCCCTATTAAGAAACATCCCTGCTCACTGTCGCACAATAGGCTCGCAATCTCCATCATGGCCATTGAGATCTTTACCATCTTCTGGCCCTGCTGGGAAGTCATCCAGCACCAGAACCTCCGCCAAGAGACCCTCGACTCCATCGCTCAATGGCAGCTCAACAAAAACGCGGCGACGAATGGTGCTCGATCTGTCGCTACTGGTTCTACTACTGTTGCCCCCTCCGCTCTGACGTCCTGGTCCAAGGACGGTTCTGTCAAGAGCAGCGCCTCTGGTGAGAGTATCCTCACCATGGAAGCTCTTGAGTATGTTCTCGAGCGTAACCCCGAACCTCTTCAGCAGTTCTCAGCCCTTCGTGACTTCTCTGGTGAAAACATTGCTTTTCTACGAGCTGTCGCTGAGTGGAAGTCTTCATTGCCACCTGCTGTGCGCGACCCCGAGAAGATCAAGGAACCGGCGGTGCAAGAACTCGTCCGCGAGAGATTTAACAGCGCTCTTCGCATTTACACCGGCTTCGTCAGCTCCCGCGACGCAGAATTCCAGATCAACCTCTCATCGCAACAACAAAAAATTCTAGAGGGTGTCTTTGAGAGTTCCGCGCGCATCCTCTACGGCGACAAGAAGCAGGTTGACCCAGCGTTGCCATTCGAGACATTCCAGATGGTAACAACGCCCACCAAAGTCAAGTCCTCAGCTGCATCATCACACGGTTCCGAGACAGGTATCATGGCAGCTGACTCTGTCGCTGACACTGGATACATGAGCGACAAGGCTATGTACTGGGGTGATATCCCCGAGGGCTTTGATGCGACTATTTTCGACGACTCGGAGAAGCACATCAAGTATCTTGTGCTTACCAACACTTGGCCCAAGTTTGTCAAGGACCGACGATGCTCAATTGACTCCAATGATACCCTCGAGGCAGGAAACGGAATCCCCATGGCTAAATGATTTACCTGGGTGATCTAACCTGAATTTACGGATTTATTTACGGGATGGGAGTTTGGTGGTGATTTACAAGTGATTCCCTCTTTTATCTTCACTTTTTTACCGGGAAGGCTTCTTGGATACCTACTCTATGTATTTATTAATGAAAAAACACGCGACTGCATCGCCAGTCATTCTTCTCCTTGCTCACCTTCTTCTCTGACTCAGTGAATTAAAGTAAACGTGTTCATCTGCCGTAGCTTCAATCCAAGGAATGGCATTTACCGGCTCCTCCCGCCCGTGCCCGTGAAGAAAAAAAAGCCACAGCGGGCTAAACTACAGGGCATCTGGCCCTAATTCCAGGCTGGATTAGTGAACGATCTAGCCTGCGGTCTCGTCTGTCGCAGCCTACGTGGCGTCGATATCCCCTGGTCTCCTGCAGGTCGTATCACAATCATCGTAAGATGTTAATTACAAGCCGTGTCGAATCTCGCGCATTTGTCCTTGCAAGAGTCTGAGCTCAGAAAAGTTAATCCAAGCCCACCTGCATAAGCGTCAGGGGTTTGCGCGTCAGCTTTGACATGGACCTCTAGCGTTATGAAGATCTTCATGGAGACCAATTATCCACTTCCACTGATCCGATCCGATGCGTGAACTTGTTTCTGTTGAATGTGTTGGTCACAAGGATTAGAGATTGACGTTTTTGTTTTTTTCTCGCTGGGACAATCGAGATCTTGATGTGAGATCCTTTGTGATAACCGATCAAAGGCAATCGGGTGTCACCGGTATGTGCTAAATGGTGGAAATTATGGGCGCTATCTTAGCGGCCGATAAAACGTGGAGGTGCCTTGCAAGACATCGTCGTCGCTCAAAGTCTAGACTCGAGGGTGAATTTATCGTGTCATTATCCGAGACTGCCGCGTATAGCGCTGCGGTAGAACCAATCTTGTAGAGTGATCGCGAATGGTTAATGGCTTGATATGTTCTCGACAGATCTAGCTATTGTTCTTAGTTCATATAGCAGGATATCGTGAAGCGAGAAAGATGCCTGCTCAGATGGATCAATAGTGCCGTTGTATTTCTACACTAAGGTCAGTTCTATATCTCTATTCTCGTATTTTGCAAACCTAATTCCCTCACCACGCATGATCCCATCCATATAACACTCCCCTATCAAAGAATACCTGCCATGCCCCTTCTCCCTCACCACGAAAGGTACTTTAGATCCATACAGAACCACTACCAGGTCTCCCTGTCTGGCCCTCATGGGCACGTAGCCGACCAGTCCCATGTCTGTTCGTGCAAAACGTCTCGACCGCGCTATTGCTGCAAAGAATCCAAGCGCTTTGATTGCAAAAGCTTCTTCACCCTTGATATATTGCTTCGGCAACTGGTCTTCGGCAAGGGTCAGGCGAAGAAAAGAGGCAGAGATCTCCTTGATGAACATGGAGTATTTGCTTCCAACAGAAACGTCGCCGAAGAGAACTCGTAAAAATGGCTCCCATCCTGGAGAGATGGACCTGTCAGGTAATGGTCTACCATCGATTACCTCGGTTTTGAAGATACGATCTCCAGGGCTAGGTCCAAGGCCTCGTGCCAACCCTTTTGTAGCTTCTAGCCAAATGTCTCTTGCTTCTTCAATCATTTCTCTGTTCACTTGGAGCTGGTCATAGATTGAGAGCTGCTCGTCACGTCTTTGACGTTTACTGAGTCTGGTGTATCTGTCCGTGAACGACTTCTTGCCAACAGTCTGAATCGTGTCCACTATGCTCCCCTTGATTTGCAGAGTGGTACTATCATTTGATTCTCGTATCTCCATCGGCAATCCGGCACTTGCATCAAAGTAGGAACGGCTAAAGGAGGACCCGGTTAGTCCTGTGATAGAATCAAGTCTGTTGAAGTCTGGAACCCAGGATTGAGACGTGCACTGTCGACTACTCTTTTGTGAGCTCGTCCCAAGGACACGCAAGCTTTTGTTATGGCGTATTTCCCAGAGTACAAAATTGCGGTAAGCATCGAACTGTGAAATTTCATAATCCGGTTCCAAGAGCTTACTACTTGTGTCCTCCGCCGTAACGCCGAGCATGCCGTAGATCTTATCATGAGGATGTGTGCACTTGTATCTGCGACTCATCAAGATGAGGTCAAGCAGCTTAGAATCTTCCTGTCCTTCCATTGGACGCCGAGTTATAAGAGGGCGGTACCACCACTGACCAAGTAAATAAATCCTGGGATGTCGATTGTCTCGAGCCGATCGCATCAAGTCTACACTGGAGATTGTCTCGTAGGTCAAATGGTACCCAGGTACTCTCTTCACTGAAGATTGATAGTGCCTGATTGCGTCCACGATTCGGAGAACCTTTGCCCATGCGATGGACTGATCGCCACAAATGACCTTTGCATGCTTCGGTATGACAGCCTCTTGGATAACCCACGTTCGTTGAAACCATGGACGGCATAACAAATTGATGATTGGATCCCAACTAAAGTCTTCATGGTTGATGGGCTTCATATTCATCCACCTCTCCACAAAAAAGCTTGCCATGCCAATGTTTGAACTGAGTAGGAATTGCCGCGCGTAGAGAGGCATAAGCTTCCAGTCGAGCCAACGCATTGATTCAATCGCACCATGCACTGAGGCATCTGATTTTCCGAGATAGATGAGAACTTCATAGGCCTGGGAGTAGATCTCATGCATAAGTCTGATCTGTTTGGACTTTTCGTCGTTATCGGCCTGGTTGATACAAAGGGCATCAATCCACAGAACGCGCCTTTGTGTTGGAAGCCGCAAGTCCAACAGGGCGTCATGAAGGTTAGCCATGACACCGATAATATGTCCAGAACATTTGAGCTCGTGTTCGGTGATATCGTCTCCCCAGGCGTATGACAGAGCCTCGAATCTGGTCCTCCAGGATAGCTCAGCGTTGACCAGCTCGCATTCCAATGGATCCGCGCGTGCCCCCGGCTCCAAGATAAGCAACCGTATTTCTTTATCGCCAGTGATCACTTGATACCGCTCATTTTCCACTCTTTCGGCTGGTCGTGCTAGCTTTGCTGGTATTGCTCGGAAGATGGTCAATTGGGCAATGTCTGTGAAGACGCTATTGTCTCTGAGAGGCTCGTATACATATGAGATAAGGACTTGGCCCCAGGCAAGGGCACCGACAGATATCAACACTATCTTGCTAAATGTCATCTTTGATCGCTGGCTCTTAGTACGCTTTTGGTTCGAAGTCTGCGTTGAAAGCCGTTGATGGCATGGATGACGATGTAGCCGGGGCATCAATCGAGGCGGAGCATGCGCTACGCCTCGGACGCCTCTGTAAAGCTGGCCTCTGTGTAGAAACATGACTGCCCTCTCCAACGTTACTTACGTCAGTGAAACACGTTCTCGTGAGTATTCATGATTCAGATTCGGGGCCGATGCGTGATATCAGTAGTTGGAATTTGGTGTCTGACGGCGAGATTGAAAGCGCCTTGAATAGAGCCCTTGGAAGGCTGAATCGTTTGAAAACGCGATGTGATTGGATGACCTGAGACAGGCTTCCTTTCAGCTGAAGCGTACTTCTCTGTGTCATTCATTGTCTTGTTACACTTATTACCAGATGCCGTCACACAGCCACGTTTTGCGCTACACTAAGAGCAATGACGTATAGAGAAAGATATGCCCTGTCTTTTTTGTCTGTTGGCCAGTGACATCCTCTGTTTTTCGATTTCCCAGTCTGTTTTCTCAAATTGCCATCGATGACCGTTTGCTAGCTCAGCTGTTAGTACCCCGCACTGCCTAGCAAAATGCCTTGCCAGGCTAGGTGAGGGTCGAAAGCTCCGGACCTCGATCCTGAACATAATAAAAGATACTGAAAAAATTTAACCTTTTTATTCTGAGCATACATCTTCTTCTTAGTAAGGAAAACCGCTTTAAGCAATACCATAACTCAGCAAGCAAGCGTTCTCTTAATGTCTACCTCAGAATAATGCATAGCGTTCGACCTCAGCACGTGGTGAGACAATGTCCAGTCCCCTGAAGCTCCAAGCCTCCTCAGCAGATTCACAGCGTCGACAAGTGAGTCGTCGATAGCACCGGGAATTCTGGCCTTCATGGAGTTCATAGTACCAGCACCAATCGCTGACCTCTCTGAGTTTCAACAGCTGTGCTTCGGCATTAGAAGCGTTGTTCTTCTTGCGTAAGAAGACATGAATCCATCGTACCTCGGGGCTCATTTTGCCTATGGCGAAGAATTTTGTAGTAAAGATGTTGATTTGTATTGGAGTTTGAGAGAAATTTGCTGATAGAAAAGTGAAGAATATATACTTGTGTGAGCTCTGTGGCTCATTGGTTCAGAGGTATTCGAACTAAAATGATGAACCTAATCACTGATTGCCGCAGTCAGGACTCAGCAGTGACAATATGATACATGGCAGTGTTACTGCGACTGCTATCTCGACTCCTTACATTCATGAACGGCCGAGCCCGTCACTCATGTTGATATCTGCAGTCGCTCATTGTCACACAGAAAGAGGATATCTTGGACATGATCGCTTTTGCTCCGAGTTCTACTGTAGACCGTCATAGTCGTCAATGCAAGACAATGAGGCTTGTGTAAATGCGAGACAACAAACCCTGGTACCCGAGCTCCGAAATTATCCCCGCCCACTTCAGAACTTACACGAGTACCTCTAAAATGCTGTATTTACTAAAAGAGGACATCTAGAGTGGCAGAAGTAGCCTAGACAGGCAGGTCATCGAATGGGGTTGTCACGTGCGAGTCTACTGAGTGCCGAGGTCAACTCCAACCATGACCATAAATTCACGGCTTTGCATTTGAGAGACCAGCTCTGTACCCAACACCACAACGACTCAATACCATGTTGCCAGAAAATTACCTTCTTGCTAGTTCCTTAACCGCAGCCATCCTCTATGGCGTCAAAGCTCGTGCGAGTCCAAGCTACTCGCGCATGATCACCAAAACGCTTGCAGTATCTCTGCTCGCGATCCTCGTCAAGATTGTGGATGGACCGACATACCTTTTAGCTGCACTCAGCTTTGGGGCATTGGGTGATGCGTTTCTCGCTTGGGATTCAGAGCCGGCATTCCTAGCTGGCCTCGGGAGCTTCTTGACATCGCATCTCTGCTACATCACACTTTTCTATCAGACAGGCGCAAAGAGTCTTATTCTGGAAGATCAATCACGCGTCGCTATCGTTATATCGGCTGTCTTATTGGGTCCCACGATGTTGACGCTGCTGATCCCACGAGTGAACAGCGAGCTTCGCTTACCCATTCTTCTCTATACCTGCGCCATTTTAGGTATGATATTCTCGGCATTGACGATCAAGAGCGATAAGCTCGCATTGGGAGCTGTTGTGTTTACGGTGTCTGATATGATCTTGGCTTCTGGGAGGTTTCTTGTATCAGCGACATCGCCGCATCAAATATGGATGGATTACGCTGTTTGGATTCTGTATTACTCCGGGCAATTCATGCTTGCAATGGGCACTCTGGAGCAATCTGGCATACAACTGAGCACCAGCTGAACTGGGAGAAATGGACGTTGGATGTTATTTCTAGAACAGAGACAGTCGCTATGAAGTGACAGAAAAAGTACGAGACGCATATTTTAACACTTCCTTCTATAGCGCGATTAATTGGCAAGGCAAATTTTATGATACAACACCCCACTCATTTGGATCAATGGCAAACTTGAAGCTCTGTTTGAAGTCAGGATGTGGTCTATGAAGAGCGGAAGGGTATGATAGCTTACATCCAAGTTCGCATCAGATTCAGCGCTATCCTTGTCTTGCATCGATAGTTTGATGATCCGCGTCTTCTTCTCTTGCAATTTGACAACAGTCTATAAGCCGTTAGTTTCCATCAACATCATGATGAAATTGGGAAAACTTACGTTTTCGATCGAACCGGCTGTTATGTACTTGAAGATGGTAACTGGCCTCTTCTGGCCCATCCGGACGACTCTTGCGATCGCTTGTTCTTCGATAGCTGGGTTCCACTGCGGTTCAACGATATGAACCATATTTGCTTGTGTGAGAGTGAGACTAATGTGATGTAAGTAATTAAATTCTGGAAGCTGAAGATAAACTTACCCAACTGCGCCAGTGTTGATGGATATGAGAAGAACTCGGATCATTGGGTCCTGGCAGAACTTGGAGAGTAGTTCCGTACGGCCGGCCAGCGGGTTGCGTCCGTCAACCTGAATAAAGGTAATTCCTTCTGCTCCCAACATCGTTGCTAAGATATCAAGAGTATCTCTCCAGCTCGAGAACACAACACTGTATTAACATCAATAATAATATGCAAGATGAGCTTTGTGAAGACTTACCTCTTGGAACCCGCGTCCATGCATGACTTCTTGATGTTGTCCACGACTGCAGACATCTTTGAAGACTTCTGTTTCAACTCATTACTTGATTCTCTGTAGATATGTCCAGGAGAAGGTTCGGGCGTATCTATATCCATCATAGATGGCGTTGGAGATGGTGTCGGCCGAGTTGAGGGTGCCAGGGATGAGGCTTCGTCATTTATCTCAGACTGCAGCAGACCGCAAATGGGACAGCTGTCAAGGCCACCAAGAACATCAGCGTTTCCAGTCTTCTCATCACAAAACTCACACGCTGGCTCTGCACTCGGCGACCTCGAGACCTTCCGTTTTGACTTGGGGACGGCCAGCTGATTCGTACGTTTCAAGCCGCAAGCGCTCATAGCAATAGCTCCGTGGTTGCAAACCCTCCTGAGCTTCATTATTGCCGAGAACAAAATGTTAGACTTCTTGGAGTTTCCTTCTTTACCGGCCATTCTGTCAAAATCTTCCTTGCATTGATCGAGAATGCTTGTAAATATAGATTTCTCAGCTTCGGTGGGCGTTACATCCACCTTTTGCATAGTGCTGGGCGGAAGGTCTAGCTTTGCTTGCGTTCTCCGCAGGCAACATACTTTGAGCATGATCTTCAGGGTTCGTGACACATCGGGTGCGTTTGGTTGATACTCTCTGAAAGGCTTCACTATGTGTTGTTCGAAAAGGTTGCTCTGACAAAAGGGTTCAAAACGCAGGAACTTGAGCAAAGATCTGAGGTCGTCGAAGCTGTTCTGGATGGGTGTTCCGGTCAGACACCATCGGGTATCACTTCCAAGTGCAGCTGCAGCTTTATGCAGCTTGATCGAAGCGTTCCGTATCTGATGGGCTTTGGGAGGATTAGTCAAAAACGCTAAAACCGTTTCGCCACAAAGCAGCGGACTTACCTTCATCGAGAACAATTCTAGACCAGTTGATGGAGCTCAGAATCCCCTTTCCCCGATTGTCCGTTTCGAGGGTGTGATATGTCGTGAGGACGATGTCATGACCGAGAAGCAGCTCTCGCCTTTTGGGTCGCGCGTCTCCGTGGAAAGTGACAGTTTTAAATGTGTGAGGTTGAAAGCGCCTGCCCCGTGTTAGTCTAACAGTGGCGGAATATCCTCTTGTATATTTACCTATCGATTTCATTCCGCCAAACGTCAAGCACCTCTTGATGTTGTCAGTGTGTCTTGCCTGTGCATGGCACATTTAGGACTTACGTCGAGATGGCAAAACAACAAGAGTGATGTTCAGTGGTGCATGGTGCCCACCTTGGTTATTTGTCATGGTATCGTAATGGAAAGAGTGGGCCAGTTGCCTCGAGCAAAGAATAGCACTCAGCATGGTCAACGTTTTACCGAGACCCATCACATCTGCAAGTATACCCCCACGGCCTGGTTTCTCTGGGCGAGATAGCAAGCTGAAGATATTCAGGTTGGTTAGTCGACCGTTGCACAGTCACCCAGATATTAGGATATGGTACCTATGGTGGATCGACATGAGCATGTGCCTGTGTATTTGGGTGGCTGCCTCGTCATCCTCACGGCAAAGTATGAACTCAACGCCTTTTAGCTGATGCCTGTTGGTGCCCAAAGTCAGCCTCTAGTAATAACTATAAGACTTCTAATGGACAAGATACTCTTTCAATGTCGTGTTGAGAAGGAACCGATCCAGAATCGGTTGCAGATCAAGGAAGCCACTCTTTGTTGGCGTGAGATCCTCGGACGAACCGTCCAAGGACTCCATAACCTCGTCAACCTCTTGGGAAATCTTAGGCTTGATGTCGCTTTCTCGGGCGCTTGAGCCAACCAAATGTCTGAGGTCGGTCTTCTGAGAAGTCGGGTAGAAGAACTGCGGGTTGATGTATGGGGTACCGGGTTCCAAAAATACAGGATGCTGTAGGTAAGTGCGATAAGTGCCAATCTCGGACAAGGCGTCATCAACTTCGTCAATCGTGTTCCTAGAGCCGTAGATGTTGACTGAGATGTCGATAGGTAGGCCCTTTCCAGACCTCTTCCGCTTGCCACCAAATACATCGACCCTAAGGACCGCTGCGAAGGATGTGTCTCCGGATCTCTTGGCTACGATCGTCAGAATCGCAGCTGTATCACAGTCCAGGATCGATCTCTTCTTGGGATTGGGTTCCCCGTCACCAACCAAGTAGTAGTTTCTTCCATCAGGCTCGATCTTGAATAAACAATACATGGCCCACGGCTGTGTCTCATTAGGCATCTGAGTGTGAGGATTCAGCAGAACCTGGGCTCCGCAGATCTATGGATCAGAACGTCCAGTGTCAGCATTTGAGGATATAGGGTTTCAAGAGTCGCCTTACTGCTCCGTAGCATATCCTTTCCTCTCCGAACTCCTGTACAACTGATATGTCCTCTCCAATGCCATCTGTGTCGCTTAGCAAATCCACGTCCATGTCAGAGTCAAAAGAATGGGGTGAATTTGTTCTATCGAAGCAAACAGCCTGTCTTTGGGCTTCTCTGTACGAAATACCAGTTTCGGCATCATTTTTGGAATCTCTTTGTCTCTTCAGAGGTCGCGTCATATCGGAACAGATATGATCAGAGTCGTTTTGACCTCTGCTCAAATTTGGGGAGGTTTAGGACCGTCTTGTGATATTGACCGTGTTTCTTGGTTAGCGGTCAAGCTGAAAAAGCCTTGCCAATTGGTTTGAGACACCAGGTAGCCCTTTCGAACAGGCTGTGTTGGGATACGCGCCGAGAATTACAGCACTGCCCCGCTTGTCACAGCCCAGCAGCTGATTCTTCATTCTTGTTGGCTGTGGTTGTCAGCCACGAAACACGTCGATCTGCCTTGGGTTGAAAGTGAGGCGAGGTGCATATTGTTTGCTGATGCATGCTGGTCAAATCCCCAAATACGATTCTTTCGTCTTCATTTCGCGTTTATCAACAACAACCATCGAACGACAATTTAAAATGGCTACAAATCAACAAACCAGCTTCGAAAGGTCTCTGGACCTCTTTCGGCGAGAGCTTTCTGACGACCAGATCAAGAGAGTCAATGGAGTCAACCAGAAGACTGTTACAGATACTATCCAAGAAATTCAGGGCAAATTAGGGCGCAGGGATGGCCTTTGCAAATTGACCCGAATCCAGAGATTTCTTCAAGCTATGGAACACATCGAGAAGCTAGTCACAATATTCCTCAACGCCAGTGACTTCGTGGCTTTCATTTGGGTATGCCAAGCTGCTAAATGCCGCCGCCTTGATACTGATGATGTTCTGTAGGGTCCGATCAAGCTGGCTCTTATGGTCGCCACTACTTGGACAGAAGCTATCAGGCAACTGATCGACGCTTACGAAGAAATTGCAGACGCGCTAGGTAATCTTGCCTTCTTCCACAACCTCATTCAGAGTAGAGATCACTTGAAGTTGGTCTTGGACGATTATTTCTCCGATATCCTTCGATTCCATCGATGCGTCCTTGATGTCTTTTCTCGTCCAGGTCGGTATTCGCCCCTCTGCAAGTCTTATCTGCTGTTAATTATTTGCATCAGAATGGAAAAGACTGTTTAAATGGGCTTGGGGAAGTTTTCGGCGCGAAGTTAAGCCAATTCTCGAAAGTCTCAAACGCAAACAGGCTCTGTTATCAGATGACAAGCTGCAATCCCACGCTATCCTCAAGGAAGTCCAAGACTCCGATCAGTACGCTAAGGATCAGTTCAGTAACCTCCAGACAAGTCTCGATGATATAAGGTCTACTTTGGCTTCTGAGCAGTTGCAAAGCAAGGCTTTACAATCTCGGGAAATGAAGACCTACTTGGAGAGTCGACTGGACGTTTCAACGTCTCGAACTGATCTTCAGCTAGAATCACAGGATACTGTCGATGAAAATTCTGGCATTTGGATCTTTTCCAATCCAATTTTCAACGGTTGGGAAGGAGGAAAATCTGCAGAGAAAAGGGTCTTGTTCCTCAATGGCTCCCCCGGTTCCGGTAAGTCATCTACTCATTTGCAGTTTAGGGATTGTCTGTAGACTGACCCATTGATATAAAGGCAAGTCCACGTTAGCCAAGACCATCATTCGTCATCAAAGGCAGAAAGAAGCGTCTGAAGCTCCCGGGCGATCTTTCCTAGCTTATTTCTTCTTCAAACACAATGTAGCGGACCAGAGAACGGCTCGGTCTATGCTCCGACATGTCATCATGCAACTCGTCGATGCAGATGAAACTACATTGAGGTTCGCACATGAAAGATTATCCACGAAAGAAGTCACCGAACTTGCCGATCTCAAGGAACTGGCAAGTGAATGCTTTACATCTCGGCCGAATGCAACGCTTGTTCTTGACGGACTGGATGAAGCGATGGGCAACGAGCAAGAAATCTCTATCAAGTGGTGTCTGGATAAGCTTGTTCCAGCCGCAAGATCCAGTGGCTGTCACCTTAAAATACTGATTTGCGGGCAGAGAGACGGAAGACTCGACTGTATACTATCGTCTCATCCTCAGATCCGACTAGACCTAGTAGATGCTCACCAAAAAGACATTGAGCAGTTCACGAAAGAGCAAGCCGCGAAAATACGGACTAGGTTTCGATTAGCAGCACAGGAAGAAGAGAGCCTAGTCTCCAAAATAGCGGGCGCATCACGAGGTGGGTATTCTAAACGACATATGGCTCATAATACTGACCTGTCTAGGGATGTTTCTATATGCAAGAGTGGTCCTTGATAATCTTGCAGCTATGGACTCAAAACGAGACTTTAAAGACGAACTGGAAAGCGATGCTTTCCCGAAAGATCTTGATCAAGCGTAAGCAGAGTAAAGATTTCAGAGATTATGCGAGATTCCTAACACAGTCAGTTATGATCGTATCACTCAACGTGTTCTGCAAAACAATCGGCCCTCACGCGACACGAGCGTAAAGAGGATCCTGGGCTGGATTATTTGTGCAGCAAGGCCCCTTCGATGGCGCGAAATACAGTCCAGATTCTGCATCGACGCAGAACAGCAGATTTGTGATATTGATAACCTTCGTCTAGACAGCTGCAAACAGATTTGCAGCTCTTTTGTTGACGTGACGGATTGCGAGTTGTTCCCACGCATTGAATCCGAACAGGTTGTCACCATGGTTCACGAAACAGCAACCAAGTGAGAACATTTACCAGCCTTGATACATTGAAAGTAGCTGACATCGCCATAGATATCTCATTCGCAACAGGACGATCAATCTGCTACAGGAGCATATCGACATGGCTCTCTTTTGTTGTCAGTATTTATCATCTCGACCTTTTACTACAAGTAAGAGCCAAGATATCAGTGCCGACATTCATTCAGGCTATTTTGGGTTCTTGGACTACGCCGCTGCTCACTATGCCGCCCACGTACATGAGGTTGAGGCTCCAGAGGTTTCCACGGATTCAGCACCTGGACTTAAGTCTGTCAAAGCAGTAGCAGTTGATTTGGCAAAAGTACATGGCAAAGAGGCCTCAGTCGAGACAGGAGAAATCGCGAAGGCAGCTGAAAACCTGCACCTTGCCATTCAAGATAATGTGCTCGTTGTGCGAAACCTAATCAGTCTACAAAGAGAGAAGTCTGAAACCGATGTTTTTGGCGCAACTGAGGGGCCAATCAGACACAAGTGTCACAAGATTCAATGCTCCAAGTTTTCCACGGGGTGTCCGAACGAAGCCGCACTTAAGGAGCACTTAGCAGTGCATGAGAGACCATTCCGATGCCCACATTCTGATTGCTTTGGGCATGGAATCGGCTATCCTTCGTCCGAGCGATTGGAAAGTCATAATGAGGCATTTCACCAAAGCGAGTCCAGGGTCAAGATAGCTTTTCCATCTGACCTTCAGACTGGCGAATGGAACATTCACGAAGCTTGCAAAGCAGGTAACCTTGACGAAGTTAAGAGGTTTCATTGTGAGGGATCTGATCTCAAGCGCGTTCTTCCAAAGATTGGCTCGCCTTTGTGCGCTGCTGTCGAGGCTGGACATGGTGGTATCTGCCAGTACCTCGTTGACAATGGAGTTGATCCTTTCCGTTGGGGATCTAATACCGTTGCAATGAAGACGCCAGTCGTTGCGGCAATATATCGACAGCGCTGGGAGATCTTGGACTTCTTTCTGTGTAGCGGGAACGGCCCAGACGATTCCGAGCTGTTGAAGGGTATTGTCCGGGCGATACACGCGAATCAACCAGTTGCATTGAACATGTTTCTGACACTAAGACAGCCCGAATACCATACAGCCGTGATGAAGCTGGTTCCAATGGAAATCGTATCCCAGACAGACCAGAGATTAGGACAGGGAGACTCTCACTCAGCAGACGCCACTCTATTACATACCTGGTTCCAATATGTCAAGCCAGAGTTTTACAATGAGAAAGGGATATTCGTTGCACGGCCCGACTGTGAAGAATACAAGATCTGGGGAGATCTATTTTTTCGACAACATAATTTGTTCCGCAAGGCGCTTCGTTTCAAATGCTTCTCTCTTGCCACATTTCTTATGGATATCGGAAATGATGAGTATCTACAACTTGAATATGAGGATGGGGACACAGCATTACATTTCTGCATAAACATAATATGCAAAGAGGACTGCAGTAATTGTTTATCCATGGTTAGGCGCATTCTTCAATACGACGCTAAATCTGCCAATATTACAAACCACCTAAACAGGCTACCGGCGCATACAGCAGTTAGGCGTACTAAATCGCAAGCTATTTTGCGAGCTGTTCTTAAAAATACCGGAGATCTCAACCACAGGGACAGCTCAGGGGACAGTCTATTGCATGTAGCATCATTTGCTGTCTCGGTTCGCATGCTACTGGATAATAAGTCTGTGGATCTCTTCAGCCGAAACAAGAAAGGACAAACCGCATTTTCAGCATGTTCCTATCATATTCTTTATGCCGAAGCCGAGGTAGAGGTTCTCGACCCTCTTTTCAAAGCAGACCCAAGACTTGCATGGACACCAGACAAATCCGAGGAGGGACTCACGCCGCTCGATTACGCATTACGATGGATACCAGACTATTATGTTAGCTCTCGCTTTGGACGAAAGGCAACCAGACTAGTCAAGTTTTTACTTACATGTTCCGAAGTGAAACGAGTGCTGGTAGAGTATCAAGCCAATTCAACTGATGCCGATCGGAGAAATGTGCGAGAATTTGCAGAGAAGGAAATGTTACAGGAGGCACTGGAAATAATGGATTCGATTGGGTTTAACACTACCTAATGTTTCAATATAGATATGGATCAGCTACTAAATTCACATTTGCCACATCTGCCGTGGTATGTTCATCTTGTCCTTACCGATGCGATACAAATGAATCCAAAGTTGAAGAGCACAGTATCTGATGGGCTGTAACGAGCTATCCGCTGTGACAGGGTCGTAGTTTGAGTTGTGAAAAGAAGCTTCAGCTTAGCATAAAGGTAAAGAGCGTAAATAGTCCATAGGCTACCTTTACTGAATACATCGCCCGATTGGCGAGCGGCCTGCATATTCATCAGGATGAGTAAGGCCTCATTTCATTGCTAGCCACTATGGTGCTCCATAGGAGCATAATCTGCTGTTTTGGATATTCGACAACGTATCAGGACTCACTGTTTCGCCTCAAGTCGCATCACGTCGCGACAGTTGGCTCAATGGCTACAGCAGTAACTGCAGGTCTAGGCCCTCATTAAAAGAATTGGGGAACTGCACCTCATCAGCCGTTTCATGCTGATAGTGCCCCTGCTCATTCAAGCGAGGATCTGGGGATGAAGTCTTATGCGGGCCAATTGGAATTGATTCTTCACAGCGTCAGCACTCAGCCGCCGGTAACCAATCACTTACTCATCAACACCTCCTGCCTTACTACTCGCGAGCATGTAGCCGGTTTGTGCAGCTCAGGCAAGTAATATCACAATCGACTGAACCCTACCTTTATTAGTTCCCACCTTAAGCGTCAAAGCAGATTTGTGCATCAGCATTACGGCTAATGGCAACGCGTTCTCGTATCGCATGCTCCGGTGGCGATCTGCAAGTAACATGTAAGGCGGCAGTCTGTGCCAGACGGCCAATATGTGTACGACAGTCGTCTCTCAGCACTGGGTTTGATGCTACTGTAGCTAGCATGTCAAAGATCCTCGAGTAAGAGTACTTTTATCACGCACTCTTTCTTTTCTAGCCTCAAGACTTAAGATCCAATCGTCCGATCCGACTGATCCTAAACGAGTTACACAGACCTGCATCCTTTTCATGCTGGGACTGGCAACCTTGTCTTGTCCACAATACCTTCTCAGCCGAGCCAACCCCAATTGAAAGGACGACCCATCATGTCGGGACAGAAGCTACTTACCATTAAAGATAGCCTCAATGTCACCATCCAACTACGTCCCCGCCTCTCTGTGAGTGGGAACTTAATGAACGGAAACAAGGTTTCGAGAAAGGAGACAGCAACAGCTCATCATTACATGCACCCATCTTGGGAGCCTGGCAGCTGCCACAGAACTTAAGTACGGATCGAGGCAATCATCCATCTCTGCCCACCTGGACCTGCAGACTCCTTGGCTTGGAGTGGAATTTCTCCATGTTGCGCCAGATTGGTAGGCGAACCAATAGCGACGCGTTCTGACGAGTACACGATTCAATGTGCATATCGCTTGTGCAAGGCAACTTACCCTGTGCTATAGCTCCGTAGGACGGCGACGCTTTTGCCTGGTGGCTTGCATAGATCGGCGTCTAGATTTATCGAAAACAAATGTGATTAGGTATCACAACCTAGGTACAATAGCGGATTCTAATTTGCTACATTGCATGTTGTGTCACAACGCAAAGGTCAAGTCCAGATATGTTTGCTGGATTTTTTATTAACGCAGTTTCTTTTCCATAGTGATCGTCTTGCATCAATCGGCAACATTCCTGCGATGTTTCATTGCAGCTGCCAGCACCAGTCCATCTTCAACGCAACCTAACCTAGACCCCAGATACGACTCCAGATGACAGCTTAAAGAGGAGATGTCAACTAATGCAACACAAACCACGTGGTATCCGAATTTGACGGATGCAAGTCTGGGGCAACCCTTCCAGGCTCACCAAGCACCCATTACCAGCTGGTTTCAGCCTTTATTGTGCATCTCAGCAGACTCAGCTAGTGACAGAAGCCAGGATACTTTACCCGGACCGTTGGGACTATCACTTAACGCTCCTATAAGAATTAAACCATAACATTAACTCTAAATGACTACTTTAAAAGAACATTCTACACGCGCAAATCAGAAAGTGCCGTCTGGAAATAAAGGCGCAAAACCTACCCTGCATTTGCCTGATTATCCCCAGGCGCAAGAAAACCTCTAACAATAAACCAAGGTGTCAAAAATATCACGACTCAGATGGACGAAACTATAGCTAGGTCTGCCCAAGTCTTTCTGTCACTCGGCCTAAATGCTCCCGGTTTTCTTTCCCTCTCTTCCAATGCTTCTCGAAGGATCAACGGCAAGGAATGCCGCTCCAGGCCTCCACCGTGGATCACAACCCGATAGGTGCAATAACTCCACGCTAGCACCAGCGCGTCAAGCATCAATTGGCGCGCCTGTGAGAGCGCCTTGTTACAGGTTCTGGGTTCTGGACTTTTCGTATGGCCCACGTGAGATTCGCAGGGGACGGAGATGGGGTAGCATGGGGCAGGGATCGCAGCCCTCCCCTCCAATTTCTCGCTCCTCTTGATTTTTGTGGTGCGTTTTAACCGGGGCTTTGATGATTCGCTCGCATGTTGAATTCCCCAGCTTTTCTCCAGTGGGAGTGAGGAATAACCGTATACACTGGAGAATTGTGACCCGCCTTTCCCCAGACGTAACAACCTTCTTTTTCTTCCTTCTTTTGTTCTCTTTTGCTCGTAAGGGTTAGTTAGTCTGGGCTACCGGCACATAGACTCCCGGCTCGGTATGTTCTCTTGGGAGGACCACCTCGGCTCGGCAGTAAATACCACGAACCTCGTGAGTAAAGCGTGGAGATGTTGGAGTAAAACGGGGAAATTAAGCCCGATGCATGCAACCCTGCTCCCCAATCCTGGCAATGAACCCCGAAGCTCACGTTCCCGCCGGAGTCGCGCCGTAGTGGTGTCTTGATCCGGGGTCAACTCTGCGGGGTTCTCGCGGGGAACTTGTCGTCTATTGGTCTCCGGTCTCCAATCTCCATCGCCATTCGTGCGTCTAACCCCAGATGCCTAAATCCAATTACCCCAGCACCAAGAATGCACGCTACGTATCATCGTCTGAAAAGCCCTCTTTTTGCCGGTTACTCTTAGCTTACAGGTACTTTTTGAGAATGCTACTCTACTCTGCTAGGTCTAGGACAGGGGATCCATTCGATCGGCATGTTCCCAACGCGAACTTTCAATTTTTTCTTATAAAGTGTCAACGCTCGGCACCGTTGCATTTACTCTCCTCTTCTCGACTCATCCTTAATCATTGTTGATATCCTGTGAAAAAGTCAACATGAGCACCAACGACGATAACAAGGGCATCTCAGAGGTCAAGGGCGACGGCGCCCACATTGACCATGCCTACGATGTCGAGGCAAAGAAAGAGATGGCCGCTGACATGCAGGGCGCCATCGACGCCGAGAACGCGGAGCATAACATGACCGTTCTCGAGGCCGTTAGAGCTTATCCCGCTGCTTCTCTCTGGGCCTTCAACATGTCCTGCACAATTGTAAGCCGCCCCCAAAACTCTGTGCTTCCCGAATTGTGGCTAATTTGATTGGCTGTAGATCATGGAGGCTTACTGTGTTTTCCTCATCGGCAACTTTATCGCTCTCCCCGCTTTCGCCGACAGATACGGTATCTGGAGTGACACCAAGGGCAAATATGTCATCGAGACAAAGTGGCAATCCGCCCTCCAAGTCGGTGGCCCCATCGGCGCCATCATCGGTGTCACCATTGCCGGTCCCATCACCAGCCGTATCGGATACCGATGGGCTACCATCAGCGGTCTCATGCTCCTCAACGCCTTCATCTTCATCTTCTACTTTGCCGACTCTCTGCCCGTCATGCTCGTCGCTCAGCTGCTCGAGGGTGTCCCCTGGGGTATCTTCATCGCCAACTCTCCCGCCTACTGCTCTGAGATCGTGCCGCTTCAGCTTCGTGCGCCTGCTACGCAGATGCTTCAGATGTTCTGGGCCATTGGCGCGATTATCGTCGGTGCTGTTGCTTATCGCTACAATGATCTCCACGAGCAGGCTGCTTTCCGGTATGTTTCCTCAATTCCCGTCACCAATCTCTCGATTCGCTAACGAAATCCCAGTGTGCCTATTGCTCTTCAGTGGATGTTCCCCACTCCCCTCGCCATTCTCATCTTCCTCTCCCCCGAGTCTCCCTGGTGGCTCGTCCGAAAGGGTCGTCTCGAAGAGGCTGCCAAGGCCGTTCGACGTCTCGGACGTTCTACCCACGTCGACAACGCTCAGGAGGCTATTGCCATGATGAGACGTACCATTGATCTCGAGAAGACCGTCAAGGAGCCCAGCTTCATTGAGCTGTTCCAGGGCACTGATGCTTACCGTACTGCCATTGTTTGCTGCGTCTACGCCGCTCAGAACCTGACTGGTAACCTGATCGCTAACCAGGCTGTCTACTTCTTCGAGCGTAAGTGAAATCTTCATGTGAGATCTGATGAACTGTGCTGACTTGTTTACAGAGGCCGGTATGCCTAACAAGACCGCTTTCGCTATGGGTCTCATCACCTCCGCTCTCCAGACCGTCTTTGTCATGCTTTCTTGGATTCTTACCAGTTACTTCGGTCGACGATCCATCTACCTGTGGGGTTCTCTTGGAAACACTGTTCTTCTAGTCGCTCTCGGTATCGCCGCCACTGTCGGCGATGTCAAGTCCACTGTCAACTCCAACACCCAGGCCGCCCTCGGTCTCATTGTCTCCGTCCTCTTCACCCTTGGACCCGCTCCCGCCTCTTGGGTCATCATCGGAGAGACCTCGGCCATTCGTCTTCGACCTCTCACCACTGGTGTCGGCCGTGGTTGCTACTACCTCGTCAACATCCCCTGTATCTTCCTCTCCTCATGGATGCTTAACCCTACCGTAAGTTCACCATCTCTGGACTTCTCAGATCAGCCACTAACAGAGTACAGGGCGCCAACTTGGGTGGCAAGTGCGGTTATGTCTGGGCTGGTACCGGCTTCGTCTGTCTGGTCATGGCATACATCTGGCTTCCTGAGATGAAGAACCGATCTTACCGAGAGATCGACATTCTCTTCAAGCGCAAAGTTCAAGCCCGCAAGTGGAAGAAGACCGTCATCGATGTTCACGACGACGAGTAGATGTTGCTACTCTCAAGAGGGAAGCAGCATGACTTTTCTGGGGAAGATCAGCTGGATACCTCGTGTTACTCTGTTCATTTAAGCGGCTGGATTATCTACGTGGTTTTGTAAATCACATATCGACCTATGTAGTCATACGGTAGTTAGACAATTTGAGTTGTCTTGTTGCCTACAGACCTCAAGGAATATTTAATCATGATTATCATAAAATGCTCACGGTGTCTGTGATTGTTGTACCGTAAATATTGAACCAATCATGCAGTACGACACGTGACCCGCATGTCGCGTCACCATATTGGTCTTGACGCGGTCATAACGACTTTGGAGGCAATTGCGGTACAAGATGGGCCGTTGGACTAGTGGCAAATCGATCGGATTTGTTTTTGGACCCCATTTCTCGCCTGTCGGAATATGTACCTCCGACAAACATCAAAGCCCCAAACCAGTGGAGCTGACTCTCCTTCAGCTTGACACCGAAAGGTAAAACCAAGCATCGAAGAAAACAGCAGAAACATATTGGTTACTGTAATATGTGAAACATCGAGAATTCCCTTGGTCATTACTTCATAGAACGTGCTGACGATGCAATGATGATATAACCCATGACGCAATATTTACGACGCTCGCATCTCCACCTTTACCAGTATATCATGATCTCCAACCATTCCCCCGTCACCAATTCTCATCAATCTTCACACACCTCCTATCATGGCAGAGCAAGATATCTACGGCGGTAAACTCGCCAATCATTCTCCCTCCCTCCCAAGAGGCACATTCACCGGCTCCGGTGCCGAGCAAGACATTTACGCCGACAAACTAGCCGGTCACACGCCCTCTCTTCCCCACGGGGCATTCACCGGGTCCGGGGCCGAACAAGACGTCTACGGCAGTAAATTCGCCGACCCCTCTCTCCCCAGACCTTCGTTCGCTGGATCTGGCGCCGAGCAGGATATCTATGGCAGTAAGTTTGCCGGGCACTCTCCGTCTCTGCCTCGGGCTAGTTTCGGGACATCTGGCGCCGAACAAGATGTCTACGGCTCGCATTTCAACCGCACCGCGTATCAAGGTCTAGGCACTAGCGTGCTGGGACTACTGCACTCCGCAGTCCTGCCGTCTTTTAGTCTACACGCTGGACTTTCCACGGTAGCGTATGGACTTTCGCGGTATGCGGATAGAATTGAGGGGAAGGATGTTCTCTGGGCTTCTGGAATGACGCTGAATGCTTGGTGGAGCGCTATTGGCTCCAAGTATGTTTACGACAACGTTGCGCCTCTTGATGCGTGGAACAGTCTCGGCTATTCGCAGAAACTTCTTCTCGCTGGTGTTACGGCTTGGGGAGTGAGACTCACTTCACGCGTTGTGTCGCGAAGCTTGAAGCGTGGCAAGGATGATCCTCGGTATGACGCTAAGAAGAAGGATCCTGGGTTCTGGAACAAAGCGCTCTTTACCACTTTCTTGCCCGAGGCTGTTGCGCAGACTATCATTTCGCTTCCATTCACAATTCCTTTCCGAGATGTGGCCGAGAGTGCCGTCGCTTCGCCTTTTACTTCTAACGGATTTGTCTTCCATTCTCTAGCCGTCTTCTTGTTCACCACCGGTTTCGCTCTTGAGACCTTGGCCGATGCTCAGCTCGAGTCCTTCAAGAAGGATGACACCGCTCAAGGTATCAACAGGGAAGGCGTCTGGAGCATTGTTCGACACCCCAAGTAAGTTCTTGTCTTAACGACTCAACAGACTGAAATTAACGAATCAAGTTATCTTGGCGACACCCTAATCCACGCCTCGTTCCCCATTCTTCTCCTTGGCGCCGGCATTCTCCACCCCATCGCTGCTGTCGGCCCAATCGCCAACTACCTATTCCTGCGTTACATCGGGGGTGATAGAGAGAATGAAGAGAGTCAAGCTGAGCGATATTCCAAGAACGATGCTATAAAGGCACAGGAGTTTGAAGAGTACCGCCAGCAGAAGAACAGCTTCTGGCCCAAGCTGGAGGAGTTGAAGAACGGCTGGACGCTTGGAGTGTTGGGGGTTGGTGTCGCTGGTGTTGTTCTTGAGAGAGGACTTCGAAACACGATTTGAGAGCGGGTATGGTCGGATGTATTGTCGAAAAATCGTTGAAGATCAAGAAGCGTTGTACATTTCACATGTGAACAACTTAGTCCTCCAATCTGAGCTAATAACTAAAGTCAACCCTCTGTCGCATTAACTGCTCGGCCGATATAAACGTGTCGATGATGCGTGTGTCACTACGGAGACCACCAGGCGATTTGAGTCGTGTAAATATTAAATCTCCTGACCTGGACATTAAAATTATCGATTTCCTCTGACCAAGGAATAGCCTCTTGTGCTCCTGACCTTTGGACCATAATGGCAACAGCATTGCTTGCATGAACACCTGCACTTCTGATTGTCTACCCCTACTAGTCTTTTCTCATGTAATATGAAGCATATAAGCCCATGAAAGAGTCGCGAGCCGATAACATAAGTTCATGTTTTGGAAAGGGATGCAAAGACTTATTTAGTTCCGGTAATCTACCTGACGTTGACGTCAAATTCAGGGCAATGGCCGCTTCTCTCAACATTGGCATAGAATGCACCGTTTTTTCCAACCGTAGTAACATCGCTGGAGATTCCCAGACGCAAGAAACCATATGCAAGAGTAGCCCAGGAGGGCGTTATGTCGATTGAAGACTTTTCTCTAAAAGGAACTGTGTTATGAGCGGCAATGAAGTCTCAGGCTCTGTTCAGAGTTAGCAAAGAGCTCTGGTTAATCAGGCGCTGTAAACTGCGTCGCCATGATTTTTGGTAAATTGCTCGCTCGATCATGGAATTGGGCTTGCAGCCACCAAAGAGCTTCCCAAAGATAGGAAGAAGCGTGAGAGTAGCGTATCGAGAGCTGTTCCGCATATAAGACTAGGCGCGATACTGGGAAAGACGTGAAGGTAAGAGAAAAGAATAGATGCCTTAGTAAAGACGCTTGGGTAAAGTATATGGCATTTAGGAGCCAGAAACTTGGAAATGCTGTCGTACTGCATTGTCTGTATGCCGCGGCCCTCTCCGTGCCTGACAGCTCCGCCGATGGCTATAGAAGCTGAGGGTAGGAAGACTGAAGCAATCTTCACATCAAATTTAGTCTTAATTAGAACAATAACACAGAGACAAAGATAAGGACCAGACAGTAAGGATAATGGTGATATTAGTGAGGAGACTCGTTTTGTCGTGAACAGGAGAATGATAATAAGCATTGGTTATGCTTGAAGTGGCTATTGACGTTAACCATATTTTCTCAATTGAAGAGAATCAATGTACCTAGGCTTTCATCGACTGAGCAAGCTTCTTTCACGCATAGAGAGAACGCCAAAGCGATCTCTACGTTCATACACGTGTCCCTGAGATCGCTGAACCTACGATCATACCGATGGATTGTATCAAAAACCAAGTTTTCTGGCCCATCGTAGCGATGGCTTCTTGTCAATATTCCTTACATGCAGGGCGAAAAGCTTGAAGTCTCAGAAGGGCAACGGGGGCCGATGTAAAGATTTGCAAGAACAAAGCTGATTGAGAGAATCTTTTAGCCAAATTTCTCTTGCCGGGTTGCAAGATAAACTTTCTGGTTTCTAGCAATCTGTCCGCCTCGGCGCTTCGTACTAGGCAGACATAATCTACTTGTTTAAAGCGGCAAGGCTACCAGAAAATCTCATCTGCAACGGACCCAGGAAATCAATAGCGTGCAAGGAGCTTTTCCAAGACCATTGACGTGTCACAAAGTGGGAATAACGGTCGGAAAGCCACATAGACCATAACCCGGTAACGGGGAGGCAAGGAGGCTTAGGACCCCTATCCTTAGTAGCAAAAGGTCTCAGGGAAGCTTGCCAAGATTTACTGGATTCTTGACCAGGTAAGAACGCCTCCTTTCTCCCTTGGGCTTATTTAGCTTATCCTACCGTTTCCAGCGGGGCCATTTTCGGGTTCAGCTCTATACTGGTCCCTTGGCGACTTTCAGCAGAACCCTAAGGTCTACTAAAATGCTTCCCATGAGGGCGAGACACGGGAACCACGAATAGTCAATATTTAATGCAAAGCTAAGCATGATACCCCAGAGTTATGGTTCAGAATGCTCATAGTAAGCCAAGCTTGACTGGAAGCACATTTATGCCTTAATATGTCCTTCCATGAAGTGACAGCTTTGATAAATCAATATAGAGGCTATGGTCTTGCTGAAATGATGATTATTTACTAGTGGCAATGTAAATGGGGTCGATGCTTCGGCGATTGTTTATCGATGATCTTGGTATCGGAGTTTCAAATCGAAAGGGTCTGGCAATCTCTTCTGAAAGCGCAAGGGTCTCCGCGGGCCAGGCCGCTGATCATTGGCCACCCTTAGCGATGGTGTAGGTGATATTCCCGGGTTCGTGTCGTGCCCTTCGCTTATTACTATGAGTGAGTCTCTCTACGGAGAATTTCACAACCTTCTAAAATCTGACACACAAGGGTCTTGCCATGTTGGCACTTAATCTTATGCATGGTTTTACACATAATACTCCGATATTTGCTCAATAGTTTGCGATCGGGGTGGGTCTGCTGATTACTAGCTACAGATGGCTGGGAATCCTATCGCATGTTGACCAGACAAAGATCTGATACCGGCAAACTCCAGTATCCAAGAGATAAGAAAGCTATCAGCAAGCTACCAGGGGGCGCTAGTGTAAGTCCCACTTTCCGCAAGTGGTTAAAACAAGCGAGATGTCACCTAAAAATCGCTAGGGCCTGCAAGACAGAGGCCACGTTGTTTCCCATGTGTCTACTGCCGGCATGAACACAACAAGACGATGAACCTATAAAAGAGAAGCAAATTTGCCAAGAAGAAACGCCCGCTAAATCGAGATTGGATAGTGGCTGGGCTCGGGCCCGAAAGGGTCCAGTCCCCGAGCTGGGACACGGGCCGGTGACATAGTATCGTTTTGGCGGCATGACCGAGCCGTGTCTTAGAATACACTTTCGCCACAAATATCGGGATACGGCTAGCTAAGCTCAACTGCCCTTATATCAAATTCCTTGCATAACTGTAAGATGGTAGGGTTGCAGTGATGCTCATACTTGTTTATATATAGCTCAGAATACTCTGCGTTCCAGACTATGGCAACCCGGACAGGAACGAGATATAGAAGCTGAAGTTTAATAAAGTAAAAGTTCAATTGGGGTTCAACAGCCAGTGCGCTATTATATACTACTCCAGGACTGCATGTCCTGAATACTAAATCCTCCGTAGGTATAGGCTACCTACGCTTACAGTTGTTGCACAACCCTCCAAGGTTCATGAGGTTTTAGATTCATGTAGGGGACTGCTCAGCTGCTTCGCCCAAGCCTAGATGCAGGCCTGGCAGGTCGAAAAATGTCGCCATACCAGTTATTTCCGTTTTAGTGGCTAAGACACGGCTCCCAAGTTGTACTAGCTGCTATGTCTCAGAGCGCCGATCTGTCACTGTACTCAGTCTTACCAGTATGATTGGTTTTGGTTCGCCACTTGTGAAATGTGTGCCCGTCTCCAGATGACTAGCTCTCGGACCAGTTCATGCAACTCATAATAGAAGAAGGCATTGACACCTCTTATAAATAACATCAACCTTACTCGGAAAAACCAAGTTTAAGGACCGCCAGCTAACTATCCTTCCTACTTTAAAATATGTCAACACCGCTTTTGTCCAATACTGCGACCGGGTATCTTCATACTCCGATGTCAGGCAGCGCAAGTAGGAAAAGAAAAGCAGAGGAAATCCTCCAATATCCCTCCTACCCGCGACTAAAGCCCCTAGCAAAGCCTACCGCTCCAACAAACCCAATATCTCCTATTTCACACTTGCAATTATCTCCTCAGAGCAGCGCCGACGCTTTATCATCAAGAATTCAGCAGGCCATTGATCTACACTTTCCCACATCGGAGACCAATGCAGTCCTTCCTTTCGCAAATGATCCTCTGATGGATAACGGGGATATGATAGACATATCTCACGAGATCGACCTAAGTTCTGTAGGTTCTCAACTACTGCTTCTAAGTTCAATGTAGCTGATTGCACACAGGACTGTAACTCATCGCGCCATGAATCGTCAACGCGATCAGCGACAGAGTCTGAATTATCAGATACAGAGTCTGTGAGGTCAGATACAGAGGACATAAGCCAAGAGATCCAGGACGCTACAGGACAAATCAATGAGACAGTTGAAACCAGGAAATGGTTGTTCTTCATAGAGCATCATCTTCACAAAATACTGCACGGACTAGCTCAAATCGAGGGGGCCGCAGTGCAGGTGGCCAGAACCACGAAGTCCGCGGTTGTGTTTTCTGATAACATTTATCATCTCAAGGAACAGGTCATGCTTTTGCATCTGTGCCAGCAGCACAAGGTAGAGGAGTCCTACGGAGAACAAGCGTTACTCAGGTCTAAAGTGAGAGAATTGCAGGAGCTTTCGCATGGTAAGGTGAACGGCATGTCAAGCTGTTATCGTCACAGCATTTGTCGGCCACAAGAGGAAATTAATACCAGTATTTGTCGGGCTTTGTTTAGGGGATAATATTGTATTGGAGTTTAATTTAAGATGTACAAAAACAACGATATGACGCCTGTTTGGCCAGTCTACGTTTCTTGCTGTCAATTTATCGTGATTGACAAGAATGCCTGTGGGTTGACGATTGCGGCGCAGTCTTCCAAGGCATTGCAAACCAACTTATGATTGTCTCGAGTACTATTCCCTCGTCGGGCTTCCTTATTTTCCATGAAGTGAGAGACCATAGGGAATCATCCCAAATTACCGAGGACGCGACCCGCACGGTTCTGTATTACGTGTGATTGGAAGCGTGGCCGTTTTTGCGTCACATCAGCTTGACGCGTTCATTTCCAGAAGTTATTTTGAGCAAACAAGACACAGGCGGAATTTGAGTTATTAAACTATGGCGACCATGGAAGTAGCGTAAGATGTTGAGGAAAGATAATGATCATATTGTCGCAGAAGGACTGCCCAAAAGCTTATACAAGGCCGTCCTCCACCTGAAGGGTTGAAATAGCAATCTCTTTCCACACTGACAAAACAAACTCGTTGCATATGTGGATGGAAACGCTTCCATCATTTCACGAAGATCAGCACCAACGGTCTTCCGTGAGAGCCCAAGCGAGCTCTGCTCTTGATCTCTGCCATAAGCACTTGGCATTGCCGAAGATCATCTGGACTTTGCAGGAACTATATTCGTGGCTGACGTCAGGGTACAGCTTTTCATGAATTATCCTCTCATCGGAGTAGCTGTTATCTAAATTAGTCATAGGAGGCAACATAGGGAAATCCTGACATACCAACGACCTGTCCATTGAGAATAGAGAACAACCCACTTTCGGTGTAGTCTACTCCACAGCCAACTGTATCACCTGGTCCGAAATTCTAATTCACGGTACTATCTCTGGCGGTATTAAACTCCGGGATATTGCTGTCCAGGTCCTGGGCTATGACTTATCGTCCGCGTGATAGTCTATAGACCAGGCCCGGAAGCCAATGAGCGCATCCGTCATGTTATTGACTTTCCATACAACCACTACGCAAAATCTTATGCGAAATAGCAAGCCAGGTTCGTAAGTTCAGTTCTAGTTCAGTACAGTATTATTTTGAATTGACAGATCTGGCATCTGATGATTACATCACGCGCCTCAGTCGTCGGTTAACTTCGTCTTTTTCACGTCATGGGGCAATGACTGCTTGATATTGACTTACAACTGACGGATATGAATCTATGTGCTTATTAGTCGAGGCTGCATGAGCAGCAAGGAGATAAGAGTCGAAGCCAGCCTTACCAACGATACCAGTAGTCTCCAGCATGATTTCAACAACTCCCGGCCAATTCAGATCTGGGCTACTCCCATTCTGGCCAGGTCCTATATATCAGCTCCCCTACTTCCATAAATCGCTTCTTTCTCTATGTAGCTTATCAGTACGCGTGAGTAGAAAGCAGGGCTTCGTGTGAGGGATTTTCGATCATGACGAAAGCCCGTGAATGTAAATATCTTTGGACCAGATCTGTTAGTTACAATTGAGGCTCGTCATTCAGGTCCTGTGATCACTACTCAATCCGAGTTATTCGGAAAATGAAATCTATTTTTTTGGTTCTATTTTTGGTCTTTTTAATCAGCTTCCTTCAAAAATGACTTCTATAAAGTACAGAAGTTCGCACCTAGTGAGACTTGAGCACCTCTACGACCTCGTCAAACGTGATGCGCATGTTGTAATCTCTTTGGACGACATCTAGTGCTGTCTTGCCGTCCAAGTTCTTTCCATCAATATTGGCCCCATAAGCTAGCAGTAACCGCACTACATCTACATGGCCACGCTGAGCTGCTAACGATAAAGGAGCTTCCCCACGGCTGGAAGTAAGTTCTGTGTCTGCGCCATGCTCGGGAAGCAACTTGACAATATCTAAGTGCCCCTCCCCAGCAGAATGGCACAATGCGGTCCCGATCATCTTATCCTTGGCATTGACCTGAGCGCCACGCTGTAAGAGTAGCCTTGTGCACTCTACCCGGTGCTTGAAAACTGCCCAACTGGCCCGCAACCCTTCGCAGGCTAAATGGAGCTCGGTGCCCATTCTGGCCCGAGGAACTGGTGCTGAGGCGAGCCGACGATGACATGCTGGAATTCTGGACACTCATATCAACGAACACGTCGAACCCTATCCTTGCCTTTACCCTGAGTACGCAAAAGCTCTCAAGTCATTTGTGCATCGTAAACGTCGGTAGAACATATGGAATCAATGCACTCAAAAGAGTGGTTGCAAAGAGTCCACACACGCTCATGGTACTGCGATTTCGGCCATGAAAGCCCGATAGTCTTTGAGTTCGAACATCAATGGCGGAGCCATATCCTTCAGCCTCACCCAGAATATCTAAAGGCTCCTGATCCACGCCCTCTTGGTGCCTATTCTGCCAGGAAACAGAAGCATTTTCATCGGGATAAATTCGCCTGCCCACTTTGCGAGCGAATCCCCAAAGAGGCACAGAAGATGCTTGAAACTGGTCAATATGAACCAGGTCAAGTGCGACGCTTGGTCCTGAATCATATTGCCGGTGAGTTACAGTCTCTGTCTATGATGGCTCTTCCTCCTTTAGATGAAGTCCCTTATAAAACGGTCGACTATGATCCAAACCCGTTGGTTCCCAAAGACGTTACCCACGTGGACTTTCAGGACGATGCTGGTCGAACCGCCTTATCATTTCCTGCCCAGGCTGGCGACGTCGAGGCCATTGACAAGTTGCTTGATAAGCAAGCAGATGTTGAACTGGCCGATACAGATGGACATACACCCTTGCTCTGGGCAGTACGTGAAGGTCATGAAGAAGCTGTTAAGTGCCTTGTGGATCATAGTGCCGGGATAGAAGTCAAAGATAAGCCATATAGGCGCACTGCGTTGTCTTGGGCTGCTGCTAACAGACACACTAGCGTTACACAGGTACTACACCTGAAAGGTACGGACGTTAACGCAGCCGATAGTATGAATCACACCCCGCTATCTTTAGCAGCTTCAGTAATAAACAAAGACGTCTTGCGGCTTCTCCTTAAGGTCAGCACAGATCTCAAGACCATAGACCATAAGACGTTATGCATGCCACTCTACTAGGCGACTTCCAGAAACAGACTAGTAAATGTAAAGCTACTTTTAAAGTATAGAGCTAATATTAAAGCCACTACTACCAGATTCAAAATGGCGCTATATATAGCTTCAGTAAATAGACACCTTAATGTCATCCAGCTACTCCTCAAGAAGGGAGCAGACACGAAAGCCTCTGACCCTATATTGCACTAGGCTCCTTTGTCAGTGGCATCTGAGATTAGATATAAAGATGTGGTGCGGGTGCTGTTGGCACACAGGGCCGAGGTTAAGGCGAAGGGCTTCGAAGGCCTTACAGCGCGGGACCAGGCTGTTAAAAAGGGGCACACTGAGATCGCTAAATTGCCCGAAAGCAACCAGGGGTAGCCGCTTTCTTCGGATAATATATAGATTGTTTGAAATTGTTTTGATAGGTTACTCGTTGCAGAGAAAATATTGAAAAAAACGACAAAAAGAATAGACATCATTTATGCTTTTCGCTAGCCACAGATCTCAGCCTACATGTCCCCATCTTCGCACGCCGTTATATTGTTACTACGTCTCTGTGAACTAGCCACGGTGGTTCTAAACATGCCAAGCCGCAAATAGGTAAGAAAAATAAGTTGTATACTCTGACACTCGGGAAGGGTTGTGTAACTAGACAAAGGTGCTGGCGCTTTGGCTGTTTTGTCGGTCGTAAGGTCTTGTTTCACCATCAGGCGCGACATGACCAAATCAAACAGAGATTAAATACTGTTAAAACTGGTCACCCATGATGAAATTGAAACAGTTCAAATGGTTGATCTAATAGGCTAGACCTAGTACGCTAGGATAAGAAGAATTTTACCCTTCGTCCTATTGCCTGTGACCGCTAAGGGTTCGATCCTTTATTTGCACTCCTAATCCGTTACCTCGCGAAATCTTAGTGATTATTTCTGGACAATTGGATATGAGCCAACAAGGGTCAAGTAACCAAGGAGAAAAGCTTTCCGCCAAGCTACTCTCTTCGGCCGAGTGAATACAAGAATGCCATGACGTGAGGTGTCAGGCCTCACGCCCAGACTACGATACCAGCCCAGCTTGACTTATGGTTTTCTTTTCTTGAAGGAACAATACAGAGGACGAAGACAAACAATGAAACTTGATGGAGTAAGAAGTAGGGCCTCATACAAGTATTCATTAGGCTGTCACCATGGGCAAAGTCTGGAAGCTCTTCTAGGCTTTGAGCTGTAGAAGCGTCAAAGAAAGAGCTCCCAACGAGGGGCCTTTTGTGCAAGGTAAAGCCCAGTCAAATCCATCCGGGAAAGAATCCAAGAGAACAAACTTGTTATCGAGGCTTTGGTACGGAAGCTGTTCTGATCAATGGCAGATCCCTTCACCAGAACTAGCCTTATATGGCATTGCGAAGAATTGTCTATCCAGAGAGCAAGACACACAAAGGAACCTGAGTAAGAGATTGCCGAGATTTCAACATACAAGATGTTTCTATCATAAGTCAAGAGCGGACCATATCAGTGCGTTTGCCTACAACCTACAAGTACTGCAACCATGCAGCACACCCAACCCAATTGACTACGCATGACTCACGGCGGATACTGATTTCCGCAACATAGGCCTGGTTACGCCCGTAACATGAAGCTATCAGACACTAACAACGTCGGTTCGACGATATCCCCGTGGGGTAATTCCTTTAAACGCCGATCCTCCGAAGTTATCTCCACAGGCTCAACCAGGTTGTTGACCTTCTTCAGGTTGTTTACTGGCGCCAAGTGATTTAAGCTTACTCTAGGTATGGGGCCATGAGTGCGGGGATGTAACAACAACTACGTGATGATTCTGGGTTCGGTTACAGATCTATGTTACAGTCATGCTAGATGCAGACGACAGGATCCGATTTATCCCGAGCCATGACTTCTCACGCGAGCAACCAGAACGTGGCTGTGTAGTCAATAGGTCATCTCGGTGCGTGAAACTAACCAGTTGTACAACACGAAGGCCAGGCTGCAGTTTAGGGATAACAAGACCCCTCATGATAAGCAACAGCCAAGATCAGCAGCCGAAGCAGCTCAGTCCACATAAAGACTCATCTACAAAGGCCTTCACTGGCGCCAAGCAAACGCTTGTAAAAGTCCCTGTGAGAGGATAAAGCACAGGGTAGTATTCGCCATAAGCAATCGACTGATTCAGGCGGGGAAGAGGTGCGTCTCGGAGCATAGTTCTGTTCGCCGAGAACCAATCGTGTTGGAGTGGAGACCGCAACGCTTAAATTTATGCTTGAAGCTTGTGTCGGGAGCTAAACTCTGAATGGCGGGCCGGTTGGTAGATCTCCAAGAGTCGGCAATAAGACCCTTATGTTTGAGGACCTTGGCGGGGAAAACGGATATCGAAAAGAGAGACATTATCAGAGCTGAACCGCGAATGGGTCGATATCTGATATTTGTGAAAAGCCATATGTTAAGTTTGTTCATCAAGGGCGTTCCACATACGTCATTGAAAATGGTGAGATGATAGCAACGTCGGCAAACCCATATGAACAAAAACACGCACGGAAACGCAATATCACCACGGAAAAGCGACACCCTCGATCATCCCCTCATCCCAATCTTGGCAACTCCACACTCGCACCCATGATACCTACCCCACGGGGAAAACGTGGAGCAAAATAGACCCCGAGCTGTTTTTCCAACGGGGGGCCAGCCACCAGACAGGAAAGATATTGTCATTACAAAGATAAAAAGGCCGTGGTGCCCCCGTGTCCAGAAGAGGGGAAGACAGAGACTTATCTTACTCGCTTCGTTTGTCTTTGAGAAACAAATCTCGACATTATCTTGATATCTTTACTATTATAACCTTTGTTTATTTCGATAATCTATGGGCTGGAATACTCATGCGTCGGGCACCAATGATCCGCCTGAGGTGCGGAACTGGCGAATCCACCTGATTGCCACGGTGGCTAGCATGTCCGCCCTCGCCAGTGAGTTATGAAGCTGTGACGATGAAGGTGATGTACTGATTTGAGCAGTCGGATATGATACTTCTGTTATTGGAGGTTTGTACCACTCACTCATTCTACATGATACACCCAATTCTAACTGTGGAGCAGGTACCATGGCATTGACCTCTTTCATGAGGGACTTTGGCCTAGACCTCGTCGAAAAGACCCAACGCGACACCATCCAGGGAAACATCGTCTCCACCTTTCAGGTAACCTCCCCTCTTCTCACTCTCACCAAAACACGCTTAACGTATCCAGGCTGGCTGTTTCTTCGGTGCGCTGTTCACCTTCCCCATCGCCGAGAAATGGGGTCGTAGAAAGACCATCATGGGCGCAGCCCTAGTCTTCCTCCTCGGCGGCGCCCTCATGACCGCCGCAAACGGCAACCTCAACATGATCTACGGCGGCAGAGCCGTCGCCGGTCTCGGCCTCGGAGCCTCCTCCCTCACCGTCCCCGTATACATCAGCGAAACAGCTCCTCCTTCCATCAGAGGCCGTCTCGTGGGTATCTTCGAAATCGCCTCGCAGGGCGGCGGCATGCTAGGTTTTTGGATCAACTACGCTACCGACCGCACCATCGACGTTGACACAAAGACCCAGTGGATTGTGCCCCTGGCGGTGCAGCTCCTCCCCGGCTTGGGTCTTGCGCTCGGTATGCTTTGGTGTCCTGAGTCGCCGAGGTGGTTGGCGCGTGGTGATCACTTTGAAGCAGCGGAGAAGATTCTCGCGCAGATTAGGGGTCTTCCTGCGGACCATGAGTATGTTAGGAGGGAAATGGGCGATATTCGTGCGCAGGTTGAGGAGCGCAGTACGAACAAGATGAGCAAGAAGCAGCAGTTCAAGAAGCTTTTCCAAAAGGGCGTGCGTAACCGCATGGGTATCGGCATGGCTCTCATGTTTCTTCAGAGTTTCACAGGCGTCAACATCATCACCTACTACGCACCCCGTATCTTTGAGAGTCTTGGTATCCCCGGTACTTCACTTAAGCTCTTCTCCACTGGCTTCTACGGCATCTCCAAGACCCTCGGCATGGTCCTCTTCACCTTCTGGGTCGTTGAAAAAGTCGGTCGTCGCAAGGGTCTCATCTGGGGCGCTGCACTGGGCTGTATTCCTATGTGGTATATCGGCGGGTATGTGATGGAAGCAGACCCCGCAGCCGCAGCAGCAGCAGGTGTTGTGAACCGCGACGGCTGGGGATACCTCGCCATCGTGTGCGTCTACATCAACGCCATCATCATCTGTGCGACGTGGCAGGGCATCACGTGGACGTACGCATCCGAGATCTTCCCGCTCGACATCCGCATGCTCTGCGTCGCCATAACCACAGCAGACACATGGCTCGGCTCCTTCATCATCGCGCGCTCAACGCCCTACATGATCTCTGATCTTGGCTACGGCGCGTACTTTTTCTTCAGCTCGATCCTCGTGTGCATGGGGATATGGGCTACGTTCTTCGTCCCCGAAACAAAAGGTGCAGACTCATTCCTTCTAGACGTATTCTGCAGTGTGGCTGACATGCATATAATCACAGGCATCACCCTCGAGGACATGGACGCGCTATTCGCTAAGCCAGTGTACAAAACGGTCTGGGCGCAGATGCGAGGCAAACCGGTACTGGAAGAACATCGCGCCGAGTCGCCCTTCGAGGATGACGAGAAGGCGCATGAGCTAAGAATACCTTAGCTTCCTCGCTGAGCCGGGGTTTTTCTTTTTTTTGCAGTCAGTGTTAGATAAAGCGAATGAGAGGGCTTATCGGCTGCAACCATTTGTGTCCCGCCCCCCTGTGAAACTGAACTGCTACGCCGTGAATGGGTGGTGTGATTCTGACTGCCGTTCCAGAAGGAGACGTTGTCTCCGAAAGGTAAAAAGAAGTCGTGCATTTTTTTAAGTGATGACAGCAGGGCTCTCCCATGTCTCTGATCCGCTACGGCGCTTTCTTATTTCGACCGCGAGTCTTGTCTCCTCTCTGTCCATATTACCTATTACCGTGTCGCTCTCACACCCAAACACTGTCGCTGTGCCTTTGTTTCCCCGCAAAGCTTCCCCAGACTCTGACGTAGATTATTCCCAAGTCTGGGATTTCTGTTTGTCATAGCGACAGAATTCCTGGGGCCCTTTTGCTAGTGTTACAGCGAGTGGCTTGTCTACGTGCGGCCGACCAGCTGTTGGCCAAGAAAGGACGAATCGCTGAGAAATGATGTTATTGGTTTGCGGTGTTGGGGATTACCACGGGACATTCCCCATTTGGGGAGTCAATTTGGGCTTTTGTTCGATTCTTGGTTTTTTATCACTGCCAAGACTACTCGGCTGTCTTGGCGCTGAGGAGAAGCGAAGTCTTGTTGGTTGGGCTTGTGAGAGAGAGAGATTACGGTTGTAATCTTACCAGGTTGGAGTTGGCCAAGAGATAAGGGAGACGGTTGGAGAATGGAATGATCTTTTGTTTTCGAGCGACTCTTTGTTGACATTAAGTGTGAAGCATGCGTGCAGTCGTGGTGATGAGAAGTGAGACTGTCTTTAGCAGTGCTTATCCTGACTCTAACATTTGCCCAACCAATAAAACACGCTCTAATGTAAACATCAACAGCCCCAGTGACTCTGGCAATATTTAACGTAATAAATTCCCACTTTGCCCGATCGCATCCCCGGATTTGCACGGCCAATCTCAATGAGGATGGAGATAATGCATTTCAGCACCATTGGCTGACCCAGCCACCAACCTTGACGAGTTTAGCTGATGATTGGGAATAAAACATCCTCATGTCATTTTATCTCCTTCCCTTTCAAGATGATACAGAATCTCTTGGCGTCCGAGGCCCCAAGCGTTTGGGATTTTGACAGGTTTCTCGGCAAAAGCTGGGCGTAGGACTCAATATTGGAGGCGAGTTTTTGGAGTAACTGTAACGCTCAAACAGCTGAACTCGTGTGTAACATTGCTGAACGATTGCTCGCCACTCAATTGAAGGCGGGAGCGCGAATAAGCCAGCGCGTCATACCCTCCCCCCATACCTCGTGATAAACATTTTAAGCTTGTTGTTTAGCTCGCCCTCCCTCCCAACGCCACGGTCCACCTCTCTGCCTTAGCCTGTGCATGAGGGAACCTAGTGAGTCTGAGTGAGAGAGAGAAACCCCCAAATCAGACCCAAGACATCCACTGCGCCAAGACGGACCCCAACCCGTGCAATCCTCCAGTGAGAAGATCGATCGTTGCACCTTCCCTTCTCAGTATCATGTCCGTTGCATCACGCGTTGGATGTCAATTGAAACTCAAATGTTCATTCATGTTGATGAGCGGATGTCGGGTAGTGCACTGAAGTGCGGGGCACTGTCATCACTGTAAACCAGCCCAGTTAGTGGCTACCTAGGTACTCATTCCCTACCTAACTGTCAAAGCTTCCTGGGGAAAATGGAGTTGAACCTTTTGTAAAGTGACATGTGCTGAGTGAGGGATGGTTTATTTACATGACACGACATGGGAACTTGCAGAAATACAACCCAACAGCTTCAATTATACTGGAGAGATGCCTGCTGCACCAACAGAACAGCGCCTAACCCTTGCTCGAGGGATGTTGCACTCTCCCTCCATTTGCCTCGTCTAGAACTACTTGGCAGCTTCTCTGTCTCTTCCTCCTCGTCTCGATGCTTATCATTCATTGTCTTGGCACGCTACACGACTTCCTATCCTTCCCACCACCTTCTGGGTTCCAATTCCAATTCCAATCCCCCTCCCATCTCCATCTCCTGCCCTTTTCGCCATCGTCTGTGTTTGTGTAATGCAAGGTAGCTTAGCTTAGCTTCCTTCCCTGTAACACAGAAGCCTCCGCTCCTCGGAGATAAAAACCACTGCCCTCCCCCCTCTCACTTCTCCCCCAAGCTCGTCAGGTTTCATTCCCCTCTCCCTCACAACTCTTCACAAGCTTCTCTTCTTCTTCTCTGTGACTATGACCTCTAAGGAGGAAAAGATCGACGTCGGCAGCGCGACGCCCCCGTCGCCTGATCACGGGCATGCGCATACTAAGGATACCTTCACTGGTGATGTTGAGGGCGTTCGCGATGATTTCCGCGAGGCCGATTTCATGACCCGCAATGGTCTGAACCTCAAGTCCTTCCAGCGCCGTGAGTCGCATGCACTGCCCGTCACTGCCAAATCAATCCCCTAACTTCTTGTCAACAGGTGACTACGGCACTGGCGTCGTCGAACTCGATCGTTCCATGAAGAAGCGCCATCTCCACATGATCGCCATTGGAGGTTCAATCGGCGCTGGTTTCTTCGTCGGCTCCGGCGGTGCCCTCACAAAGGGCGGTCCCGGCGCCGTCTTTCTCTGCTTCTCCATCGCTGGTGTCATGATCTTCAACGTCGTCCACGCTCTCGGTGAGCTCGCTGTCATGTATCCCGTCTCTGGTGGTTTCTACACCTACTCTACTCGCTTCATCGATCCGTCCTGGGGTTTCGCCATGGGCTGGAACTACGTAAGTGTCGCTGATCCTGCATCGCCCAATTGAGGCGCTAACATTGCCAGGTATTTCAATGGGTCATCGTCTTGCCGCTCGAATTAACAGTCGTCTCGTTCACGGTGCAGTACTGGAATAAAGACATCAACGAAGCTGTCTGGATCACCGTCTTCTGGATATTCATCATCGTCATCAACATCTTTGGTACCCTCGGCTATGCTGAAGAAGAGTTCTGGAGTTCCGTCTTCAAGCTCGCAGCCATTGTCATCTTCATGATTGTCGCCATCATCCTCATCTGCGGTGGTGGTCCCTCTTCCGGCGACTTCGACACGTACCAGGGTGCCAAGCTCTGGTATGATCCCGGCGCCTTCCAGAACGGCTCCCGAGGTTTCTGTGGTGTTTTCGTCACAGCCGCCTTCTCTTTCGCCGGTACTGAGTTGGTCGGTCTCGCTGCTGCCGAGTCTCGCAACCCCGCCAAGGCCCTTCCCGGTGCTATCAAGCAGGTCTTCTGGCGTATCACCCTGTAAGCTTCACCAGTCAATTGCATCGCACAGTTCTAACATGTGGTAGCTTCTACATCATTGGTCTCACCCTCGTCGGTATGCTCGTCAGCTCCACAGATGAGCGTCTCCTCAACAGCGCCAACCCTTACAAGGATGGTACCTCTCCATTCGTGCTCGCCGCCAAGGATGCTGGCCTCAAGGGCTACGACAGCTTCATGAACTTGGTCATCTGCATTTCAGTCGTCTCCATCGGTGTCTCTGCCGTCTATGGTGGCTCCCGTACTCTGACTGCCCTCGCCGAGCAAGACTACGCGCCCAAGATCTTCACATACATCGATCGCTCGGGACGACCTCTCGTCTCTGTCGGCTTCAACCTCATCTGGGGTGCCCTCGCCTACGTTGTCCTCGCCTCATCCGGCGGTCTTGTTTTCGACTGGCTTCTTGCTGTCTCTGCCCTCGCTGCCCTCTTCACTTGGGGATCCATCTGCTACGTAAGTTTAAATCTAAAACTCTCTTAATGATCCGTTTCACTGACCTCACCTTGTAGGCTCACATCCGCTTCCGCTCCGCCTGGACGAAGCAAGGACGAAGCCTCGACCAAATCCCCTTCAAGGCTGCTGGTGGCGTTTACGGCTCATGGTTGGGTCTCGCCCTTTGCTTCGCTATTCTCGCAATGCAGATCTTCGTCGCCGTCTGCCCTCCAGGCAAGACAGGTTACGGTAACGCCGAGGACTTCTTCAAGGCCTGCCTTGCCATTCCTGTCGTGCTCCTCTTCTGGGTCATCGGCTACTTCTGGAAGAAGCCTCAGTGGCTCACCGTTGATAAGATTGATCTCGACACTGGTCTCCGTGAGCACGACTGGGATGAGATCAACGCTTACCGTGCCAAGGTTGCTTCTTGGCCCGCTTGGCGCCGATTCTTCCACAAGTTCATGTAAGAGCTTAACGTCTCATGCTACATGAATATGGAAGCAGAATAGTCTATCTGTGTAGTTAGTCCCTCCTATTGAGGATTCTTAGTTTATACCCCATCAATCTACTGGTTGCTAGCTTCATTCAACAATTATTTCAGAATTTCATAATTATCCAAGTGACTGAGAGGTAATTGCTAGAGATGCTATAGCCTCATTTTCAATCTCCATACGCAATCGTGGAGAGCATGTATTTTAAGCTTCAAATGAGAGTAGTAACGACGCCAGTTGAAATCTAGTCTAATAGCCGTATCGTAAGCATCCATAATTCCATAAGATAGCTTGCCCAATCATCATACCATCTCACAACGCGCGAAACTGCGCAACAAGTAAATAAAACACCACAGCATACATCAACCCCGAAAACCCAACAATAACCCATCCAAACGCTCCAACATACGCCACCAAACTAAGCGCCATAAACAAAAACCCCGTGACGATGAGCAAATGCAACGCAGCAGAAACAACAAGCCCTAGCGGCGTCCACTTCCTTATCGTCTCCTCATCAATCTCGCCCTTTGCCTTTTGTCGCATCAACGCGAGAAAGCTCCCGCTATAACCAGCTAACGCAATAGACACTGCAAACGAAAGCCAAGATACTGAGAGGAATAGTCGGACTGTTTTGAGAGAAAATGTTGGCGTGGTATAAAGGTCTGCGGGGTCGGTCATTTCTCCGACTATGACGGCGAAGGTTGAGGCGCCGAAGACAGAGATTGCGATCATGGTTACGACGAAGAAGCGGAATACTTCGAGGTCGTCGCTGTCGGGTTTGGGTGATGAGGGAATGGAGGGTTGTTTTGAAGCTTGGTTTTCGAGTTGGTGGATGACATGATATAATATCTCCCGGGAGAGCTCTTCTGTATTTTTTCTATCATCTTTCTCTGTGTTCGTGATACTCTGGGGAGGAGTTGTGCTTTCGGTAGCGGGTTTGTTGGTTTGGATATTTGCGGACATTGCTATAGTCATATGAAGTGAATAATACTAGAGTATCGGTAGCTTTCTCCTACAAAGCAGTGATGGTGTAGTGATATAAACGTAAATGCTCATCCATATTTTAACCTATAAATATGCTAATTTACATGTCATATTACACTTCTGACTCAGCCCTGTAATTCTGCTGGCGATTACTACTCCGTAGGTGCATGAGGCTTCGCCCTATTTTTGACTGCCCAATCCCTGTATCTGACCACCCATGATGAGGCCCTCGGAGGTGAAATTCTCAGCCGCTGGTAGGCGCTGTTCTGGAAGGGTGGACTAGCTGAAACATTTGAACCGAGTGCGAGCGCTAAGCCTACCTGATGCGGGGGACTTGCTGACTTGGAGCGTTGCACATTTGAAGTCCGACGGACATACCAGGGTATGCTTGGAGTTGCAGGGTAGGATGCGATTGGTTGTCCTTGCGGCTGAGTGTCATAAGGCTGTGCCGATTGATAATCGATTTAACAAGTGATATTTTCGTTGTGCGGCATTATCGAATATTGAAATATAAATATAAGCAAGTCCCCAGTTAGTTCACGATTCCGCATCAAAGACGCTGATACAGCGAAACTCCAATCCATCACTTTAGAGCCAGACTCTTATTCTTCATATCTCAACGTTCAACATTAATCATACCGCACATATTATCTTTACAGTCTCCTCCAAAATGTCAAACAGCAGATCAAGAGGACCACCGCTCCCAAGTCTAGTACAAGGCTCATCGCTACAAGCCCAATTACAGCGCGAAGGGGCCCAGATCTGGCGAAACAACAACCGCCCTCTCATCGAGCACATCATCAACCACACAACCCCCGGCTACGTCACAAAAGTCGTCTGGCTCCAAGAGAAAAGCATCATTGAGCATGAGTACCTACTGATGTGTGTCAAGACCAACGACGGGAGACTGTCCTGGATGCGTATCGAGCGCATGGGCGAATTACCCATCGGGTCAGCATCCAGTAACGCTCTAACCGATCAAGCACAATTGGTCGTGACTCTTGCACCATCGCGAGAGAACCTCGTTTGCGATGATAGGGTTCTTGTGGAGGCTGATCTTGACGTCAACGCCGCGCGGTTGAGCGACATCGCGAAGCTTATACTGATAGTGCACAATGAAGAGCCGCAGTATCATCTCCAGTGGCATAACTGTTGGTGGCTTGCGCGAGTGGTTATGCAAGTACTTTCAGAGACCTATATGCACGGTAATAAGAAGCAGAGGAAGAAGGTTGTTAGCCGGTGTGATTCTTCGCATAATAAACATGTCTGGGCTATGAGTGCGGGTGGCCCGTTTGCGGGGATTGGGCAGATGGCTACTATTGTACATTTTCGGAACAGGAAAAAGAGGATCATGGCCAACTTTACTCAATCTCTGTATAGTTAGCATCATTACTGTTTCGGCAATATCTGGATGCATTTAGAGCAGGACATTCTTTTTTTATTGTATAGATGAGGGAATATAGCGAATGGTAATTTCTATCATACCCAAAGTCACCACGACCATCTCACTCAACACCGCTCAAGGAGACCGAAGATTCCGGGCATGAAACGTTGCCTAGCCTTTACGCTTTTTAGCATAGATTACGAGCTTCTGTAGATCCCCATTCCGAGCACAATTTACACTTTGAACCGTCAAACTCAGGCCGTAACCGCACAATCTGCCGCAGTACTCCAGAGGCCCGAGTTGCTTAATCTCAACAAAACTGAGAGCTTATCTTCGGATGAAGCGGAACAATTGACAACAGGATAAGGACTAGTTACTAGAGAAGCATAAGCAAATGAACCATAAGTACGAAAGCTTAACAAGTAGCTAATTGCCGCTCAGTTGACTGTCGGCAGTTATGAATTAAATTTAGAACATGCTCGGATACTACTCAGAAGCTGGTAACTGCTTTTCAATGCTCAATTTGCAACGGTGAAAATAAGTTTCAGCCACGGCTTTTATTTTTAATGCGGCACCGGAAATCGTGACGGTCCAAGCATCTTACCGACTTTACTCTCGAGCCTCTGCAGGGGTATGTTGTTATGCGGAGTACAAGCTTTCAGCCACAGGTCATAGCTGTAAATAACACATCAAGCAACTCAATTCTGCGGCTTGTCGTCTGGCTCGATATCTCATTGTATATAAATATCAGTCTGTTTCTCGTGTTGAAAAAAGATCATCACTCAGTCACATCCTCTTCAGCCTTCTACAACATCTTCAATCAACTCACTCAAACTTTTCCAAACAACCACCAATTCTTCAACATGCGTTTCACCGGCATCTCAGCAATCTTCCTTGCCGCTCTCGTGACCGATCACGTTCACGCCAACGAGCGCTGCACCAACCAGCTCACCAACGACTGGTCCCGTCGCTACGAGGCTTGGTCCAACTCCTGGGTCCCTAACGCCGATGCCGTCTGCGGCAATCTCTGGAGCAACCTCGGCCAATACCCTGAGTGTGCTGGCGTGAGCGACCAGTACTGCGGCTACGATAACAGCGGCTCTTCGCTCGTTTGGGCGTTTACCACTGGAAGTGGCTGCGAGGCGCGATCCGTCATGGATTCTTGGTATTGGGCTACTAAGAACCAGTGGGGCAACATTGACTGCAGACAAGGATAGACGGTAAGTCTTTCAGCTCTTTCTATATTATAATGAAGGCTTTTCAATTCTAATTTAAGGGTTTAGGACATGAGATGTCACGGTGGCCCAGAGTGGGGGGAGAGGGGAGTTTTCGGTGAGGATTGGCCTGTTATTGGCACCTAGCCTAAGAACGGTTGAAGAATAACGTTTAGTCTTGAGTTACCTTCCACCATTTGAGCAGTAGCACAATTCATGCCAAGTAGCAATTGCGGAGATAAATAGACTATTAAAACCCACAACGCCAGCACGAAAAGATGTGACAATATTAAGACAGTGGCACGTCCAAGGCTATCTGTATCTACCCCTAGTCTGGGAAATCAAGGCGGTGCACTAACGGAGTGAGCTACACTGATGTTCGAAGAGCCCGCTTGGGGAGGATCACTGAATCGAACTCCATGCACTCCAAGTGATTCTCATACTGTTCTATGATCCAGTCGGTACTTCCCTTGGCCACGGTAGCAAGTTCTTCTCCAGATAAGTCGAATTCAACAGACTCCAAGTCAACAGCCATAATCTTATCCTTTCCCTGGTCAGTCACCAGATGAAAGTTGTCAAGCTTCATATCATCATGGTAAGCACCATGATCGGCCAGGGATGTGAATGTTTGATCTAACAAGACCCGAAGATCTTGTTTGTCGAGTACTGCGCCTTCAGGGGTGGCGAGACATTTTCCTCCAATATCTGAAAGAATCAGAGTACGGGTATTATTATACTGAATCATGCCGAAGAAGCGAGGTATGAAGACACATTGAAGAGGCTGAAGTTGATGATATGCTTTTAGTTCCTTGTCAAATTCCTCTTCCCAATCTGGCTTCTGGGATTTCAGAACAATTCTCTCAGGCAGAAACCATTCTGGGAATTTATTTTGCAGCCATGGGCCTGTTGCTCCAGATATGACCCAGAATAAGTATTGAAGTGCCCGGTCAAAACAGCTTTTCATGACTCGCAGACGCAAGACATTAGGATGCACGTCGTCTGAAGATGCGCCTGTAGCTGTAATAGTCCGGGTGCCAAATCGAAAGCGCTTAGATTCAATTGTGTTAGCGAACCGAATGGCCTTGGAGCAGTTAGCGAGACTTACAGTGGTTTCTGCTTTTGAGGTGCCAGCAGTTTCTGTGCCAAAGGATCGGGAGATTTGTATTTGATCTGAACTCTCCATCATGCGGTAAAGCCGGAAATGTAAGAGTGGGAGTGTTGTGTCTCGAGAACAAATTTCAGGAGTCGACAACAAACCAACCCATCGAAAGACGCACGTGCCATCAGTGGCTGAGTAACCAACAGTTCCTGAGGGTTCCACTGCCGGGTCGCGTACCCAATGAAATCGTCCCCTAGAATGTCCTCATGCGTGTTGGTCAACGGCTTGTTGAAAGACCGGCCATCAAGCGGCAAAAGACATAGAGCAATTGGTGATTTTATCTAGCTCCTGTTTGATCCATAGTTAAGACTTCTCAACCGCTCGCAACAGTGTTCGTTGGTCACGGTGTTTCAGCATGTAAGAAAACCTCTGACCCTAAGTTTAGGTGCCTGAAATAAAGTAATCAAAATACTTATTAAGTTTATACAAGTCCACAGGGATACTTTTGTCATCAGGTGAAGATGCCTTGGGATTTTTTGCTCCCTGTGTGCTATTTTTAATGCATCCGTGTAATGGGCGGCTATGGCATACCCCTTATTCGTATATATATCATGGCCAGAGCCGAATAGAACGATGGGACAACCCAGAGCCTTTCTTCTACAATACCCCTTCCACATCTTCCAATTACCATTTGAAACCATGTCCACAGCAGGAGAACTCATCCAGCAGCACCCGGCCAACGTAGTGGCCAATCCTGGGTACAAGACCACATCCGATAAAGCCTGGGCCCACGATTACAACCCAATAAAAACGACAATTGTGCATACCATTATAAGGAATGGTATTACCGATGCTAACTTTGAGGATGCCTTCATGGGCATGGAGAATGACGACGAATTACGCTTTCGTCAGCCAGCCGTCCGAACAAATCAACGACACTGGAGACTGGAGACCGAAGCAGACTGCGAGAATTGGTTCAACACTGAGATAACAAAAGTTGTCCTTTCTGCATGGCATGACTATCCACCGCTTATGCAGACCTCTCACACAAAGCCCCTTTCGGAAGAAAACATATCCGAGAATGTGGACTGTACATTCTCTGTGAAGTACGGCCAGAGAAGATATACTGTGGCCATTGGCGAGTTTAAGCGCAACCTTATTGACCCACAACAATGGTAGAGTGGCTCCATTACCAGGAGTGGACAAAGAAGTCTATCGCAAGAGCTTAGAGGGTAGGCATTCTTTAAGGGATACTCTGATACTTCTAATACTAACAAGGTATAACAGTTACGCAAGCAAATACCAGTGCCCTCAGGTATTTTGCTTTGACGGTTCTAGATTGGTACTTCTGCAATTCCGAGCGTATCGAGTTGATGACATCAAGAGCGACACGTGCCCGATTGACTGCTGGGTGATACCCGTGAAGTAGGTCCCTCCCTAGATATGTCTTGGATTATATTACGAAAGGATTAACGTGCTATAACCTCAGAAACACGTCATGCAGCCTCAGGTATGCACTGTATCGTCTCTTAACTCAAGGGTGGAGGCGCTGTCAGGCAGAAATGAGTACCATCTATAATATAGGTGGGTTCCCGATGACCTCGCGGGAGTATTATACTGGTTTGCCGATCTGGAATGCCAATGGTCAAAGGCAGAAATCTCATCCGTCTGGATACCAGCGTCGAGTTGACCAAGCAACTGGGGCATTGATGTGGTGTCATTCTGTTTATCAGGCCGAGTGGGAGACTGGTCCATTTTGGTAATTGAGAGTGACTATTCTAAGTCTTTAAAATACTTAGAAAAGCTTAGGGAAGCTTTAGAAGACTTGGTAGAGTTTAGGGAAGTTTAGGGAAGTTGAGGAAAGCTTATATAGACTTAAGTAGATTGAGTATAGTGTATTGTAGCTTTGTATAAAGTGGCATAATTGTTATTTTGCTTGTTTGGGCTTTCTACGTGTCTGAAGTACAGTCTAAATTTAATAATAAACCCCCCCCACCCATACCTGAATATCCAACGAGATCAGAATGTCAGTTAATTTCTTACTCATCAGGTTGGCTAGCGCACTGAGTGTATTTTGTTGGTCTGTTCCCATGTTACCATTTCTACTCAAGTGAAATAGACAGCCGTTGTAAGATTTGTTTTCATATCAGCTTCGTGCAAGCATTCTGGCCCTGGCGTATGTCTCATCTCCTAATAAACCTGAACAGAAGGAGAGAAGCTATGGCACAATGTCTGGAGGTTTGACCATGGCGGACGAGGAATGAGAGGGTTTGGGTGACGGTTAGGGATTAGGATTAACGAGGAGTTTCCGGGTCTGTTGGATTGACCATGAAACCTGCGTCAAGCAGAGATCATATCTTCTGAAGCCTAGTTGGGTCGCTGGGCATTGCATATTGATACAGATACCGGCCAGGTTTGTGATATGTTGCACGAACTTTTAATTCAAGTTGTAGTGATCTTAGGTAGAAACAGTTCTAATTAGGGATAGACTTATGAAGCTGGCACATGGCCAGATCCCTTACGCGCAACAAAGATAGTTCCTGATGCCTTGATACCGACACCAGGCCCTGAGGGTCTAGTGAACGGAACGACCCGCTCCCGCACAATCTTCCTCATTATCTCAGCGCCCTTCTCCTGTTCCTCCACGCTCCATGAAGGAAATACATTCGAACCGAAGCCATGAAATAGAAGATCAGCGACTTCGTCGGCCGTCTCGCCGCCCAGATGCACGTCAATGGGAGTGCTGGTCACGTCGAGTCCGGCACTTGATAGCACGGCTTTGGTATGCTCAGGGTTGAGCCAGATATCTGGAACTGGCGGTTTGAATGGCGTATCGTCCGGGCGGATCTGCGCCTGGACCTCCTGAATAATCTCGAATTGTCTCATCACAGTCCATCCGGTGACGACGGCCACTCCATCAGGCTTAAGTGTACGGGCTATCTCTCTGGCACCTTTGCCCGCGTCGGTAAAGTACATGAGACCGAGATTCGTAATAGAGTGGGTGAAGGCATCGTCAGGAAAAGCGAGTTCCTCGCCGCTCATAACGGCCGTGTGGACGCTCGGATGCGAGGAGAACCGATTCCTAGCGATGTTGATCATGTTCTCCGCGACATCGACGGCGTGAATCTCAGGCTGTATCCCGGACTTGAGGATGATATCAGTGACGATGCCAGTGCCGCAAGCGTTGTCGAGAATCTTGGACTCGGACGTCAGCGGCTTCAGGGCCGCGATGGAGGAGATGGCATGATGTGCGAGTTCGCGGGTAGCTCCACCAGTAATGGCCTCGTACTTTTCTGCAACCTTGTTAAAGTGCTCGGTGGGTGCGACCTTGGGAGGAGATGACATGGCGGCGGATCGAATAGTTGAAGCAGGAGTTTGAGATGGCACCATTGGTATATTGTGACGGGTTTGCAGATTTATATATTTCGGCTGGATTATCGCTTTCGGTTTAAATACATAGCAGTAACACACCAACCATGCTTGGAAATCGGAGGAGCAACTACCCGTTAACTCATCATTCCGAGCCGGACAATGACACTTAACCTGGAGGGGTTAAGATGGTAGCTAACAAGGTTGCACCGCTCTCAAATGTCAGTCCACAATAAGCATAGCCCCCGCTAAGTTCCCTGTTCTGGACTGAAAAGTAGAAACCCTCCGAGGAGGCTTTTATACTGGACTGTCCAGGTACTTTATTAACTGCCTTTCCCTGAGACTTTTTCCTTAATATTCATGTCTTGTCGCCTCTCCGAACATCAATCGAGCAGAATGGGCGCAGCCATCCATGACTCACAACGCCTGCGATACTTGATCGAGCGTCGAGTCAAGGCCAACGGCCAACGAATCAAACTCTTACACGCGATGCTCTTCCACGAAGATTATATGCGTTATTAAAAGACAGATACGAATTAGCGGACTGTGGTGAGTGACTTATGGTCTAGCTATGCATCATCCAGAGGACGCCAGTTTAGCAGACAAGGTGATGCTTTAAAAAAGAGAAGCTGTTGTCCTGTCTTTTCAGGGAATATTGACTCGACGCTCTTGAAGACGGAGCATGCCCAGTGATCATTGGACGATTTCATCAGGGAATTCGAGATCACTATGGTCATAGTTTAGGCTAGATATTTCTCAGCAAGCCTATTTGCGGTCAAAGGGCCTTTTCTCATCCCTCCCAGTGGTGCGAATAGGGTAGGGGGCTCGGTCTCACCTCTCAACACAGTCTATCCCACTCGGGTATCCCACATTACCCGAGTGGGATAAAGCAAACCTCGTCAAACGATCAAATTTGTCAATGCTGATTATTCCTTTACCGTCATATGGTTATCACACTATATAAACGGCCAGATACCCAATTATTCCCCACTTGCATCTAACAGAAGTGTAAACCAGCCGCCGTCAAACAAGATCATCATGAGAACAACCCGCACAGGAACCGCCTCTGTCTTGGACACAACTCTTACACGTCTCATAGATGATGTTACAGAGAATGGATCATGTTTTTTTGCAAACGATGAGAACTTGCAGCATTACAAAAGTCACTTAAGCCATCTCGAAACAGCATCAAAGATAGCTCTGCTTCGGGAATGTCTATGCGTGCGACCGCCTTTGCCACTCCTACCCGAAGACCTCCTTCAAGACATCGACACCATCCTCGCACAGCTTCATCAGCACAAGATACTTACTCCAGTCTCCTCACTCTCGCCGTCGCGCTTGATCGAACATGGTGGCCATGGGGCAACTAGGATTCATCTCTGGAGAGGCGACATCTCGACCTTGACGGGTGTCACAGCTATCACTAACGCCGCCAACAGCCAGGGCCTGGGATGCTTTCAACCAACTCACCGATGTATCGACAACATCATCCATGCTGAGGCAGGACCACGACTACGTGAAGAGTGCTTTCAGCGGATGCAAGTCAGAGGAAAGGAGCTTGAGCCTGGAGATGTACTTGTCACTGGAGGTCATGCGCTCTTCGCTTCTTCAGTGATGCATACCGTTGGACCGCAGCTCAAGAGAGGTGCTTCACCTAGTGAAACTGAGAGGAGGCAACTGGCGAAGTGCTATGAGTCGATTCTTGAAGCTTTAGAACTTTTGCCATCTGAGGAGGATGGTAGCAAGTCAGTCGCTCTGTGCTGCATCTCGACCGGTTTGTTTGCATTTCCGGCAGATGAGGCAGCTGAGATTGCAGTGTCAACCGTCACATCCTGGCTTCAGAAGCATCCGTCAACGACGATTACAGACGTTATCTTCAACACATTCACCGAATCAGACACTGAGATTTACTCAAAACTTCTTGGGACTTCGCCGACAAAACCGCTCTCACTTACCAAGAGCCTGCCACAGAATTCTCTCAGCTTGGCGCGACACTGGCTCGCTTCAGCAGACACTGTCCTCGTCACAGCCGGCGCAGGTCTATCAGCTGCGGAAGGCTTGGACTACCATTCTCGGGACCTCTTCAAGAAGAACTTCCCGGGCTGTCTCAAGCTTGGTTTGACGTCATTATACAGTGTCTTTGGCTTTAACGGCTGGCCTTCCGAGGAGCATCGCTGGGGGTATTTCTTTACTCATCTAAATATGGTGGCAAACTGGTCAAATACGCCGACTTACCAGGCTCTGATCCCATGGCTGAAGAGTTTTGGGCAAGACGCGTTTGTGCGGACGTCAAATGCCGATGGGCTGTTTCTTGCAAATGGCTGGCCGAAAGAGCAACTTTCCACGCCGCAGGGCTCGTATGGCTATTTGCAGTGTCTGAATAACTGCAGAGTTGACGCTGTCGTGCCATCTGCTCCTCTTGTAGCTGATGCAATGCCTTACATTGACAAGACGCAAAAGCTGTTAGACTCGAGCAAGATTCCGTTGTGCAGGTTCTGCGGTTCGAAAATGAGTATCTGCGTCCGAGCGGGTTCATGGTTCAATCAAGCGCCTTTCCAAAAAGGCGAAGCTAAATGGAAAGCATGGAAGTCTCGGGTCCTAAGAGAAAAGAAGAATGTGGTGATTTTAGAACTTGGCGTTGGGATGAATACGCCGGGCGTTTTAAGGTGGCCGAATGAAGATTTGGTGATGCGAAGTGAAGGGCGAGTCAAGCTGGTTCGCGTTGGCATGGGCCCTGAAGCGATGGTGCCATGGGATCAGGAAGACGACGATCTGAGCACTTGTATTCAAGGCGATATCGGGCGCGCGATTCCTCTATTACTAGAATAAAGTGCGATCGCCAATAATTTATAGAAGAATAAATAGAAGCCATGAAGAATGAAGATCATGACTGCGCCTCAAAGACAGCCCTACGTTAATGTCATGTCGTCTTTCAGCCCACTCACGCGTCATCACCTGCAGCGCCAAAGGAGGCGCATAATGCCAAGCGTGGGTACAAGTTAACTGACCGGCATATCCGCGTGGCTGTGAATTTTACCGCCCCAGAATTTCCCCTAAAAACATCCATCACCCATTCCAGCATTTTATTCTTCAATTGTTTTCCTTTCGCGATTCAACAAACAAAGCGCCGCGATATGGTAGTGTTATAGCAAAAAATGGGACTGGATGCCCTGAACAAGCTCGCTGCAGCCGGTGAGGCTGTCTACCAGAACATCTCTAAAAAATGGTGATTTCCGAAAAGCTCCACTGATGCGATAAGTCACTGATTGAGAATAGGGGTGACAGAAAGCGACGACAGGCTGAAGAGGCATGGCTTGCCAAACACGCTGAAGAAATCCGTCAAAGAAATGAATTTCTATCCCTCGTTACGAGTAAAGTGACAGGCGACTCAGCCCTCGAGATGGCACCTCTGAAATGCAACCCGCGCGAAACGCAAAGAGCCGTCTTTCTCGTCACAACGCCCATCTCCTTTGGCGTACTGGAAGTCTCAGAAGCAAGCTACAAGTTATTAGCGAGACATGTAGGCATGAGTCTCAATAGCGTGAGTCACTGGGCGGTGTGCGTTATTGATAGAGGGCTTGGGAAGTGCTACTGCTATGATTTGATGAGTGATCGGTTGGAGTTGACGATGTTGGGGAAGAATTATTTCAGGGTGGCGGTCATTACGGAGGAGTTTGTTGAGACGTGGAGTTCGTGTTATTATATTGGCGAGACGACCAAGACGCATGACGAGATTCAGGCGATAGGTAAGTTAGACGAAACTGCGGTGCAACCATTTCTGACTTTTGATCAGGACAGCATCACATTGGACTCAATCCACGGTATAAATTACTATCAAATAATTGCCAGCATTTAGTTGACAATCTTGTCAAGGAGCTTTGCAACGGCAAAGTAATCAGTCAGGCAAAACTTGATGAGGAATTGTCGCTTGCGTCACCGAAGATTGCACGCGACTTGCTTGTTGGGAGGATAAGATCAAAGATGGATGTTGGTGGCGAGAGCGAAGACAGCCCCTCAATCAAAGAGCATTTAGAGGCGATCAAAAGTCATTGGAGCGACAGGAAGTAATTCATGATGATACCCAGGGTGGCTAGTGCTCAGATTTTACCAGCGCTTCGGCATTGATAGATGATAGAGAAGACGGACAGAAAAATCGGACAGAAGAACAGAAGTTGACTTGCAGTATGAGGTAATGCAAGAGAAGAGTGTTTGAGTTTTGTGGTACTCTGTGCTGTAAAGTTGATTACACCTGTAGAGATAAGTGATGGTGGAGGAAGAACAGTGAAAGCGGCATTGGTGATTAAAATTCTTCATACCTATATATACTAGAATCTCTGTCTCAGCTGTCACCAATAGCTATTCCTCCGCTTCGGAGATCTCCCCGAATAGCTCAGCTGGAAGAGCGTTCGGCTGTAATTGTTAAGCATCTCACCGAAAGGTCACTTGTTCGATCCAGGTTTCGGGGAGCGCAAATTCTTTTTTTGCATTTTCCGACACTAGCTCCAGCACTTCAGTTTCCATTCATGCTTGCGACTTTCATTTTGCAACCTCTTTCAATCATGCTTTTTGTGTCATTCGTGCCACTTGGCATAATAGGCAAGTGAAAGCGCTGGCGCATGATGCCCTCTGATAATGAGATCCAGTCAAATCAATTGATTTTGAGGGGTTTCAAGTGCTGAGATGAGAATGTGCTGACGCATGTCATCTTGTGATATGGGGAGGATGGGCGAGGGCAAAGTTGGTGGTCACTGGTCAGTCTCGTGAGATATTAGGTCATTCACGCCTCTCCCGTCGTCGATGATGATTCTCAAAATCATCATCATTTTGTCCATACGACTGCCAACATGCTAGCATCTCTCCCACCAGAAATCCTTGAAAATATCTGCGACAAGGTATATATCTCACTGATGGGTATCGGTGTTGGCTGACAGCGATAGCTAAACGGTATAGACCTCCAATGGCTTTCGCTCACGGCAAAATGGCTACACAAAATAACATTTCGCCATCTCTGGCGCTCTATTACTATCCAACCATACCCCGAAAGCGAGCGACATTGTATAAGCCCTTATGGTCCACCGCAGCGTTGTCTTCAGTATACGAAAGAACTCCGGTTTGATCCTGGTGTTGGCGCAGATCCGAAACGATGTATCCACGTGAGCGACTGGCTTGGGTACATGGCAAACTGGACTGATAAAGTCCCTCTTCATCAGTATACTTGGGAGGCTAGGGGCGATAGTTTTGGGCTAGAGGGTGGAAAGCTTGTGAGGGTCAAGTTTGAGTGTCTTACACAGAGGGCTGTGCTTTTGCTTGATCGTTTCAGCGACGGGCAGCTCGAATCATTCAGGTAAGATAACTCCTTGTATGCAAGACTCTTCTGATATCGTTGCTAGCTGGAACTATACTTCTTGCATTCCCTCTGAGATACTCGAGATTCTGAGTCTCAAACATCCCTCCATCCAGAGCCTTGAACTCATCACAGATCCTTTCTGTAGCAGATTCAACCGCTGGAGCCGAACAACGGACATAGACCTCTCGGCGTTTCGTAACCTTCGACGACTCAGCTGGAAAGCACCTATGGGTTGTCACTTCGACAACATTTCTAGTCTGGTCAAGGCCAATGCGAGACAGTTGGAGGAACTAGAACTGGAGTTGCAGGGCTGGTCTCCAGATCGAGAGAATCGTGAGTCCACGGTTAGTCATCACGAGGAAAACCCTGAAGTATGGGATAAAATACCTGCGAGCACTATGCTTGCTAGGCAGATGTTTGGTCTGCTTGAGGCCGCTTCATCAGCAGCTGAGCGGACGCAGTTCCCGAAGCTGCGAAGCTTAAGACTCACAAGGGTTCCTTTGAGAGATGATAACACTGGTATAAAAGTCGCAGCTTCTTCAATTAACCTCAAGGCTCTTAGGCATCTATCGTTGAGGATGTGTGCGTATTGGATGCAGTTCCTATCTAGCATGGTCGAATCGCGAACGCCCCCTCAACTCAAAACTCTCGAACTACTGGACTTCTATCTGAACACACCCCACGAAACTGCAACGAGCAAAGCCACCATAATCACTAGGTTAATCGATTCCTTCAAAGGCCTCGAAGAGCTTTGCATCAGTATATGTGATCCAACGTCATCTCTTCAGTTCTGGGAACACGTCGCGGGTCATACGACAACTCTGAGAAGATTGGTGTATCATCAAAGACTTACAGACCCAGATGAAGAGCTGTTGAACTCGCGCTTCGGCAGAGACTCATCGGACTTGGGGCTATCATCAGAGGATCTGAACCGTATTCGGCAGTATCCTTCTCAGAACCCGCTTTCGAGACTCAACCTCGAGTTTATTGGGTTGACATGTGCTCCAAAGTACCTTGTAAGCGACCACAACACTATTGAGACTCAACTACTGACTGGAACTACAGAAAGACATACTGCTACCCTTTGTAGCTAAGCGATCACTCGAAGTGCTTCACATTCGACACACAGGAATGGACTCAGGCCCCAGTGCATTATGGGTCTTCAATCACGCGTTAGAACTCAAGATCACAGAAGGTGAAAACGAAGGCGTGCCCATTGATGACACAACAAAAGCTGGCAACTCACTCAACGATGGTGCAGAAGAGCATATTCGTCCTGGCCTTGAAGAGCTCGCTACTGCTGTAAGGGAGAGAAGAGAGTGGGGAACACCACCTCTGCAGCAAAGCTTCCGAGACTTTGCGAGCTGGGTCTTTGGTCCAAATGGGGTCAAGTCATTGGAATACATTGTTACCGGTGATCTCTCTCATGGGAATAGGTATGCGGCTAACAACGCTTTGATATGCAGGGCGGTAGGCGGAGAGACGAGATATCGTGTTGTCAGTCAGGAGCGCGGAGGGCCGGAGTGGCGGGATGTGAAGAGCAGATTTGGAAGTGCACTGGCGGCATGTCCGGTTGAGAATATTGTTCCCGAGTACAACTAGTGGCCTTCTCTGAGATCAGTTACTGAGGAGCTTACTGGTTGCAGTCTTCAGTAAAGCCCACGGACATCCTCCGAGATAAGACTCAATCCCGTAGAGCTGTATCCTGCGCTTGATGTTGAGGTTCTTAGCTTTGTATAGTCTAGACGACAACGCGTACGGCAGCGATGTACCCCGGTGTACCATGAAGAGCTGTCTTTAAGTTTCAGCCTCTATACCATTTTAAGATAATACAGGGTAACACGTCTAGTGCTTGTGCCCATATCATAACCGTCCCATGGGTAGGAAGTGGCAAAGTGGAAATAACCACATGTTACTACCTCTGCGGGCTTAGCAAGTGTAAAGATATGATCTGATTTAATACAAACACTTACCGCAACGGCCAAGGACTCAATTCAAGACCTGTCAAAACGCAGCATATCAACTATTCCCAATTACACCCACGACTAGACGGCGCAAGTCTGTGCGCATGACAATCTGTCGGTAAGTTAGATCTAGACATCTTGGCAACCCATCAATGGCAATCAGTTCTATACAATTTCATCGACGTCGAATACGGGGAACCCTGCTTAGGAACATGGCAAGCTCTCACGATACTCCAAGCTAAGCAGGGTTCCCCGCGCTCGACCCCTTGGGTTAGGAAACTTAGGTCCGCGGGGCCGAGGTTGCGCCAAGACAGAAACGGGGATATGCTCCGTGGTCGCAACCTGCTCGAATCTGGAGACTCTTGCTGCTTCAAATGTATCTGAGAGTCTATACAGATCAAGAAGAAGAGGTGAATGAACCAAGATGTCCCGTCTTGAGACTCGTTCTACCTCGCTAAAGCACCAGACATTGGCGTCTAGTATACTTACTCATCTCGTGCCAAGATTAAGCATCTTTTTAGAGGAGACAAAAGTTACGATTGGCAGACGTGGCTTTCCTGAAAGTGTGGGTTCCATCTCCCGATGCTAGACTAGATTCGTATTAAAGGTGCCGAAGACCCGATCGCAAATGACTTGCAAGGGTCACTTGCTATCACAAACTCTCCCATTCCATCTCCTCTCTGTGACCTGTTATCAATTCCTGTCGTTTGAATCAAGTCTAGACTCCCAATAGCGCATACTGGCCCCTCATTTGGCGACAGGATGCCTCGGCACCTTGATCGGAGGAGTCCATATAAGTAGGATAGACGGTCGATCAGTGTAACATGATCATATCCAATTTACATAACTACTATCCCTTTAATCATTGATCAAGTCAATCTTCTTCTAAATTTGATATTCTTTTGGTATCCTTTTGAAGACAAGCCATGGGTCCAACGCAATTGGACGCCAGTGGGCAGAACTCTGAGAGCGAGAAGCCTACTCATGTAGAGACCGAACATGCGGCCGTTACTTATCATGAGAAGAACGCCTTCCAAGCTCACGCGGATGAGTCGGGTGAGGGCCAAGATGCAAAGGTACACACACCATGAGCCCGCTATTCAAGCATACTAACGCTCATATCTCAGATGACAAAACGACGATTCATGGCCCTCGTTTCGCAAGCCTTCCTCTGGACAGGCTCCCAGATCCCAGTTTACCTATTCGGAGGTGTCCCACCATACATCTACGCTGATATCGGAGGCCACGATCGCTGGACCTGGTTCGTTCTAGCCAATCTACTCTCGCTAGCAGCTGTTTGTCCGTTCGTGGGATCTCTATCGGATATGTTCGGTCGTCGATACGTTGCACTTTCCGGCGCGTCGTTTATCGTCCTTGGAATGATTGTTTGTTCTACTGCGCATAATATGAATGTCTTTATCGGTATGCCCTCCATCCCTTTTTACTTCGAAGACCAAGACTAACTAGTGGCTCAGGTGGCATGGTCTTGGCGGGAGTCGGAGCTGGCATCAACGAACTCACCGCTCTGGCAGCAACGTCTGAGATGGCACCGACTGCCCAGCGCGGCAAATACGTCTCCATCCTGATCTTCACTATTGTGCCCTTCTGCCCCTCTGTTCTCTGGGCACAGCTCATCGCCGCACACTCAACATGGCGATACATCGGGCTCTTCTGTGCTCTCTGGGCCTTTGTCGGTCTTGTCTTGACAGCGTTGTTTTACTTCCCACCACCTCGTGTCAACTCAGAAGGCCTGACACGAGGGGAAATCCTGAAGCGCATTGATTTCGTCGGTGGTTTCCTCAGCATTGCTGGTATGATCTTGTTCATGGCTGGTTTGCAGTGGGGTGGATATATGTATCCTTGGAAGTCAGCCCATGTCCTTGTTCCTTTGATTCTTGGGGCAGCTTTGGTAGTCACCTTTGTCGTCTGGGAGGGCTTCTTTGCGCCGTACCCCATGTTCCCTCGTCGTATCAACCAGGCACCGAGGATTCTTACCCTGACACTCATCATCACCTTCATCTCTGGCGCCAACTTCTTTTCCATCCTCATGTTTTGGCCTACGCAGGCTTTCAACGTGTACGGCCATGACCCCGTACAAGTTGGTATCCGAGGTATCCCTGTTGGCTTCAGCATCATGGCTGGTGCGTGCATTGTACTCTGGCTTCTATCTGTGTTTAGGGGTGCAAACAGATCACTCATGGTTATCTCGAGTATCTTGATGACGGCTGGATGTGGCGCCATGTCGGTCGCAAGACCCGACAACATGTCCACTCTGTGGGGAATTCTCGTCCTGGCCGGTCTGGGTATCGGAGGAATCGTCGTTCCGGCCAGTATCATCACAACAATCATCTGCCCCGACGATCTCATCGCGACCATCGCAGCGCTTACTCTGAGCATCCGCGTCATTGGCGGTAGCATCGGCTATACCATTTACTACAATGTCCTCGTGGCCAAGTTCACACCAGCTGCTATTCACTACATCGGTGGCGCGATGGTGAAGTATGGCAACATCACGTCAACTGAAGTCATAGGGGAGGTCATCGGGCTGACTAGTATCTCTTTACTGGATGAGATTGCTGAGGTGCCAGGTATAAAGGGAAATGAGGCGCTGTACAAGATTGTGATCCAGGCTGGCCAGATTGCTTACGCTGAGGCATACAAGTGGGTGTACTATGTGAGCATTGCTTTTGGTGCGGTTTCTGTCCTTGCTTCTCTTTTCTTGGGAGATATTGGGAAGTACATGGATGATCACGTCGCTGTGGTGATGTAAAGTCTTCAACTACAGAGGCACGATCTGTACTGCAGGCTATGACAGCAAGTGATGTAGTTAGGATAGTTAATGGAGATTACGAAAATGACTCGTTTAATTTGAATCAGGCAAAGCACCAAGTTTGATCACATGAACTGCACAAAACACTTCAAGAATGCGACTTGATGGTGGCTGATTACATGTGATTTCAGCTCTGACACCTGGCGTCCTGCATTTCCAAATCAAGCTTATTGCTTATAGCTGAAGTGATCCTCACCACACCGCCCGCATGCTTACCTTCCTTCTTTAGCCTCTTACATGGCCTTTTTAGAAAATCAGCATGACAGTCAGGTAGTTGAGTGGTAAGCTAGGACAGGGATGTGAGGCTATGCTGCTGTGGCTTGAATATCATACGAGAACGGGCCAGCTGAGGATGCGCGATTTGCAGATATGCAGCTTTGTTTCATAGATGCCCGGCTTCATCCGAAAATGCCATTCAAATATTGTATAGCTCAATGAATGTGGCTAGATGAAGGGGAGTGTGCATGCGCTATGAACTGAGTGAATTTGAGGAAGATGCTGGGTCAGTCGAATATTGTTAATGCCTCAGAATTTAATGACAATATCGTGTACGCTCACAATAATAGCGAAGCCTAGCGTAGATAGCAATCAGGAAGAATTAGATTCTCTAGTAATTATGCAAATGACTATGTGTAAAAGTAGGGGGTCTTACTGATGTTTATCCAGCACAAAAGTTCCAGTCCTATACATATACATGGTATACGTTGTCAGAAGTCATAAGTTGAAATCCGCCTTGTTGTTTCTTGATTCTTGAATACTGCTATGTACCTACTTCTTCAGGTACTTAGCTAAGGATTTATTGATGAACTCCCGTCCCGCATCATAAAGCTTCATCCTCTGCGTCTCAAACCCATCCTCTTTAAACAAACTCTCCCCCGGCCCAACAGCAAACTGCTCATCCCCCCTACCAAGCCCATCAAACATCCTCTCCGTAAACTCACCAATACGCATTCCAATTTCTCCCCCGTTCACCAAATCAGGCTGATGCTTCTCATCATGCAACTCCGTCTGAACAGCCGGCGGAAAAACTTCAACCATGCGGATATTAGACACTCCACTAGCTTTTAGTTGCTCTCGAACGTTTAGGATGAATGTGTGAAGCGCGGATTTGGATGCATTGTAGTTTGGTGTTCGGATCATGGAGGGGATTAGACCGAGTGTTGCGCTGATGTAGATTAGATGGCCGCCGGGTTGGCTCTTGAAGTGAGGGAGGAATGCTGCGGTGAGATGCACGGCAGATGTATAATTGGTGGTAAGTTCGTCGCCAAGAACAGATAGATCCAGAGTTTCAGGATTCGCAAAGTTAAATCCTCGCTGAATCCCCGAACTAAAAACGATAGAGTCCAAATCTGGATCCGACTGTATGATAGACTCAGCAAAGCTTTTGATTCCATTCAAATCCGTGACGTCAAACACAACAGCCCTTGCACTATCCTCTCCATGCTTCTCCACAAACTCGTCAAGCTTATCGCCCCGTCTACCGACGACAATGACCTTTGTCCCTGTGGCTATGAGCTTGGCGGCAAGGGCCTCTCCAATACCGGAAGAGGCACCGAGCACGAGGGTCTTTCTGTACAAGGGAGCCATGTCAAGATTGAGTTTTGCAGGGTCGCGAGATGGAATCGAAGGGGGAAATGACAGGTGACAGGCTTGCGTGTGTCGTATCAACTGCCGTGGTTGGTAATGCTGGACGAGGGGTAAAGTAGGATAGGGAAGCCAAATTGTCGGTAGGTTGAGGCTAGGCTGGGTTTGTGCAGGATAGGAAGGAGACTATAAGTGAGCTTTATATTGAAGTCTTGGCGGTTGCGATAGAGTTTATGGTGAGATTGTATTGTAAGTGAATGAGGTCGAGCGGATTTATCGTCGTCGTCATGATTCCATTGGATTCTGTTATCGCGAATCCACTATCGCCAAGTCACCTGACTCGATCAACACGGAGAAATGTAGCATCGTTCAAAACTTAAGCTTATTCACAATCCTTTCCCAATAAGTGAGAGAATTAAGGAAATGAATGAAATTACCATTCTCCACGCTCTCGAGTCATTCATTGTCAAGCCACAGGTCGAGGCCGTGTGTCAGATTACAGCCAATGCACTGCCAAGCGAGTCCAGAACCTCTGCCCCGTCTGAGCCCCCCAAATCCTGACCCTTACCCCTGGCGCTTGGCAACGGTCTTGCTGGAGGTTATGTTCCAGCCAGTCAAGCTTCGATAATGACATGGCACACGTCATTTTATTATCCAGAGTTACGATACTCGGGGCGAAGACCGATAAATAACTGGATTTTACGAGTGCGACGCTGTAAAGCCTCGTCAAGTAGTTACAGAGTACGGCAGTTCTGACGCATTGTCCTGGCCAAAAGCATAATTGATTCATGCAGACTAATGCTAACTTCAGGGTCTGCTCTAACCCCAAATACGCAGTTTCAACGGGACACTCGGACATAACTTAACAGGGTATACCCGGCGACACTTATTTCATTTTCTTCAGCAACATTACCGTCCAAGTGATGAATAAACACACCCGTTTTAGATCCACCGCCCCCGGCTTGGCCGGCGAGAGCAATTGTGGCGTGACTTTGGCGGCAGTCAGCTAGCTACCGTTGCAGTTGATGTAAGCCCCAGCCTGTAGACCCCTGGATCATAACCCTGGGTTTATATTACCTCGGGGATTGTAGGGATGAGGAAGGAGGAATACTTAAATCAAGATTGTTTCTCGGTTCGAGATCTGTAGAAGCTTGTTTTTTTACCTTGTTTCTTGTTTCCCCAGATTTTGGCTTGAATAGCATCTTTAATATGACTTCTTGGATATCTTTGTTAGCTGCTCTGGCTGCTTGTGCGCCGCAGGTCCAGGCGTCGTGTGCATATGGAACGCATCTCCATCGGAGAGCTGATGTTATTCATGCTCCCAAGTTTGGATACTCTGCTGCCAATGTACGCCACGAGCTCCCCTAATACTGCCTCTACATTCTCTTTCAGGATTGTAGAAAACTCTGTACACCTTACTGACTTATACAACAGGGCCCAGCGAACTGGTATAACTTAGACCCCAAGGCCAACGAACTATGCGCAACCGGCCACCACCAATCCCCCATCAACCTCGCCTCCGGTTCATTCAGCACTATACCTGCCTCAGACCTAAATATCGAGATTCCCAACTTCACCAAGGGCGCTGAGTTCGAGAACCTGGGAAGCACAGTCGAAGTAGTAACCGAAGGCCTCGGCGGTAAAATCAACATCGAAAACACAACATACCACCTAAAGCAATTCCACTTCCATCTTCCCAGCGAGCACATCGACAACGGTACGAGTCTAGCCATGGAGATGCACATGGTTCACGCCAGCGGAGACGGCAAACTCGCCGTCATCGGTATCTTTATCGACCTCGACGACGGAGCGGCCGATTCGTATAAGTTCAGGGAGACGCGTAGGGGCAAGACAAACATCCCTGCTACCAAATCCACTGTCGTTACTACCGTTCTCAACGCGGTGGATAAGATTGCGACGCTGGGACAAACCACTCACATCAAGGCTCTCAAAATGTCCGAGATCGTATCGCTCCTCAACGAGGGTGAATTCCAATCGTAAGTCCTACTAAGCATGCCAAGAATAAAGTAATGCCCGCTGACGGTTTTGGTTGTCTTAGATACTCGGGCTCGCTTACTACACCGCCCTGTAGTGAGAATGTCAAGTGGTTCGTCTCCACTCGGAAGGTTTCTATTCCTACGCGAACTTATTTGAAGGCCCGATCTGTCATCGGCTACAACGCTCGCTTTCCTCAGAATGTGCCTGGGGAGGAGAATATCTTGAGCTTAGTCGCTGATGAGATTGAGCACCACGATGACTAAGTTGTGTTATGTATACCACTGTGGCTGTCTGTTTGGAGTAGAGGAGTCTTAGTAGAGTCACATATGGGAGGCAAAGTGAGCGATTATTTAGATGTATCAATATTAGAAGGCGATATAAACGCAAGCATAAGCATAGAACACGATCAATTTCCGATTCCACCACTTTTCTCCGATGCTAACGTGTTATCGCCGAGCCCTTGGCTTCGGTACTCTATCTCCAATGCAACTTTAAATCATCCATCGAGGAACGTTGCAGCCAAATTGGACATGTCATCGCTTTCGACGTCAGTGCCCCCATATCTTGGCATCCCAACGTCTGGAGAACGTGGGGAACCGTCTGATTTTCTGTGTTTACCCCTGGCTAGCTCAAGAGTTGGTGCTGCTGATCTTCTCCCCACCTGTTTGCGTAGGTTCCGACGGTGCTAAAGCCACCAGCTGTCAGGTTTGTGCGACCATCGTTTCTCTTGGCGATGAGTTTTCGGGATGAGGATGGAGATGTGAGGGAATATAGAGTAGCATTGGAGAGTCTTGCTTGAGTCAAGGAGATGTTGGAAGCGGTTATTAGAGTTTGGGGTTTTGATGTTGTGGATATGGCACCGAAACGCGAGAATTTCTCCGTGCTTGGTTGGGGCTGTCGTACAAACTCTATTTCTTCGTGCTATCCCCGATGACCGGGATATCCTTGGACATGCAGTAGCTGCTGACAAGAAAAGACACCAGAATATGTCAAGGTCTATTGGCTCGTCTATCAATCGACGACATTCGCAGTATATTCCATTTCGACGATTGTCAACCAGGCTTTAATTATCTTCTAAAACTCTATCTCATGCGTAATTCCTACTATCAAAGCTCAAGCACAAATCACCGAGACTCTTTCTTCTCGTACTAACCTCCAGACTTCCGCAACTTTTCCAAATCGATCTAAGCGGTGCTGGCCATTGTTCGTCGTCTAAAAGGATCAGGATGAATATGCAAATCAGCTGGATACCAACTCAATGCCAACGCTATAACAATAGCCATCAAGAGAATATCAAAGACGTAAATTGGCCATTCATACCGCTGCAAATATCCATCATCCCCAAGCCCAAACTCAACCAGTCGAAACACATTTCGGATCAGAATCAGCATCGCACAGGTATACAGCTCACCGAGCATTATAACCAAGTAGAGTCTCGGATTGATCGCTCCAATAAGTCCTCTCTTCGCAAGTCTCGCATGAAATACTCCCGCACAAATAATGAAGATGATCAAAATGACAACCTGAAGCGCCAGTCCAGCAAGAATAATATTCTCTCCACTGTTCTGATCAGCGGTGTTATTAGCGTTGATGAGCAATCCAGCGCCGCAAGCCTGAATGACGAAGCATAATACATCTGCTATGACAAAGAACTTGGAAAGCCATGGTGTTCGAATGATGGAAAGGTCGGGATGTTCGGTGGCGCGGATTATTCGGCCGAGGAACATGTAGATAGCTGCGGAGAAGAATATGGGCGCCAGGAGGATCAAGAGTGTCTGCGCGCCGTACGATCCTTGGTCTTGTAGATGGTCGGTCGAGTATATCCTCGCGCCAAGACCCGCAACCTCAACTATATAAGTGTCAGAAGACTGTCCAGTGTTTGAAATAGTTGAGACTTACAGAGTCCTCCGAGCACAAGAACCAAACAGAAGGGTTTCCGATAGCGACAGACATATCTTAGATGAACAAGACTAAAAACTGCAAAGACTACACAAGCGACAAGCGCCAATATTTTCGAGGGATGGTAGAACTCGTATACGTTATCTGCTGTAGAAGCCATGTTGAAAGTTGAACGGTAACAGGAGGAGAAAGAATGAGGAACGTATGGTAGGGGAAGTGCGTGGTTTTGGTGTCTTGAGCGTTCGGTAACTTCCATGCTTTGATGATGCGGTAACTCACGCGTGGCGCATGGTAATGATGATTGGCTTGGTTGCGAGGGGAAGACGGGAAGGCCGAGCAGGACAACGACACAGGTCACTGGTCAACTGTCGGAAGTTCATCGGGGACTAATATTGTTATGGAACTGACGTTGGTAAACACGCTATGGCTAGGAAGTACTTGTTGTGCCGAGTGGCTTAGATCTATCTTGCGGGATGTTGAAGATGCCGACTACATGAAATAAACGTGTCCATCACACTATATATGGTAACCACGAGTTGTCTCTTCACCTTTCCAAGTTCCCATATATTCAGCAATACAATTAATGCCGATCGTCTACGACATCTGCTACAAGATTAACTCTCGTCATATCATAGCAGAAGTAGCTGGTACATTCTTATGGTCATTGAGCAGAGAGGTTTCGGAATGTTCACCTAAACACTCCATGAAATGTCAGTAAGTACATTTTAACTCAGTCTAGATAGAGGTGCCTCCGATTGAATCAACGACCTGAAATATATCCTACCAGTCTAATGATGTCGCTTGGCTGGCTGCTGTCTAGAATCCACTCCTCTGCTGATGGGTAGGTCCCGAGAGTTCTACATGTACCGCTGAGGATAGACCCAGATCGAAAGCCTTCATTCTTCTCTCCAGTAACATCGGCTTTATATCTCTCATTAGATACATCAAGCTTCTGAGCCCTTTTCATCTGAAAGGCTGAGCAGAGGGTTAGATAGGTCTCTACCTGGTGGCTTTTATCTGGAAGGTTGGAGAAAAAGTCTTACCAACAGCCATGCTCTGATTTTATTCTTCCAAATTGTCAGATTCTTTCATTAGTAGCAGTTCATCTAGCTCTCGGATCTTATTCTTCCGCTCCTTTATCTAAATTGTCCTGCTCTTCCTTCTTCCTCTTCACAATGACCCATACTTTCAGCACCTTGTTAAGAAGCCTTATCATTGCATCATCACAAATCTTCAACTCGGCTCCTTTCTCTGTCTTTCCAAAGCACTCTTATCAGAGACAATTCTATAATTCTCTGATAATATTATCATTTATTCTTCTCAAAGATCTAACATGCCGGAACAGCTTCCTCTGAGTTCTTTAGCATTTTTACCTCTGAGTTCCCGCTTAGCCTTGATCCCTTAGTCTTCATCAAGCTGCTATCCCTGCTTCATAACACCCGTACCTAGAGCCATATCTTCCCATACTTTCATAGCTTTTTGTAGATATTTCGTGCAAGGTCGGTCGACATGCTCAGGAGCTTATTGGGCCGTGGTCTCAAGTTGCGGGCGTGGTGGGCATCGCTTTGAGCTGCAAAGTTCGCCTTTCTGCCACGCTTGAGTTACTGACCATCCAATATGTCGCCTTTCGCCACTTGATGAACATAATTGACGAGTTTCTCTGTTAAGTTTGCTCGATTCCCATCGCCATTCTCAAAATGAATGCGACAGTTGCTTCCGGGGAGACTACACCTGTTGCGGAGGAAGCCTTAGCCAGCACTGCCGCAAAACTTGAACCACATTGATGTGACGGAAGCATCTTTATTTGCCCCCATCCTGGCGAAGGGTGGGTCAAGAGTGCCCTGTGCTTCAGCTTCATGCTAGGCGCTGTTCCTACCAGCGTTGTCCTTGGTCGCTCTTGGGTGAGAAGATCCTCCAGGATGATTGTGTGATAACTTTACCAAGAGCGTTACTGCAAGTAAACTACTTGGTTATACTCTTCATGCCCTATTCATCTCGTTCTTGTGCTGCCCCCAGCTTCTCTTCACGCTCTCTCTTCCGTCGCAACAGTCCCTCCAATTTCGACGCTGTGTTGAAAACTCCCATGGTCGCAGCCCCGCAGTTCTTACACGTGGGATCCTTCCTGTACCTCTTGAGGGCACATGCCTCGCAGAAATAATGGCCACATCGCGTGACGACAGGTTGCTTGTAAGGCCCCTCGCAGATAATGCATGCAAAAGGGATCTTTTCCAGCATTTCTGCGTCTCCCTCATCCTCCACAGCTTCGCGATGACCGCTAGTCTTCTTCTTGCTCTTTACCACGTCTTCCCATTCTTTATCAAGCTGCCATCCTTGCTTGATGTCATCTCGCGAGTGAAGAAATATGCAAGCATCGCCAAAACCACACCTAAAACGATTAGCTAGCTGCAATCAACGCATTGGATTATGTATCCACTTACCACCCGGTCTTGTTGTAATCTTTGCAGACGTCGGGCTTGAAGTCGAAGGTTGTCGTGATGCGCACATTGGAGGCAGCGCGAGCGGGGCCCTTGGTTGTCGGTTGATCATACCAGTCCTTCCGCTTCGTGGCATCGTTTGTGTCTGATATTGGCACTTCACGGTTCGCGAGGAAGGCTGTAGGGCCGTGATCTTGATCGGGGTTTCGTTGACTCGTCGAGGACGCTGAGATCGCTGCCTTCTTGTTGCGCTTGATCCGGGGTCCGTCTACAGCGTCACGCTCGTCGTCTGAAGAAGAGGAAGAGGAGTCGCCATGCGCTGGCAAGGGACTAGCAGGTCGCTTTCTCACGTTGTCCTTGGCTCGTCGGCTCCTTTGCTTGAAAGCGACGGGGGCGGGCATCGCTGTTTCAGTGGTGGGTGGTTCAGCCATGGCGTCGCGTCGCGTCACGTCAATCGGGAGCTCGATAAAAGGGGCGGCTTTTGCTGTAGATATAGGAGTTGATGCGCTGCGTGCCTGGCTGAGGTGATGAAGGTTGACAAATCTTGGCCCAAAGGAAGGCAAAAAGCGAAAGGCTGAACTAGAGGTGGCGCCAGCTCCACAGTTTATGATGAGTCAGCCATTCCGCGCCCCAGCAGCTAAGGTTCCCTGTGGCGATACAAGCTCTTAGCCACAAGTCTCCATCCAGCACCTTCCATCGAATGCAGCCTTGTCATACTGACACTCTTTAGCTCAGTGAAAGCTCAAGGGCAACACAGGAGCCTCATCGTGGCCAATTCTGGCCGTCACTGCCAATTTATTTCCCTCTGCTTAATGATACATCAACATGTGATGTGCTTAAACCATGGTTGTTGAGTTTGTCCGTATACAGCATGGTCGCATAATTCTCGAGCCCAACAACGAACAACGTTCAATTGAGACAGGTCCAAAGGTCAAGACAAGCACAAAAATGAGAGTAACTTATCAAGCATCTGTATTTAAATATCTATCAGAATGCTGCCTTTCGCTGGGTATCTCCCATCAAGGTCTTGACAATCCCTGGGACACGGGCCAACTCCATTCTCCAACAAAAGAACAAACAAAAAAATATAATCCTCGCTCGCCCAGTCGAGTTTTCTTATACATGTTTACAAACCAACGCCATACTCAAAAAGCTTTCAATCGCTCAGTCAAAACACATCCATCCAAACGTTCCAACCGCACTCGCAAGCACCAAGAACGTCAGGATACCCGCTCCCGCCCGATCCGCCGTCGTAATCGGCTCCGGCTCCGGATTATCATGCGAATCCTCTCCCGCCTTTGGATCACCCTTCGAAATACCACCCGTGCTGTTCGTCGCAGGCGGTTCCGCATCACCAATCAACAGACTCGACACCGCAGCCAGCACATTCATCTGCTCGCCCGCACCGCTCGTCTCGTCAACAGCTGGATCTACGAATTCACCACCGCTCCAGTAGAAACCGCATTTGCGACCTGAATCTCCGCCTGTGCATTGCTTGACGGCTGCTTCGGTTGATGTCTGCAGCACGGGGAGGATGCGCTCTGCTGTAAAGGGCGCGACTTGTGTTGTTACGGCGAGCCAGCGGTGCACGTAGCCCTTGAAGGATAACATGTCGGTTGAGCAGGCGCCCTTGCGGCCCTCGCAGGGGACTTCGTACATGATGTCCTTGGGGAAGAAGTTCTTGAGCGTCGCGTCGAGGAGCTTGTCGATGCGGTCCTCCCATACAGTGGAACCGTTGGTCTGCGAATGTAAGTGCATGTTCTAGTGGAGAGGTAGGTGGACTTACAAAGTTGTACATGAACGCAGCGCCCTGGATGAGGATGGCGGCGTTGTAGGAAAAGGTGGCCTTGTTGATGTCGGTACAGTTCTTGCCGACGTGTCCGCCATCATACACCAGCCACTTTTCGTGATCGATGTAGTTGACGCCCCAGAGCCACTCCCACGTCTCCTCAGCGTATTTCGCATACGTTTCATTGCCAGTATATCGCGCAAGACGAGCCCCAAGGTTAAAGAAGCATCCGTTAGCAATCGCTGCTCATGTTAGCTACTCCCTCCCCATCATTCAATTCCAGGACAAAACGCACTGTTCTTGTAATCGTATCCAGAGTTGGTAAAGGGAATCTGCCATCGCATTCCACCGTTACACTCGTCATCGTGTCGCTCTGGCTTAGCCTGCGTCGTCCATACGGCCTGTGCGAGGGCGAGCCATTGGGGCTGGTCGTCGGGTGGGTTGGGGAATTTGTTCTCTGCTGCGAGCATGGCGGACATGCCCCAGAAGCCTTGGTCGTCGTTTCCGAGGGATGCGCTGTGGTTGCTGGGCATGTAATCGTGGCCATCGCCTGTTTGGTGAAGCATGCCCTCCATCACTACGTGGTTGTAGCTCTCGTCGCCGGTGAGCTTCCAGTAGTCTGTCCCCAATTAGTCTTCAATTTATTTTAATGAGGTGTCAATGCCGACGCACCGATATATGTTCCCATCATCGCTCCGCCTTCCCACCAGTAGTAGTCGCCCTTGTATTCCGTGGGAGGACCGGGCAAGATACCGGGAATCATGCCAGTCTGGTTACCGTCATATTGCAACATGAGATCATACGCAAGTGTTCGCGCCGATTGCTTAATCTCATCTATTTTACGGTCAGTACTCCTCCTCCATCTACTGCAGTCGTCGGCATCGTACCCTTTGTTCCGATCTTGTAATACTGTGCGTCGACCGATTGAACGAGAAGACCTCCCAGAAGCACAGCCTGGGCCACAAACGCTGTCGGCGACGAAAACATGGTGTCGCCGAGATAAAATATGAATCCTCTACAAAAATCGGTGTCGATATGAGGCGATGTCGTGATATGGTGGTCAATCGAGGTAGCTTGTAAGCGAGCGACACAAGCATCAGACCTCAACTGAACTAAACCCTCCCACCAAAGGAAGACAGGACCGGAAAAGAAAAGTCCAAATGGGATTTAAAAAAGAGTGTTTTCGATGTCAAACTTTACAGTCAAAAAAAGCGAATGCAAAAGGTAAGAAAGAAAAGAGAGATCTGGGTAGATCGAAGGTGGGACGGAAAGCCGGGGATCTATTCTTTACTACGGAGTACGCACATAACTACAAAAAAACAAGGGGGAAAATGCAAGTTTATTGGTACGAGCCAAGTCTCTGGGCATCGGGGCAGTGCAGGCGCTGCGACGAGGAGGTGTATTTGCTTGGCGGGTTTTAGAGCCTATCGACGAGACAAGAAGGTTGAAGGGCCAAGACGCCAGTGACATGGGGTGTTTTTGATCATGACTTTATTGGCAAATGGTCAGGTCTTGGCGAGGGGGGAGCCACGTAATTGACATTTGAACCTGATTTGCAGTGCATGATGAAATGAAAGTGAACTGAAGTCTAGACGATAATTATGAGAGACCTCGTTAGAACAAACACCACGAGCTGGGGATGAGACAAAGTGAGGTGAAGTCCATCGCAATAACAAAGAAAGCCAAGATCTCCTGTGCTAGAGTGAGATTTGAATGGGCCACGCAAGCAAGCCCTTGCACGATAACAAAATACCCTTCCTCTCCCACAAATCTATGACAGTTACAAAGTACTCTTCTAAAAGATTCCCCCCTTTCACAGAAGAGGGCGCTAAACTTTAATGCGCCAGCTCCACCCAATTGGCCCAGCCCCTGGTATGCTTAAATATTACCTTATTCTTCCTCCGCGACCACTGAAACACGGTCGCTGCAAGGAATCAAGGTTTGACGTGCACGCGAGACATTTTTGACCATGAGATACTGGAATGAGGAGTGAGCTGTTAATACAGTCATTGACATGTTCGTTCATTGACTGTCGAGAAATCAGGCTTCGTGCATTAGTGCTAAGACCTCGTGATGCTAATGCCCAGTTTTGATCAAAGGGGCTTCTTGGCAGACCGTCATTACTTGGCGGGAGTAGGTATGTAAACAGCATGACATTTCCCCCCGTCCCCGAGCGTCCCGGCTCCTCACAGTGCTGTAGAGTCCACCTCACATGCCAAACTGTCACTGGCGCTCGTATAAAATACCCGTGTGGTTATGTATCCCAGCAACGAGCTCTTTGGTAGAGAAGGGGGCTAGAGGGGGAAAAGTCAATTGGTACGCGCCAAGCCAAGACAATACGCGTGTCGTCGGTCTTGGGTTTTACCACCGTTTCTGAAGTGGTGAGCCGGTGTTCATCTTGTTTCAGCTTGGCGAACGCCTCAATTGACTTTTATTTCGACGATCGTAATTTGCAGTTTTTGGTGAATATATATTGTGTCGACGCGTCTTTTTGCTGTCAATGAGGCCTCTTGGCGCTGGTACTGGTTGAGATAACTTAAACGCCTGTTGTAATTGGGTGCTTTATTGCGGGATTAGATTGAGAGGTTGTTCCCCGGCCACGGCGTCAACTTCACGGCGCTTCTCTGACGTATTGCAATTTGGAGGTTGGGAGCAGCCACATTTTTTATCGTGTTGAGGAGGTCCAGCACAGGCTTCTAGAATTGGTGTGTGCGACACTAGTGATCTGCTCCCAACGGTTGGACGCGCATCATTTGTGGAAACGGCCAGAACGGTCTGCGGATAAGTGTGCAACATTGATCCTACCTTTTTCGCATTCTCATGTATCACGAAACTGATACCTTCCGGGCGGTCGTGAGTTGGGAGATGAGGCGACGTATTTGAGTTCTGTGGTTTTCCACTGAAACTAAATTTTTGGCGGGGATCTTCTGGCGCCCTCAGTTTTCTGGTGTTGCGGCGAATGATCACATTGAGCCACCGGTGTTCAACAACGTCAGAAGAGGTGAATTAGTAGAAGAGCATTTTAGTAACTGCGGTATTGCAGAGTGGAGGTGTTGACTGGCCAGAGATAATGAACGTTTCTTCACTGAGAGTGCATCTGTGTATTGTGCGACACCGTCATAAATGGGCAAAGCAGATCGAATTTGGATGAGACTGGTTACCAAACACAATACAACATCACCACTGCGAGTTTCGTTTGACGTAAATATGTGATTGAAAAGCGTTTTTGGACATCAAAGGAGTCTATACCAATGGCAATACCTTGCTACCGACACCGCCAAAAATTGAGAATGTGCCATCTGCAGGGTAACCGGGCTTATTAGACTGCTAACATCCAGCTGGTTCAACAAGGCCCCACGCTCCATTGACCAAGGGCCATTGACGGCTGCTATTGATGTTTATCAGTCGGAGATATTATAGGAAACTCATTCAATGCATATCATCTGATTAGGCATTACTACAGCACTGGCTGTCACCTTGAAGCGTCGGGTTAATATTCCGTCCAGACATGTAATGAGTAACTTTGACACGACAAACATTTTGGCTAACAGGTATCAAACCGACATGTTACGGCTCGCTATTGTCATTACCTGTTCCAAAATCCGCAATGATACTGGCTGTTATTACTGCGCGTGCCATGTGATGCAATGATGATTGCGTTACAAGGTGCCGAACCGTCCGGCCGAAAGCCCGACGGCACTCGGCCGACCAAGCGATGGATGTCACACTTTCACGTCGGGAATAATTGACCAATGATGCTAAATGCGTTCATGTATTGTGACCCCAGGTCTTCCTTTCCATCCTTCAAATATGTACAAGCAATTATTATACGTCAAACCACCTCAATCCAGTGTCGCTCGCTTATTTGGGGAGAGAAGCAGGAGCATAAGACTGATCAGGCTTAACAATCTTAGCACCAGCAAGCTGCTTATCCGTATAAGCAGGCCAGATGATCTGACGCTTCGACTTGGACACAACAGAAAGCGTAGTGAAACCATTGTCAGCGCCGAACTGGTCGCTCCAGCCAGAGGTGATGGTGAAGTCGCCGCATGTGCTAGGTCCAGCGCTGCGCTTCTTGCTCGCGCCGGGACCCTTGACGTCGTAGCGGCACTCATAGGGCTTGCCGTCGCCCGTGTCGATGCCGAACTTCCAGTTACAGATGGAGTCGTCAGAGCGGCAGTACCGCTTGGCGTCGCGGATGGTCCACTGGGGGGTTGAGGCCATCATGTTGACGGACTCAGCGGCGGGTGCGGCTGTGACGCCGGTGGCGGCGAGGAGGGTGAAGACTGCGGCGGAGAACTTCATTTTGAGTGTTTGTTTTGAGTGGAAGTGCTTTTGTTTGTAGGGGAAGTGCTTTTGTTTGTGTGCAGATGAGATGTGTGAGTGTGTGATGAGATGAGATGGGATGAGAAGAGAGGCTGAGGGCTGTTTATATAGATGTTCAACACCTCTGGTCTAAACTTATGACATAGAACCTCCAGCTCAGTCCCACAAGCTATCCTGATCCGTGCTATACCTCACCGCGAGCTCCAAGTTTCATTTTACCTTGCAGTAGAGACCTCGTGCGTTGAGCAACACGAGGTGATCGACAGGCCGAAGCTGGATCTCGTATTCCCAACCCGCACCCACCGACAGACATCAGCCGATGAACCGCACCGCACCGCAGCGGGAGGCGTAGAAACTATGCATAAGCATAAAGCGGCGCAGAAGAAGCATAAAACGGTAGTATTATTCTTTAATTGCTACCTCGTGACTGTATCTATCAGCGCATAATTGAAGCAGAAGCTCTCGTATTGAAGTGATGCCTTTGCTGTGAAGTCGGGCCCCATCCCCGCAAGAAGGACAAAAATAGCAGATGGAACCTCATCAGATAATTCTTCCGTTAGGTACAGTACAGTATTTCCGATCTTTCCGTCTTGTTCTACGTCAGAAACTGTGGAGATGCTTATGATCAATCCATCGCTCGATGCAGCATCTCGTCTTACTCGAATCTCACGTTACCTTCACTATTCCTTTGTCAATGCTGTGCTGTAGATGCGCAACGTTAGTAATGAATCCTTTCACGCCGTTTTTTTTTCTACGCCACGATGCGGGAGCAGCCCTTCTGGGCTGACTGCTACAGCGGGGGTTAGCGGCACACCACGCGCTAGAACCGTTCTATATTCTATTCTTAGGCCCAACACTTAACAATTCTCATTCATTGCATCCATCTTCAATAGGTACCTACATCCGAATCACTTCACATATCCAACGTCATAATCGATCATCTTCTAGAAAATCTCCGCCTGATGTGGAGATCACAAATCGCACCATCATTTCCCCCTCTCGTGTAGCTAGCTGATTACACGGTGCGATCAACCCGGCCCCTCTCGTATCCTCAGACCTGCAGTTCAAATCTCACTGTACATTCTCATATGCGCATCTCTTCTGCAGGGATTTTCCCATCGTGTACAAAGAGTATACCGCTTTTGGCGGATCTGCATCGGCGCTGACATCAACAGAGCGAATCATCACCGCGAGAGGAACAGCGTGACATATACTGCATGCAGGGAGTTCATAATGGTCCTGATCTTTTCCTCTTTTTTCGCATTTCTACCACGGTACTCTGTCTTTTTCATAACTACATGTCCGTCGTCAAATCACACAAGACTTCATAAAATACCCCGCCCTTTTAGCTTAGCTTAACCCTTCTGGCCACCTGTGGGGACCTTGAACAGGACAGCTCGGCCGTCGGGTCCTTGGCCAAGAGCCTTGTCCACACGGTAGTATCCCTTGCGCTCCAGCTGGATAAAGTCGTTCTCCTTAAGGCCGGCGATGCTAGCGTCGACCAGCGCATCGACCTTCCAGGCGGTGGTCTCGGCCAGGTAGTCGTCAAGGTTGTCATCCTTCTCTAGCGTGTCCTTGGTGATGAGGTAGCCAAAGTCCCAGAGCTCAGCCTTGACTAGGTTCTCGGGGTCGGCCGCTAGCCAGTGGACCTTCTTGCTGGTGGTCTTGAAGTCGCCCGCGAGGTGCAGCTCGAGGTTGAGATCCTTGATGGGTGAGGCGGACTTGTCGAGGCCGCGGACGATGGCGTTGCCCCAGCTCATCAGGGTGATCTCCTCGTTGTCGGCGAACTCAGCAACGTCGGCTTGGTCGAGGAGAAGCTTGGGTCCGAATGTAACCTGCTTGGTACCAACGTCGGGGTTCTTGACGTGCTTGGGTCTGTCCTCCTTGTAGGACTTCTCGGGTCCGCCAGTCACGGTGACAGTAACGGCGTCCTTCTCCTCAATGGCCATGTATCGGGGCACAACGGGGTCGAGCATTCGCTTGTTGATGGCCCAGATAGTTGTCCAGTCCATGGTGACGATGTTTCGGCTAGGTCCCTGCTTCAACATGAACTCACGGAGAGCGGGAACGGTCAAACCGCGACGGAGGATACCGCGAACGGTAGGCAGACGAGGATCATCCCAGCCGCTGACGCGACCGGTGTCGACAACCTTGGTGAGCTTTCGCTTGGAAAGGAATGTTCGGATAAAGTTGATACGGGCAAACTCCCAAAGGTTGACCTTGCGGAGCTTGAGGTTGTCGATGAACCAGTGGTATTGCTCGTTGCGGTCGGCATACTCGGTCGTTCGGAGCGCGTGGGTGACACCCTCGAGACTGTCGACGACGGGGCAGGCGAAATCGTAGGTAGGGTAGATGTTCCAGTCCCAGCCGGTTCGGTGGTGAGGTGCGGGCTCGGCGCCCTTCCAGTTGGGGAATCGGTAGATGACGGGGTCTCGCATGGAGCCGTTGCTTGAGTCAAAGGCAATGCGAGCGCGAATACAGTGTTTTCGGCCCAGATCGGTGCCGTTCTTCATCTCTCTGAACATGGCCAAACTCTCCTCAGCAGGACGGTCACGTCGCTTGCTGGCAAGACGGTTCTTGCGGTCGTCCTTCTGGACCTCGGGGTCGGTGTCATCGGCGTACGCGTTACCGTCGAGGATCATCTGCTCGGCAATCTCGTAGAGCTCCTTGAAGTAGTCGCTGGTGTGAGTGACGGAGACATACTTGATGTCCATCAACTCGAGATCGTGGAGGATAGAGTCCTCGAACTCCTGCTTCTCCTTGGAGGGGTTTGTGTCGTCGAATCGGACGAGGAGCTTGCCATTGCCATCTGGGGCAGTCTTGGCGAAGTAATCGTTGAGGAGAGCAGCCTTGGCGTGACCAATGTGAAGATAACCACTTGCGAAATGTCAGTAAAGTCACGCGATGCGTGTTTCGATGAAGAACATACCTGGGCTCGGGAGGGAAACGGGTGACGACACCGTTCTCGGTGTTCTGGAGGCCAATGTTGTAGTTGGCACCGCCGACGCGCTTCTCCTTGCCGGAGTTGAGCTTCTCCTTCAGCTCAGGGTGAGCATCCTCGATGAACTTGAACCATCGGGTGATGTTGGCGTAGGCACCCTTTCGGACGAGGCCAATGGCGACCTTGTTGGTGCGGAGAGCAGTCCAGACCTTCTCGTCGGCCTCGCTCAGGGTGTAGCCTCCAAGGTAGGTTCGGAGCGTGAGGTGCTTGTCAAGATCAGCGGCCAAGGGACCGAGAGTCTTGAAGTCGGCTGTGGCGAGCACTGGAGCCGCGCTCTCAGCGTCGAAGCTCATGATGGCGGGGTTGGAGGAGGGGAGGGTTTGTCGGTGAAGGGTTCGCTGTGACAATCGTGTGCTGTAGCTTCGTCTCGTTCGTATGCGTCTATCGGTATCGCTTTCAGTCTCGTCTTCTTCTATGCAAGAACGGAGTGGGAAACGTCTGGTAGAAGTAGGTCTCGTTGCCCCAATTTGAAGCCCGAGATTTTGGAGGGGTCAAAGATTTTGGCGGGGTGATTCTGATGACTCAGGATCTTGGTAAAGCACGTGACCGTATCGTGTGACAGGTCGGTCAACATTCCACGAATGCTACCATTGACTCTTGACCGAATATTTGTAAGGGATGAATACTTTATGCATTCAATTGTTTGTATATGTTCCAAAGTATTTCTGCATTTCGCTCAATCGCACGGGCAATTCGCTCACTCCGTTTCCATCGTCTTACTGTCACCCCACCAATAGCGAAGCCGGAGGAGCTTTGAGCATCGCGAGAACAACATTCCCATCCTCGAGGATTATCTCGAGAATTTTTACTGATGAGCCACACCGAAAAACGGAGAGCATCCGTATATCGGTCAATAATCACCTTATGTTGATGACGATTGCATGAATAAGATCTTGGATATCCCGGCGTGGCAACCCCAGACCAGGCCGGCCGGAAGGTTACCCGCCGGCTCAGAGCCGGCTTCTAGACCACCATACTCCGGGAATAAGCACCGGGTGTGCAGGCCTTTTGTGTCACCCCGAATTTGTGATTATATTTTGTCTACTGACTTCTCTAACCAATATCTCATAGCTTTCCTTGACAAGTTGACTATAAATCTTCATATCGTATCATGCATGTGAAGCCATGGATGAGCCAAGATGTCTCTTGCAGACACTCGCTGTGTAGGCTCGTATACAAAAATCTTGGATATCAAATCGTACAACAAGTCAACTTCCTGCATCGATATTTTCAGGAGCGACCCAACGATTTTGTCAACTTTGTCTGAGTATGCTCCCAGGTAGACATCATCAATTCTGATCGCGGCAGGTTTCCAGAATCTGTCGCGGTAGCATTCCAAGTATGGCCTGTTCTCATCCTTCACTCTTTCTGGCGCAGGTAATGTAGACTGAAGCTCCTGGAGATTCTCTGGCTGATCCCAGATATCGGTGATCCATTGCTTGAGCGATCTCGTGTTTTCGAGCACTTCGCCTAGGGGCTCGCCATTGGTCGTATCCGTCGTTGGCAGGCCATCATCATCGAATAGAGGCTCACCCCATGATGCCGGCATACAGCCAAGGTACTCGCTGACCCATCCAAGCATGTTTGCTGGACTATCGATGTTGGGAATGAAGAAAGGAGAAGAGCCTGACCTGATCTGTAGGATAGAACAACCCAATGCCCAAACATCACTCGCCGGGCTGGCAGGTTTTCCAATGGCTACCTCAGGCGCTAGAAAGCCTGAAGGTGTCCCAAGTGTTTTACTCGGGGGAGAAGAGGATAAGAATGCTTGATCATAGTCGATCAAACAGATGTCATCAAGTATGAGGTCTTCTGCTGACGTGAAGTCGAGATTGCCAACGACATACCTCGGCGCCTCTGCACCAGTAGGCTCACCCGATATCGTTCTGAGGGGATCACGTTGAGGTTCACCAAAAAGACGGTATATACCTTGATCGTCTAGATGATCAAGGTTACGGATGCGAAACACCATGTTGCTCGGGGTAAAGTCTGTAGAGGATCAGTAAAGTGAAGGTACGGAGGGAAATCCGCTACTTACCTCCATGACAAAGCCCTTGAGAATGAAGATGTGCGATAGCTTTTGTAGCTTGTGAAGCCACGCGACGCGCCAGCCGGGGACGAATCCTACTCTGTAGGTCTTGGGACATGGTGTTGCAAGAAGGGCCACAAGATGGTAGGACTAGACATAAATGCCGGCCATTCGGTCCTTTGATGTGGAAGAATCGCTTATAAGTGACGAATCTTTCTTCATCCATTTTCGAAATGATGCTGTGACACATGACTGCCTTCTCTTGCGCCAAAGGGGAGTCCAAAGCTGCCACAATCTTGAGGGCTACCCAGTTTGACTCCCAAGTGTCGTAAGCTAGCCATACGACGGAAAAGCCGCCATGGCCAAGCTTGTGGACAACTCGGTACCGTTTTCCGTCAAAGTGATCGCCGATGTGAACTGGGTGAAAGCCCCCCTTCCGATAAAACTTGGGCTCCTCTGTGTCGACAAATTGGATGGTTTCAAAACGGAATGAGTCGTCAGAAACATTTGATGCAAGGCTGATACTTTCATCAGTGGAAGGAGTCATCTTTAAGCGCCCTGCTTTAACTGTGAGAGTTGGAGAGGATCAGAAAAGGTGATGGGCTGACGAAATGAGCGGAGGGCGAAACCTCATGTTGTTGGCCGAGCAGTTAAATCAGGGAACAGCCTATCACGTGCGAGATGTCAAGCCTGAAGTCGGACAAAGAGGCCAACTTTGAGAGTCAGATGCCTATAAAAACAGATTTGTTTGTCAGCGTGTATATATACTTGCTCAGCCACTGCTGAAACTTACATGGTGAATCATCTTCTCTTTTGTAAGATTAGTCAGTAACTACACCTTAACATCCGAAAGTGCCATTAGCAGATCAACCGCCCCTAATAGCTCCTGTCGATTTGAGAGCACTAGTAGCTGTAGTAATACTATTGACAAATCTCATTCATCATACATGACCAGTAAGCGAATTTCAATGCTCTCTCTGAACCTCTCAGTATATATTCCATTTTGGATATCAAAGGAACAATGGGGCGCAGCTAGGCAAGTTAGCCATTATGAAAACTAGACAGCTTAATCTAGGCGGAAGCCAACGGTGGCACAGGATTATCACCACCGTTTCGTGCACCGGAGTACATACCTCTAGCAACATCAGTCCGACTATCGTGGCATTTGAAAACCCATACTTGGTCCCGCATTTGATCACTATAGTAGTACCAGCGATGTGCTGGGTGGTGATACAGGTTCAGCGACTCGCCGACGTAGTGGGGGAACACAAGGTCTGTTGGTTCACCATCCCTCGCGAGATCAAACGTTGAAAAGTCTCCGAGTGTGAGAGGGAAATCCCGCAATGGGCCAAAAAGAGGCCTCCAGACACTTTGATCGAAAAGTATCGTGCGGTTAGTGGCAGTATATCAAGATGTTTGAGGATTTAGGGGAGTAAGGTCGTGTTACGAAACGTGGCCTGGGTAACAGAAGTATGTCAACTCACTTGATCACCTGGAATCTGTTCTTAAGCAAATGATCAGCCTCGTCTCCAAGATGGTAGCGTATCCTTTGGGCGCTGGACGCTGGCGTCTGGTCTGGTTTCCGAAGCGGTTAGTAACAGCCAGAGGAAAGGAGTAAACTCTTACCGATGTGTGCCGCGACAAGAGGCTTTCTCTTACGACTGCAGCCGCAGCCCTTTGACAACGGCTGTGACAGTCTGTGCTACGCGTCCAAATCAGTAACCACTGCAATGCTGAGAGACAGTCAACGAGGGAAAAACTTACTGTATGCTCAAAGGGGACTACTCGCGAGGCGCCAAGCTTTGTAGAAATGAAAGCAACTATCTCAGGATAGTACTTTTCGCGGACAATGTGATCGATTTCAAATTCTTCGTTTGTTAAACTCGTCTCGTGGTGATCGAGTTCAAAGCCGTGTGTATCAAGGACAAAGTCAGACTCGTGGCCCCGTATATCAGTAATGCTGATGTCGTGGACTTGTTCGTGAAGAACATTGTGTTGTGGAGGGACATCTTTTCCGTCGGAGGGGACGGGGAAGTTGATAAAGTAAGGTTTTTGAGTGTCGTACAAAGGGAGACGCTTTAGATACCATAGATCTGTAACGACTTCAGACCCTGGCGATTGGGGTTAGCAGCGGAAACACAACTCTAGGTAGCGTAGTTCTGGTTGCAGCTTGGCTTGCCTTTGTTTTCCATATTGAGACAACTTCTATAATGAGTAAGGTACTAGATAGAAGATGTAAGTAGGTAATTAGTGTTGATGGTTCTGCTACTAAGGCAGGGCTGGTCTTGCCTGGTAAAATGCAGATGTACTGTATAAGAAATGGAGGACAGACTTATCTGTGCTTCTAGGCAAAGCCATGCACGCAGATAAATGAGTGGTTCCAGTATGACTGCTATGGGAAACGAGGCTCGGGAACAAGGAGGCTCATTATGTCCATGGATGCTCAGGTGTACGTACAGTAAGGTACGTGGCCACCTCAGCCCTGAATGCCAGTCCGCGTTATCAAGTACGTACAGTACCTACCTAGCGACAGTGCTACTCGCTCCCTTCGCTTTTGTTTTTGCTTGATCTGACGTCGCACGCGAGTTCATTTGTTGACCGCGTGATCAAGGCCGCGAAAGCCCAAACAAACCCGCGCTGGGCTAAGGCCTGTAGACCAGGAACGTTCTTACCTTACGTATCATATTATTGCTAGGTATCGTTGCCCTTATCGTTACCATTACCGCTACTGTTAGCGCTGCCGTGGCCGTTGCAAAGCTTGTTTTGCTCTCCGCTAAAAAGAAAGTCTCCATCATGAACAAGATGGAGCCGCCGCCGCCCTTATTTAACACTTGGCGACCGTCGACATCATCAAAGTCCCTTTAGCTGTCTCCGTCACGCCTATGGCTCCCATTTGTTGTTCTCATCGGAATCGTCTGGATATTGATGATGCGGATTGAACCTCCCAGCAATAACGGCCCTGTTTTGACCGACATTTCCCGCTCACAATGCACTCGCAGCAGCAGCAATGACATGGCGTTTTTGCCTTCGTCTGTTACCGTCCTTCCTTCAGGGTCCTTTTACTCTGACTATAGCGAACTGGTAGGCACCTTTCTAGGTAGTTTAGCGGGCTCGATGGACCCCCATTCTCCCTATCCCTATCCATATCCGTGCTATTGGCGACCCCTCCCTAACTTTTGCTGATAGTTTCCCCTCATCATTGACCTCCCAGTTGGACTCGTCCCAGCGACAGTTGTCCTATTGACCCAAAGCATTACCGACCTGTCAGCCCAAGACTTTGACGATATCCTCCACCGCTTTGATCAGACAGACGATGTCTGGGATAGCCATTTCCTGTCTTTTGTTGTCTCTGCCCATCATGACGTAGTCAACCCCATCAAATCCTGACTGCCACATACTCGCGGATCGATTGCAATCTCTTGGTACAAAGCGAGCAGTCTTGATCGACCAATCAAAGCTGGAAATCAATGCTCTGGCTTAGAGTCCCCTTGCTTCGCCACTGCCATGAGATTCTTGCTAGTGAGGAATCTCCAGATACTTACGCAGCTTCTGTGGCATCGATCGTTCAGTCGTGAGTTCTTCTGCCAATGTTCTGCTCCATGCTATGCTACGCTCTCCCTTCCTCGCCTACAACACATAAAAGCATTGTATATTCAGATGCAACAACCGTCTGTGTGTCCCACAATCAATCCATCGCCATTCCCTCCCGTCTCTATTCCCCACTAACCCCCGAGTTGTCCTTGAATGGTCTTAGAGTCGGAATGAAGCACGACATCCATATTACTGGCGCCAAAACATCTGCCTCCTCTCTGAACTATAGTGAATTCCATGGCATCAAGTCCCAGAATGCCCCTGGCCACTCAGCGATTGGTAGATCTCGTCGCCGTCGCCCTAGGCAAGACAAGCACGAGCCAGCCCGCTGACGCTGAGATCCGACCGGCCTTTCACGCCCCCTCACGGTCACGCGATCACGTCCCCCATTGGGAGTAGCGCTGGTGGAAGTGTGCGTCAACTGGCACTAGCCATTCCGACGGCTACGGCCTCCGGCCCTCCCGGAGAGCTAGGAGCGTTGAAGGAACGGTTGTTATTCATAAGTGAGTTTCGGCTACAAGAGATTGAGCCCCGTTTAAGTGACGTATCATGCTTACTTCGCCATTAGTGATCTCGACGCCATGGAGGTTCTCTCCAAGGAACCTCAGTGTACCTACATTGTCTCTTACCACCTTTACCCTGACAAACCCCTGACCTTCATACACCTTATCCAACTATCCCTCGTCGAGCGGGTAGGGCGCAAGAGATCTACGACAGGACAGTTAAGGTACTCGAGAAAGCCTTAGGCGTCACGGGACGTATTGTAGATTTCCATCAAGAGTGGAAGAGATCTCCATGGTCTTTCTGGAATACTTGAGGGAAGTCGTCTATGATTATATCGCTCGGGGTCAATAGAAAGAGCAATCTACATTCAAGTGTGAGTAACAGGCCAAGTTCGGCTGTCCACCTTATGTCAATCCTCCTTCCAGATTCAGTTGGTAACTTAGTATCACCATGACTGAACAACACTTCTCAATTCTGAGGTCTATAGGTCAAGAGTTTCAAGCCTTTACCAAGGGTAAATTCAGCTGCAATGGCATTTCGATGACACTATTCAAAATTGGGGAGCTGGATCGTCGTGACGGATACAAACCAGAGTGAGTCTTGCCCAGTGCCAGATGACGCTGATTTTCTGACGCTTTCTGCCAATATTCTGCGGCCTTCCTAAAGTTCAAGGTTGAGAAACAAAGATGAATTTGGTTGAGGGCTACGGCCAGCCTTATAGATACCCAAGGCTCGCCAGCTCAATCGTTTTTCCAGTGACTCAAATGCCAATCTTCTCATCTGCAAGCCAGAGTGAGGAGAGCTCTCGAGTTATTACTTTACTTATTGGCTTTCCAAGGTAAGCCTGCCACCAATCACTGATAACTGTTCTCGTTAGAGATTGACTCCACCAGGAATAGACATGCGCATCGTTGACATAACAAACAAGTTACTGGAGGAGCTTGGCATTCCCTAGACTGTGCTGACGGGCCGGACCTCACTCGATATGGACTGATCTGTAGGGGGGGCGGAAGATGGAAATGTAAAAGTTAGTACTCTAAAGAATGACATACAGACACCACTTTGTCATTACTTCTTAATATTATTTCGACTCCAAGCCAGAAAACCAACGAGCCATTTCTGAGGATACGCTCTATCTGGCGGACTTTGCCTGACTCGGGAACTCAATAACCGATCGGGTTTTTGGCATGATATGATCTCCGCTTTGGTTGGTTATCTTGCAGTTTTCAGCGTTTGACTGAGGTACGTCTCGACTAGTCACCGCAGCTGAAGCTTACCTGCATATACGATGTGGGGCAAGGTGTGCTATTCCGCCTATACCTTTCTTTCTGTTCATACCCGCGTTGCATTGAGGATGGCCATAAATGGTTCTGATGTGATGCCAAGACCAGGCTGCAGAAGAAAATCCAATATTCCAAGGCAATAAGTTTCTGCACGAATCCAATATTGCTTACCCTGCTTTTCAGCTCTCCTGTGAAGATGCAGGCTCGGCCGAAATGGCCAAAAGCGTAAAGATCAGAGAGATCGCCGCTTGGCATGCGTATCCGTTCATTCGTAGCCATGATCTAGAGAAATGCATATAAGAATGGCGAATCACTCATCACTTAGCACTCGATGTCTCTATCGCTTTCCAAGTTATTGTTGAACTTCTTCTCCTTGTAATGCCAACTGCCCACCCCTGCCTGTGAATATGTCTCAACCCGTGTCTACCAGACCACTCCAAGATGATCTGGCTGCTGCTGGACAGGAAGAAACGCAGCGACAGCCGACAGGGACCCTGGTCACAGAAGAACACCACACCGGAACCAGAACATCTAACAATAATGGACACGAGGACAACAGCGCACGTAATCGAAACAACTACGGGGAATCAAATGCCTTGTACAAACTGCTCAACAAAGTAGCAGACGAGACCGGTGCGATAATTCAACTCAACCTTGAGTGGAATAAGTTGAAGAGTATGGTCAACGATCCTTGTCCAGAGGATGAAAATAAAACCCCCCTCCATCTTGCAGCACAGAAAGGCTTCAGAAGTGTGGTCAAGAAATTACTCGATGAAGGTGCGGCGGATGTATCTGTCGGTGATGAAGATGAATGGACGGCACTTCATTTCGCTTGCTCAGAGGGTCACATAGAAGTGATTGATGAGCTACTCAGACATGGCGCTGACCCCAGGCTGACTGACAGCTTTGGGAGAAATCCGCTTCACGTTGCTAGCCGCGATGGCCAGGAAGCAGCTTTTAACGCTATCTTCAAAAAGTGCCCCGAACTTCTCGGAACAACTACGAAGGCAGGCATTACCCCTCTGCACTACGCCATTTTGTACAGCAGGGAACAAATAGTTGATATCTGTCTTGAAAAAGGCGCAGCTATCGATGTCAAGGATAGCGACGGCTGGACACCATTAATGACGGCGGTAGTGTTTAAAAACAAGAGTACGATGGACAAGTTGATCCGGCGCTTGAAAAAAGGGGTTAAATCAGAGCTTTCCACGAGTCTCGACACCCGCGACAATGATGGAAAAACCCCGCTGATGGTAGCGTGTAAGATACGTTGGAGTGAAGCGGTCAAGGTCTTAGGTTCGGCTGGTGCTAGTTACGATCTCCGTGACTGCAACGGACGTACAGCCCTCCACTACGCAGTAGAGTCTAGAAAATTGCCAATCATTCGAACTCTTATCGAAAATACGGATCCCGAGCTTCTTCTAGAGACAGATGTCACTGGAAAGTCGGCGTTCGAACATTTCGATTTCGACCAGGCCGCCAACGAAGAGTCCCAGCCTACTAGCATCACGGAACTATTTTTCGAACGTGTTTTGTCTGGATACACTAAAAAAAAGAAACTGGAGTGGAATTTAAAAGGATCAAAGCGAAGTAAAACATCTCGAAAGCTGATAGAAACTCTGACTCGGGATAACATTTTCGATGGCATCGACACTGAGGGCTTAGGCGTATTTGAGCTGGCAGTTCACTCAAGACTGCCATGGCTCCTCTGGATTCTCATCGACAAATTTCCTGCAACACAAGAGGCCCTTAAGCTAGTTCAGAAAGCTCAAGAACTTGCAAGGAACTTACTTCCGCCAGAGAGAATATCCAAGAAGTCGAAGAGGCTCATACAGACCGAGCCTAGAGCAGATCAGGACGATAAAAAGCCAGTTAGAAAGGACCCGGTCCTGTCCGACATGTTAAGCTACCTGAGCGACTTTATTGTGGCAGAAACCTATAGGCGAAGTTTATTTAAACCCATTAAGCCGCGAGAAAATCTTGAAGAGGTACTGCCCGAATTTCAAGCTACCATCACCCAATTCCTCATAGGTGGAATCGAGAGCTCCCAGGGCGAAACAAAATGGATTAAGCAATGGCGTTCGGTTCAAGATGTGATCTATAGAAAAGGTCCGGGGAGAATTGCCAAGGAAACGATGGACAGATGGTTTCCCGATTCACAGATTAAGGAGGACGATACCCAGATCACGACACGGCCTAAATGGATCCATCTACCGGTGACCAACGTATTACACCTCTTCCATTGGAACTCGAGATTACTGACTAATTGGACACAGATTGTTTGGATGGAAGTAAGCGTCGGCATTCAAAGAAGTGCAGAAAGGGCGGGCAAGTGTTGACATTTTACAGGACCTTATGAAGAGGATCTTGGAAGAAAGGAAATTATCCACAAAACATAAAAGGAGTGTTGCGTCATTCTTACGCAGCAGTTGGGTTCAAGTCCCCGATCGTACATCCGATTCACGACTGATGCGGCCTCTCTACGTCGCCAAACAGGACGATGAAGTTGACGTGCCGGAGACGGTTGACCCGATTTCGACTCAAGGCTCTAGCAGGGTTGACCCAGGTTCGATTCCTGGCGAAGTTGTCAATAGCAAGACGAAGATCAAGAGCACCCAAAGACAGAATGAGCAGACACTACCAACTATCTCTGCAGCTTATGTGAGTGGTTTTTTATCCTGTTTTTCTCGAGCTAATAGAACACTTAGATGCCGTATCTTTCCTTCTCCAAGTATACTGTTCGCCCACCTACTGATGAGCCAGAGAAGAGGGAACGCTTCTTCAACAAGCTGCTACAGGCCTACAAAGATGATGCACTTCACCGATCTGCTACGCTGGACGAATCATATTATCATTTTGGGTCAGATGAAGCGTCTAGAGAGGACCGAGATAACCGTAACAAGGAGCAGATTGTCACAAAGTACTTGAAGGGACAAATTGGAGAGTCCGATCACGCCTTTACTCTAATACGAGTCAAGCAGCTTTGGGTTTGGACCATTCTGGATGGTAAGTTGCACAAGACCATTTCCTATCTCATTTCTTAGCATGGCTGCTTAATGGTTTCTATGCAGAGTGGGTTGTTACCGCCACATCACATGCAGTTGACGAACTCCAAGAAGATGACTTGCCGAGAGACTTCTTGAATCATCCAGTCGTACAAGAACAAATCACAGAAGAAGCATCATCTCAACCTAAATTCGCGGCTCACATCGCAACACTTATTGCAAACTATTGCGTAGATGCTTATGAGAGAAAACGGACCAATGAAGAGCAAAACAGCGACAGTTCAGCTACCAATAGCCATGGTGGGGGTGAAAAGCGTACTCGCTCGATTCGCCAAATCTTCTCTGATACTGTTAATGATATTGTTCGTCTCACGTACCCATTTTCAAACAAGACAGAATTCGGCTAATACTTGCTCAGGCGAGAAAAGAGAAAGGATTGTTTGATGATTGTCTTGGCTTGTACGTTGACCCACAATCTAGTTGAAAGCCGTGAGTTGTTCCTGACCTAGTCGCTTATAGAATAAAATCGCAGAAGAAAGAAAATTCTGACAATCTGGGAGCTGTTATTAAAGATGCTTCGGGTTTGGCTTGCGATATCAAAGATCTTCGTGATGAACTCAACATCCTACGCAGCATTGCCAATTCTCAAGAAACTGTTCAAAGAGAAATGACTGGGAATCCTGAAACTTCCGCTGGCATTACGGGGCTCTATTTCAGGAAGGACATTGAAGAAATGGAGAACGTTGCTAAGCGTACACAGGAGAGTGTAAGCAAGGCTTCCATCTATGAGTAGTACAGAATCGGCAATGCTAACATCTAATATAGGTGGATACGATCCTGAGCCTTGCTGAAACTGAAATTGCAAATGATCAGGCACGCCAGGCTACGAAGCAAGGAAGAACCATGATGGTCTTTACAGTGATCACCATCGTGTTTGTAGGTGTATAAACTTAACGAACATAATCCGCATGCTAACAGGCCCTCTACAGCTGCCACTCTCCTTTCTTTCGTCCTTGTTTGCATTGAGTGACGTACCCTTCGCCCAAACCCCCGGCTGGGTTCATGTTGTAATTTGTAAGTCTCTGATGATGTGTTGCTGGGAGAACCCTCGAAACTGACAAACTTCCTCAGTCCTCGTTTCCTTTGCGATTGCTGTTCCCTTTGCGTCCATTGCTATATTTTCAGACGTCGTCGCAAAACAATGGGGAAAGATTTGGGACCCAATCGAGGAATGGTTGTCAAATCGCTGGCGTGAACATCTAAAGAGACATAGGGAACGGAAGGGCAGAAACGCTGCATCTCATGTTTGAAGCCAAGATCGCATATGGATTCTCGACGGGGGCTTTTATGGTTCTTGAATAGTGGTGCCTTTCCCTACCTACTGCAGCATTCAACTTCACGGCATCGAATCCTTAAATCTGCGATATCCTGAACGGTAAATTCGTAAGAAAAATGAATCTGCGGAGACCAGAATCGCAATTCTTTTAATTCATGTAGAAATGTTCGCTCACCAAGAGATCTCTATTAACTAAGTTTTCACTCTTTCCGACCTCAACGCCTAATACCGATCCCCCAGCCCTAATACAATGCTGTATCTGTTTTCTCAACTGATTCAGAGATAATGTACAAGGGACAGCCTTAAAAGTCTATCATGGCTCTCCGCCTGTTCTCAACAGCCCTTTTCGAAACTTCGATATTAGGCGCGATCAACTCAAACGCATGAGGCACGCCGGGATAAACATGCAGCTCAACAGGAACGTTTTGCGCAAGCAGTCTCGCAGCATACGTGATGACCTCATCGCGGAATATATCAAGGTCTCCGGTATCGAGATAGGTTGGTGGTAAATTAGCTGTACTTATTGCCCGAGCCGGAGCCGTGTATTGCGAGACAGGGGCATCTGGTTTTCCTGCTTGGTCTCCAAGAAGTCCCGTCCACCCTACTTTATTCTCTGCCCACGTCCAGGTAGCGAAGGGCCTCAGACCCTCATTCTCTACCAGATTGCGGTCGTCGAGCATCGGGTAGATCAGAATTTGCTTGGCTAGAGGAGGCTGTAGGTTTCGGTCACGAGCAATCAAACCGACGCCTGCAGCAACACCTCCACCTCCGCTGTACCCAAGGAGGGCGATTCTTGCCGGGTCCACGTTGAACTCATCTGCGTTATTCCGTAGCCAAGTCAAGGCAGTATAGCCATCTTGAGCAGGGATGGGGCCCTTGAATTTAGGAGCAAGCCGATAATTGACACTGAAGACAGGGATAGAAGTTTCCATGACTAGTTCTGACAATATCTTTGCTCCAGATTCCGCTGAGCCCATTATCATGCCTCCTCCGTGAAAATGAAGAAGAGCTGGTCCTGGGCTTGATTGGGAGCCCCTTTTTCTAAAGCTGAGGGCTGTAATAGTATGGCCGTCGGAAGTATCGATTGGGTGAGTGGTTTGCTCCACGCCCGGATGAACCACCGGTTTGGGAATGAAGGCTTCCATGGACGCTTCACGTCGTCTAGCAGAGCCCTCGATATCATCTAAAGATAGAGGTTCAAGCTTGAACATTTTTGCAAATGTCTCGTGGACGGCCTGAAACTCAGGGTCGTATTTAAGGGTCATTTTCAGATTCTGAGCGGCGTGGTTACTTAGAAAAGGCAGGTTATTAACCAGTAACTTTCAGGTGCGATACTTTTCGACCTTTCGGGGCTCAGAGGGGATTAAATAGTTTAGAAAGGTTGCCGAGGTTCTTTAATTGTTAACCTGATCTTGACTAGTACCATGGTATATCACCAACGCGACCCGAACCGAATCGGTGTTAATCTTCACTCATACTTATGAACCACCCAATCGATGGTCTCAGCAGAGACCGTTAAAGAGTTGAAGTCCATAATCTTACTTTTATGCCTTACTTCTATGCCTTTCTTCTATGCCTTTCTTCTATGCCTTACTCTTGTGCATTACTTTTAGGCCTCTTGATTTTAGGCCCGTATCCTGATATAGGATTTCTTAATATGCCTTAGTCAAGGCTGATCTCTTCTATCTATAGACTTTGGAACTATCCCGAGATAGCATAGGCTAAACCAACACCTTAACCCCGCAATCCCGGATTAGTAACATTTATCAACCACTCTGCCTTTCACACTCTCAAGATCCGACGACCACTGGCCGATGTTTGCGCAATTTGAACTCTACTCAGGAGGCTGGGTTCATGCAGAAAAACGCGTGAAGCATCGCCGGTCCCCAGGCGGTTGCATTCCATGTAAGGCCACAGTCTCATCACCGTGGCGAAATCACTGACACTGCTCCAGGCCGAAATCGACGCAAGAAATGCGATGAATGTCGCCCGATATGCGGTAGCTGTTTGAATCCTCGGGTCTCTTGCAGTTGGTGTGGCAGTAGCGAGCGTCGTAACCAGAAGTTCGATGTTCGGGCTGGTGAGAAGAGTGTGAGTCCTCAGCTAGAAAACGGCTCCCATGACGAGGCCAGCGGACCTAGCACACCGAGTGCCCTTGGTGAGGAGTTGATCTTACAAAACGGAAACCGCCTATCTTCTCCGATACACATTAACAACAGAGGTGTCTTCAACGAATGCTTCCAAGGCCTGCCCTCATGCTCAATGACAGGACTGCTCGAGGTCCTCGACCAGGCTACGTCGAGACTAGATCAAGGCCGAGAGTTCTCTATGCTAGCCCAGGGTTTCGAAGCCTTGGCAAGTTCTCGCAGTATGCTGCATGCCTGGCTCGCGTGTTCGGCTATCACTATTTCGCAGCTTCAAACGAGCTGGCGTATTCACGCTTTACAGCAACACAGCGATGCCCTGAAGCACCTTCGGTTGAGTACGCGGAGTGAGGAGAGTCTTACGTAAGATTCTAATATCGCGACTGTTCTTTTACTGCATGTATTTGAGGTAAGCACATGGCGCTTCATGAGCTTGTCGGAAGAGCTAATACAGCCTAGCTCAACTCCTCAGCTTACGGATATACTTCCGGATATTGAAGCTCGAGATGAAACACCATCCACACCATTGGCCAACGTCAAGCAAAGGATCATTTTTAGTCTGTCGGAAGACCTAATGGAGCTTAGTCTCGCTCGAAACTCAACCTTTCTCACTTTTCTTTTCTCATCTGGATGATCAATCTGCTGGTCATCCGAGGCCGTTATCGCTTCTAGTTCTCATCTTTAGTGCGTCGGAAGACCTGTTTCGGTTTGGTTTCCCCCAGGTTTGTCTGTCACCATGAACGACCGGCATTATCATCGGCAGGTTGGCTATTATCGCTGAACTTCTTATCAATAGGAGAGTTGACAAGTCTATAAAGTCTCCTCGTCGTCTTGAACAATGACTTCATGCACCAAATTCATCCATACATCCCCTTTAACAACTCCATCTGAATCGCCATGGAAGAGAATCACCCTTCCCACTCCGACTATGAAGTCGTGCCTGGAACAGTCTACCTCGTCACCCAACCATCCCACAACACCAACCAACACGGAGACATCATCCTTGTTCCCACTCCATCCAACAATCTAGACGATCCACTCCGGTGGTCCCTCTGGCGTAAGAGATATCATATCTTCTTACTCGTTATATACAGCACCGTCATGACTGCCCTCGGAAATTGGGAAAGTTCTGTTTACGTTGATATCCAAGATGCGCTTGGGACATCGATTAATCAACTCAACATCGGTACTGCTCTGACGCTATTGATGCTTGGTGTTGGAAATGTCTTTTTCACCCCTCTTTCTCATAGTAAGTTTCTTGACCTGAGTAGTACGCGTGCTAATGTCTGGTAGAGTTTGGGCGGCGCATTGCATACCTTTCTAGTCTGGCTGTAGTGATCGGCTGCCATATCTGGCTTGCGACTGCGCGGAACTCCGGTGACTTTATCGGTGCTCATGTCCTCTTTGGACTAGGGCGTGCACCATACGAAGCTCTCGTTCGCATCTCGATCGCTGATATCTTCTTTGCTCACGAACGAGGTTTTGCCTTAGGTATATACGCCTTCGGGCTATCAGCAGGCTCTTCAGTCGGTCCAATTTGCTCTGGGTACATGATCGAAACTCTCGGTTGGCGTTGGGTATACTGGTGGGGTGCTATCTTGTGCGGTATACTCTTTGTTGCTATCTTCTTTACTTTGGAGGAAAGCAACTTCGTCAGAGACTCGGAGCTGCCGCAAGATCCAGCCCAAGAGTCTGTTCTGGAGGCCATCCAGCACGATAAAGGAGAAAAGCAGTTACACTCTGCACTCACCAATGGTAGTGTATACAGAGTTGGTCAAGTTCTGGAGACAGACTCATTTCGTCTTCAGTACCGCGCTTGGGTTGTTCTCCCAGGAACTTGGGAGCAACTCGTCAGGCAAGTCTATCGACCTCTGCAACTAGCTTGGTTTCCAGCCATTGTTTGGGTAAGCTACAACATTTCTCCCTCAGACTGTCGATATACTTACCTAAAGTAGAGCGGTCTCGAGTACGGCGCCTGTGTGTCGTGGATTACCGTCTTGGGAACCACTACAGCTTCCATCTTAGGCTCGTCACCATATAACATGAGCAATGAGGCCTTGGGTCTGATCTGGCTGTCTCCTCTCATCGGAGGTCTTTTCGGGTAAGCTTCCTTCACAACACAGCACTTCTTCTATGCTAACCATCCATCAGAGCCTTGATGGCGGGTCCTTTCAACGACAAGCTTGTCCTGTTCCTCACACGCCGAAACCGCGGTTGGCTCGAGCCAGAGTTCCGTCTCTGGGTCTTCATCCCCATGGCATTCCTAATGTCAGGCGGTCTCCTACTATACGGCGTCGGTGCAGCTAATTCTGTACCTTGGATCGGTCCTGTGGTCGGCATGGGACTCGTTGGTTTTGGGTTGACTGTTGCAGCTGCGCTTACGATGGCCTATGTTGTTGACTGCTATAAGGAGGTTGACGGTGAAGCTATCACGACCGTAATCCTGATCAGGAACATCATTGGTTGTGCTATGACATTTGGTATTCAACCTTGGATTGACAGCATGGGGGTGCAAGATACTTTCATCTTGGTCTGTTTTCTGTCATTTATCATCACTGTATTCGCGGGGGCATTCATCGTCTGGGGAAAGAAGTTTCGCATTCTTACTCAGGTGGCATATCTGAGCTTCGCGGGAACTTCCTCTAGGGAAAACTAAACACTGGGACAGGGCAATTATTGAGTCAATCATATTCCCAAACGCCCTTGGTTATCTTGTATCTTTCTTATATAGCCATTCCCATAGCCAACTGTACTTTTACAAGGCATCATTAATTCCTTACTCCTTGGTCAAGTCCTTCAGAATCTTTCGACCTCTCACACAATCATCCTCGTGGCCAGGCTCTCTACTCGTCTCCTCAATACCGCCCTGAATCCACGCCTGCACAGCCTCATGCTCAAACAACCGATCAGAATACTCCTTCGCCGCACCATCCAGCTCAATACCAAAAGTCTTGACCCTCGAAGCGACAGGAGCATACATAGCATCCACGATCGTGAATTTATCACCCGCCAACCACGGTCCACCAAACTTATCCAGCCCCTCTTTAAAAAGCTCATTGAAGCGGTTGATATCCTTCTGGAGCGCCTCACTCGGTGTTCCAAGCTCAATTCTTAACCCAACGTTCATAGAGCACTCATCGCGAATGGCGTCAAAGCTAGAGTGCATTTCCGCAGCGGCGCTACGAGCAAAAGCACGTGCTGCTGCGTCAGTCGGCCAAGCAGCGGGGTATTTCTCCGCGATGTACTCGCAGATAGCTAACGAGTCCCAAACAACAATTGAAGTTTCTCCATCATGAAGACAGGGGACTTTTCCTGTTGGTGAAAAGGCGAGGAAGTCGGGTTGACGACGACCAGGTTTGAAGAGGTTGAGCTTCTCGTCGAAGGGGATGTCGAGGGCTTTGAGAAGAACCCAGGGTCGCATTGACCAAGACGAGTAGCGCTTATTGCCGATGAAGAGTGAATAGGTCATTTTTGCTCTGATTTTTGGATGATTTGACGAGATGAGTATCGTGAGGTTGGAGATGGCTTTTATGGTGTTGAAAAAATGCCCCACTGGAGGCTCTAGTGACTCATTGGCACGCCCTTCGTGTACTCCCTACCGAGTACAGGATTTGTAATCATAAACGAGTTACTGGTCTCTATCACGAATGAAGCAGGTGAGTAAATTATTTATGTTATTTAATATATCATTAAATATTTCCCTCTATACATTTTTATACCGAGGTAAGATGCCATATTTCTTCGTTTATGTACCCAATAAAAATAATGTCCCATCCTTGCAAGGATTCGGATCCTTTTCGTATATGAAATTGACTTAGACAGTGTGCTTGGGCGGCGCATAGGCTGGCACAGGTTCTTTTCGTCGAAGCATAGCGTCCCAGAGTGCAAGGCCAGTCTCAGCAAGGTGGATAATGAAGAAGGGAATGAGGTTGTACTGCCAGCCTCGCATGAGACGCAAGTGATGTTCAATGTCATTCCTCTCGTTCGAGTTGGTAAGGTCGAGTTTCAAAAATGCCGAGAACCAATTCTGAGGTGTCCACGACTGAAGGGGATATTTCTCATTATCATTCAGACCCGCCGCAACACCAGGGTTGATACGTTGTCCGTTATGATTATTCGTAACAACAAACGTATAAATAAGAGCCGTGAGAATAAGCAGTAAACTGAGGACGTTGAAGACCAGCCACGTGTTGTACAAGAATCGACTGAACTTCCCAGGGTTTTGTCTGCTGCGAAGAATCAAAGCGATGATTCCTCCGCAGCCGATGAGGACGAATGCTGTTCCTGCTGCGCCGTTGCTGGTGTGGCCCTGATCAACGATCAAGTTTGCAGGCTCGCCTTTTAGATTATGTCTTGTACCTCGGTACTCGAATGAGAAAGTTCCGCTGGCGTTGCCGTGTAGCCAACCGACCATGCTGGAGATGAAGGAGAGTTCGATGATGGAAACTACCATGAGAAGCCCGAGGGCGACGTACAGCAACGGTCGTACGAAAGCCATGATTTTTCAGCAACCAAATTTCTCTGAGAAATAAAAGAAAGAAGCACTGAATACTTTTTTTTTAATTTTTTTTACATTTGGCCTTGGATGGGAGATTATTTAAACTGCCGTGATGCCGAGCTCAGCCCTACTAGTGCTGACATTTTTCTCATCCCATCTCCATAGCGCGTTGGAAGTAATCAGCGAAGTTGCATGTTTTTACTGGTCAGCCCTGCAGTGGCTTGGCTTACGGAATAACGTAAACAGCTGTAAGCGTGGAGTTGCAGGATGCATTACACCGCCACTGATGCAGACATTGAGGGTGTTGGTGGTCCTGTAAATATACTCGTGAGGCTTAGCTAGAGCGCTTCTTTATTTTAGTTAAACTATCGATAGTTTGCTGGATAGCTCCGACGCTGATACTTGTTTATCCAATTAGGTTTTGTTTCGAAACTGGAGGGGTTTTTTATGGGTTTGTTCCGGCTTATTTGGACTTGTCATGGACCCCAAATTGCGAGATGAAAGTGGGCTCGGTGATTGCGAAAGGATGGGTGGTATTCCGCTTATGTTGACGTGGCCACCACTGGACTCTTGTAGCAATATTTCCGGTTGATCATTGTTTTTGCTTAGTGAGACGGGGTCAGCACTGTAGTCGAGGTTGTATTCTCAACCCTCATGATCGCCCAAGCCTGCTTTCAGACAAGGAGTTTGCATCTATTGATAGTATCCGTCAACTTGACTGCTCTTGGCGAGCTTTCGGCTTCTCAGCTGGTATCAACACTGTCGGACCAAAATCTTGGTCGAGGCCGGTATCTACGTTAACTCCATGCCTCGCTTTGTCGACTTCTTCACTCGTGGCGAAGCGATATGACCGGTGTTCTACATCATCAGCTAAAATCACATTATGTAATGATGCACTTACCACAAACACTGAATCTATCACCCTGCACCAAAAACGCAGCAATGCCTCGATGCGTGACGACCATGATATTCTTATAGCCCCCAGTCCTAGCAACATCCCTCAACCGCCGCCTCACTCTCTCGGCTCGTACCGTTGCATCATCCGGGGTATGCGGCGGAAAGTCCCACTTCTCCGGACAAGCTGAAAAGTCAAGGTTTGGAAACTTTTCTGCTAATTCTTTGCGTGAAACTCCCTTGTTGCAGGTTGCGTCGTGGGCTTCGCGGAGATCGGGCCATACTTGGACGGGAGTTTTTGTGCTGTGGAGGAGGTAGCGGAAGACGATGTACATTGTTTGTATGGTACGTGTCATTGGTGATACGATTATTAGGTCGGGTTGGATTTTTATGGTTTGTTGAATGAAGCGGGCTTGAGCCGTGCCTATGTCTGTTAGGGGAGGGTCGCGGTGGGGATAGCCTCTTTCGACGCTGGGTTGTTAGTGAGGTGAGGGAAGTGATGGAGGGTGATTTACTTGTGTAGAGCCTGGCCATGGCGTAATATGTGAATCGTTGTCATTTTTGGGTGGTTATCTGATATGCATGCGTTGTTGCTCTCATTGAAGATGGTTGCGATGGTGCTGTGAGGTGAGTGGGTGAGGGGTCTTGGAGTTTCACAAAGACGTCACGGTGTTAGCGCGCTGAGCTGAACTTAAATCGAGGCCTTGAAACTTTGACTCTGTGCAAAGGCTGGCTGACCGTAAACATTTTTTGATGCTAGAAATATTATTCTTGAAGAGACCAGTTAACGTTATGTTATATAAAGTTCATAACACCCAAATCTCCAGCCCTAATCCACAAACTAAATAACTATAGCATCTTTCAAGATAAATAATAAACAGAAATGGTCACCATCGACAACATCATACAAGACTGGCTTGCATGATAAATTGATGCCAAACAAGCGGATAAACGAACCATACTCGCTAGACAAGTCTCACTAAACTAGGTACTTAGTATGTTTACCGAACTCTTCGTTACAATAAATGAGATCTTGCCCCTACAGGGTAAGTAGACATCCAATTACTTTATATGATGATCCTGTAGCTAGTCCGTAGATGATCCCGTGATTGCCTTATATGCTCTACTCCGTAAAAGTCACTGGAAACAGTTAAAAGACTCCCTGTTATATGGCCTGCTAAGCCTATCGCGGCATCATACACCGTCCGAGGACCGTTCCCTGTCTAAACTGAAGTTCGATGCCCTTTACGCGTATAGCTCCATAACAACGTCCCCAATTCCGCTGCAACACGCTTAAGCCTGTAACAAATAAACCAAACGATCATCTTCAATTCGGCCCTTATTCCTGTCAATTAAAATCACGAAACCGATCCTTCTATGCGCGTCTTGCCAAGAATGGTGGTTTGTTCCGGTCTTTGCTGGAGGTGGTTTAGCGGATCTTCCCTTTAAACCCTTACCCATGAACGCAAGGCCCTGGATCTTTTATTTTTCCTTACCATTCCAAAAGCAATTCCCGCCCAATCCACATTCGGCACCGGGGGTTCAACTTCCAGCGATACACCCATCACCACCACTTTACTCGACAGAACTGATGAGCACGACGATCCGATATTGAGATTCACGAGAACGATAATCGAAACGAAGAAAAGCGGCGCTGAGCGCCATAGGCGTAGCGAGGCGAAACACCGCTCAAACCCCCGCGTGGATTCACTGCGACGCTTGCGGCTCTGGGCGAAAACGACAAGTGTTGGCTCCTTCGACTGCCGATCACCACACACCCCTCGCCCTCCTTTAACGCACGGCTAGACTCAACCACGAACGCAACCTTACGCCCCCAGGGCCAGATCCTCTCCAAAGCATGCCTCCCAAAACCCCAAACAACACGGGCACGCCCATCTTCTCAACATCCATCTTCTCCTCCAACGCCGCTTCCCGCCCAACCACGCGCGACGGCCACGCCGTTGATCCTTTAAACACAAGCAGCATCCTCCCCAAAGACCGCAAAGCTTCGTTCTCGCGAAAGGCATCGCTGTCGAGTAGACGCGGGAGTTCGTTTGGGAACGGGCCCAGCGCTTTTGTCACGGATGCTACGGCGCCTCCTGCGCTGCCGGATTACGCTCTCTCTGCTGCTGCGAAGGTAGCGCCTAGACCAGACGGTGTGGAGAGTGCAGCGGCGCCGGTGGAAGTTCAGATGTTGAGTAGGAGTGCGACGGGGTCGACGACCCTTCATGGGGGGATCGTGCCGAATACGCCGATTGGGATAATGCCGAATGGGGCGGTTGGGACGGCGGGAATGTGGCAGCAGAATGAGGCGGGGATAATGCATCATCATGTTACGGAGCTTGCGAATAAGCGCATCGCGACGTTGGAGTATCTGCGGAAAGCGTATGTTTGACCTCGAGTGAAGTGATTTGGGTGGAAGCTGACGGTGATATAGACATGAAGGACGGATTTATTGGTTCAAGACATATCTCTTCGAAAAGACGGACCTTACTCGCATGCCCTCCCTCGACGCTCGAAAGCTCGGTCGCAAAGCAACGAACCATCTCCTCCTCGGCCTCTCCCTCCCGACAATCATCGACCTGTACTCCTCCACATCGATCGAATTCCTCCGAAGCCTAAACTCCCTCCTCTCCGAATTCGACTCCTTCCAACAACTCCACGGCGAATCATCAACCGCTGCATCGCTCACCCGCGCGCGTCTGCCAAGCATGTTCCGTCGTCCAGGCGGTAAATCTCGTCGCTCGACATCAGCAGCTGACATGCACCCCATGGTCGACGAAATGGCTTCTCTCCCTGCAGCTGGTGGTCCTGCACCATCGGTGATGAACTTCGCAGCTGCTGAGACAGATCTCCTACCCGGAGAAGAGTATACTTTTCTGCTCACGCCTTCGCTTCCGTTTGATCCCGATTACTTTGAGACGTTTGCGACGCTGTGCGATGTGTTGATCGATTGCTACACGAGGTTTCTGGCATTGGTACCTTCACCTAGAGAGTGTTCTGCACCTGTCGCCGAACTCTTCACGAAAGCGGATTCGCGCGTGCGCAAGATAATTGTGCAAGGCATAGTGCGGGACTTCGAGGAGCAGAGTCGGAGTCATGTTAAGACGGAGGTGGCTAGTATCGGAAAGGTTGTCCTAGGAGGATTAATGTGAAATGGACTTGAATGCATGGAGTTAGCTGGGAGCGTGGTATCCTCATCGGATGCATGCTGGAGTTTGGTTCGGTTCTTGATACGTATAATGGCACGAAGATATGAAGCGTCGGATATCGTCGTCTATTCAGCAGTTTTGGGTTCCCTACAGCGGGTTCTGTACATGATAATACAATGTCTATGCTACAGTGTTGTACACATCTATTTCTTGCCATTGAGCTTCTCCTTGGCTTCTTCTTCGGTCATGAGGAGTTCAATGTCCTTATTTACAAGCCAGTCTTTTGCGCCATCCATGATTCGATCTAGCTTTTCACCGCCCTCGAGCACATTCGGTAGGTCGTGCACATCAACGCCTGCGCGATGATCGGTACATCGGTCCTGGTTGTAGTTGTATGTGCGAATCTTATCACCTCGTGTGATCTGCGTCTTGGAGAGCACGCTGTTTCTCAGATTTGACGCTTCCTCTTCACGAGCTTCTCGTCGCTGATCAGCAATTCGCGAACGAAGCAATTTCCACGCCTCCTCTCGATTCCGCTGCTGCGACCGATGATCCTGCATCGACACAGTAGTGCCCGTAGGCAAATGCGTCATCCTTATAGCAGACTCCGTCTTGTTTACGTGTTGTCCCCCCGCACCTCTCGCCCTCATCGTCTCAATCTTGACCTCCTGCGGATTAACGTAGAAATCACTCTCTGGATCGTCAAAGTCAATATTCGAGGCGCCGTTCTCCGGGAACGAGGGCAAGACCCAGACTGCGACGGCGCTGGTGTGCACGCGGCCCTTCGTCTCGGTGCTGGGGATGCGTTGCACGCGGTGCATGCCTGCTTCGCTGCGGAAGATGTCGAAGGCGCCTTGGTCGTGGACTTCGAGGATGGCTTCTTGGAGGGGGTTTTCGCCGGCGGATGAGGAGGAGTCTCCTGCGGTATCGGCGAATTCGTACTTTACCACCGTGTGGCGATAACCACGGCGCATGCACAGCGCTTTGTACATCTTGAACAAAGTATCCATGAAGTATCGTCCTTCAAGACCGCCTGGGCCAGGTCGGAATTCCAGCATGCATGGGAAATCGGCGAAGGGGTGGCGGGGCGTTAAGCTTGCTGAGAGTCTGCGGGCGAGGGATTCGAGTTTTCCTGTCTCGGAGGAGAGTTCATCGCGGGCGATGGCAGCGAGATCGGCGTCTTGGTCGGGGTCGTCGAGCATGGAGGTCAATTCGGCGACGGAGGCTTGAGAGGTCTGCCATGCTTTCAGCGCTTCAGCCACGCGGGATAATTCGCCGACGCGCTTCGCTATGGAGGAATCGAAGGAGTTGTTGAGGGTCTTTTGGAGGTCGTCGTGTTCGGATGTGAGGGACTGGGCGCGCTGGAGGAGGGCGGGTGCGAGCAGTGGTGAGGCATCTACGATGATTAGCGGGGGCACTTTGGGGAAGAAATTGAGAGGGAGGCGAACCATTGGTTGCAAAGCGCACGAATTGGCGCATGTGAGAGCGTGTTAATGCTCTTGTGCAGGTTCGGCATACCCATGGTGTTGCGGACATGCTGAGGAGGGGTGTTGATGTTGGTTTGAGGAATTTGATGGTGGTGAAATTTTAGAGGCATTCATTGGATGCCGGGATCTAACATCAGGTAAACCAGGGCTTATCTGACTTATTTAGTGCCCGGCTTAGACCCCGTCCCCCCCGATAGCCTCCCTGTCAGGATATGATATGGGGCCTTTTCTCTTTTGCCAGCTTCTCTCCTCAATTACATGATCTGTAGCAAAGGCCATTACTTAAATTCCACACAGCTGAGTTGGGGAAGATGCTCACTTTGCTTCCAGATAGGTTACTCATGTCGTTTGTCCTTTCAATTCGTTGCTGAGCGAGAAAAGTTTCCCTCCGGGCTTTTGAGGCCAAAAACGTACTTAGCAACAACAAGAATGGCGCACCTCCTGATGCGACACTCCTGGTCCCCATGAAGATAGATCTCCTGGGACTGGGAAACCAGGAGGCGTATTCAGAGAAATGTCCCAATGTCACTCTACTACCGACGAACTTGTTCGATTACTCGAAACTTCGATTGCGAAAGCAAACTGTCCCGGCTGACCTGCAGGACCATGCCGACTTTGACAGTGCCAGAGTCACAACGGCCAACCCACGGCTCTATGATCTTACCACTTCACAGCCACGCCCTCACGTTTTCGGCATAAGTATATCATGGACATTGCCACAGATGTAGCGATGGGAATCAGCCTCGGAAAAGCAAGATAAGTTTTCAGCAGCTGCTACTCCGCTAAACCGCTGGATGGTCGCGAGAGTGACTCGGAACGCAGCCAACAATGCTGGCTGGGTTATTGAAAGCGACGTCTGTCGGCATATAGACGACATGGGCCCTTCCGTTAACCTGATGACAGACGTATCTCAGTATATCCGCGCGCCTGAGAAGCCGACAGATGAGCGTATCATTGACCTTCAGGGAGAATATTTCCTTGGTGAGCAGAGGAACTTAGAAGACTGGGCCCAAAGAAGCGATTTTTCCACCGTCGTTCGCGTCAAGCCTCTCAAGGCCAACAGTGCAGGCAACATTTTGTTCGCAGACTACCAGCCTCATAACCCCAATGTGTTCAGTTTCCACGATCCCTTGAACGATATACCTGCCGGTACGGAGATCGGTGATTCGGTGATTGGGTGGCACGCAGGCATAAGCGAAGATCCATGTATGGATAAAGCTCCTGACATTACCAATGGGAAGCTCCTCGCGCAACTGAACATGGTGTTGGAAAAGACCAAGATGGACCAAGCTGGCGTGACGAAATGGACAACATCTCAGGATCCTGCTCGACATATCTGTCATGGAAGCACGTACAGTTTGTTGAAATGGGACCCCAATTCAAAAACCATCGATGTGCGTGATTTTCAATCAGCCGGCCCGACTGTTCAATGCGTATCCGAAGCCGGGGGAGACTGGCCAAAGCACATGGAGGCCTTGCGGCGAGTGGGATGATCCGGTTTGCGGTTACATCAAGTACAACAGCGCCGATCTTTCGTTACAAGTGTTCACATCTGCTGGGGACCTTCGTGCAGAGATCCTGACTTCTGAGGGCAACACCGCCACAAGAGTCGCACACGAGGACCAACCTCCCATGAGCGATGGCCTTTTCGAGCCTCCTGTGACGGATACTGCCGATCAGTGGAAGATGGATATCTTGGACGGCTTCATTCAAAGTTTGAGGACAAAACACTATGCTCTGCGTATGGTCGAGATACTAGGCGATGCTTTCAGCTGCATGGCACCTCCTGCAGAATCCTATTCCAGCGTCATGAACGCCGCCTTTGGTCGTCCTTTTGCGTTGGCCATCGCTGGATGGTCGATTGAACTGAATCACGAGGAACTGCAGCCCCAGACGAGCCTTCGAAACCTCGCTGGGAAATCCTACTCTAAGCTTTCTGACTACGACCTGCCTCTCCATCTTGGACTGAAAGAATACTCCGACGATGGTCTAGCCGCGTATATGCCTTTGCGGTCAGACGCCCCAAAGCAGCCAGACTTCGGCAAGATCTTCACATTTTCGCCCAGCGGCGTGCCTGAAGTCGGCCTGAACGAAGACTTCGCATGCCACCCAATACATCCTATCTACCCTGCCGACCCTGAAAGCCCGTCATGTCGACTTGTTCCAAGATGGCCGCCTACTGGAAGTAGATGACATTATCAAAAGACGGCAGGAGCAAATACTTCCCTTCTGTCTCTTTGTCGATATTTTTTACCCCGTGAAAGCCCAGACGGGTGTCCTCCCACCATCAAGCCTAGCGCTTCCGGACTGGGCAGTGCAACAAGCGTTGCGGAAGATCAGGCTGTGCTACCGTGCGAGACCGTTCCTATTCCAAGAAGATCGTCTTAAATCACTGAACGCGACGGCAGTAGAGGAGACTCCAGCACCACCAGCTGCTGGTGATTGGGTACACATTCCGGTCGTGCCGTACGGAAAGTGGTCTTGGTTGCAGCCTTATCTTGTGGAAGGTGACATGAAGTACTGCAGAAGAGATGTCGACAAGGCCGAAGCAAAGGGGGCTGTTCTTGAAGTGCGCAAGCATCCATTCACAATGGCTGATGGCATCATGGCGTTCACGGAGCCATTTCTCCACGACGCTTAGGTATTTGAGCAAGATATGAGATATAGTGTAATTCTGTTTGTTGCTTTGCGTAGTCTATACTCACGATAATGTGTTTGCTGAGTCGTGTGATGCTATCTATATACCTTTATGTGTTTAAATGTCACTACGAGTATCTACAAACAGACATTGTTTGATATTTAGTTGAAATCTAGGTCTGTATTATTTGCTACTCTATATGTGAGCCGCCAGCTTCTGGTAATAACTTGGTCGTTGTTTATATCTCTTTTGCGAGCATATATACTCAGGCTCGTGACTATTAGTATCTCCTTAACCTCCTGTATCTTGCTTACTATACTGTTGCCTGTATGCTCGATGAAAGTTTATAATATAACTAATTATATAAAGATCTATTTATTATTTGTTATAAGATTTATAAAGTCTAAGATAATAAGTAATTGATTAGAATATAAATATTTTAAATTAAGCTTTGAAACTTTATGCTTATTATTGATCTCTTAAACTTAAAGCCTTTCTAGTCGGATATAAATAAAAGAACAAATAACTTCCTCATCCTTGTGATCACGGATAAAAAGCTCCTTTGTTCTAGTAACCCAATCTTGAAGTAGACTCTCCTCCTCCTCTTTAGTATATCCCCCCTGTGATCCCACCTGAAGAGCCTTGGTAAAATATCCAGAGCAAACAGCCATCATCCAATCGATTACAATTTCTGCGTATTTGTGGCTTGCCTCCTGACTGGGGTTCGACTGAATCTTGAGCTCATAAAAAGCCGGATGCATAACATCATCTTCGAAAAGATCGTGAACCTTCCAAATCTGCGTGAACTCGTCCATAAGCTTTTTCACATCACTCAGAGTTCGGTTGTAGGTGGGCACCCGGAAGGCTTGAGCGACAGATACCGGGATCTTGTCCTGCTGAACCATTTGGATCATGGCGTTGCGACAGGCGTCGACAGGCCCGCCGTAATTCTCATATCCAGCAGAGGCTTGACCAACGAAAGAGAGGATGAGGGATCCACCAGATACGATTTCTTTAGAGCGAAGCTTCAGAAAGGTTGCGAGATCCACATGAGCTTGCCGCTGGAGGAGCTTGGACTCATCTTGGCCATCCTCGGTGGGTTGGGGAACATGATCGAGGTGATGGAGAGCAGCGAGAGAGAAACCGAGATGTGCAGATTTCGGTGGAATGACTTGTTGATAGAAGCTGCGTGGGATCATACTAATGAATAAGGGATGTAGAAGTTGGTTTTCAACTAGTCCGTCAGCCCACTCAGTGACGGTTTTGGATAGTGTACAAAAGTCATTTTCCGGGCGGTCACTGAAAAGCAGTTCCAGTGAACGAGCATGGATAGACTTCAGAATTGCTTCCATTGGTTCTAAACTAGAGAGCTATAAGTACGCGGAGCGCAACATCAAGGTGATAGCTTACGAGTTGTTCCCGTGGGCTGAACCATATTCAACGATAGCTACCCGAGTGGAGTCAACCTTGGATATGGCCTCAGCTGCGGCCCGGAAAAGCGGCAGGGCTTTGAGCATAGCCTCATGTTGAAGAGCAGCATGTGAACTGTAAGCGCCGTTACCCTGCATGGGGACATTGTTGACATGTGACTTGTCTGCCATTTTGAACAGTGGATAAGGAGGAAGAAACCTGGAAGAAAAGCTATACGTTGAACTTGATCCGGGAGAGCTCAGGGATTATATACTTGCACGCACTCCACGTCTGGTTAAAGCGGACTAGCTCCGTTCGATTACTAACATTGGCTGCATCTACCACAGAGCAAGTATGACCTGCAAACATTATATGGGCATATAGTGGGCGCGCGAGAAGAGGAAGCTACCCTTGTCTAATTATACTGTGTCATCTGTCGGCTCTCTCGCTTTACACTAGTTGTTACCTAGTGCTCATCTCATATTAATGTCTATGGAAGTTGCTCCGTGAGCTTACTCGCCACAATAAGAATACTCAGTCGGGATCCAGAAGGCTTTTTTGGATCTCTCACCTGTTACTTCTTCACTTTAGATATTGCCTTACTTTAAAACCTCTTCTTCACCCGAACCTTATAAGAGTCCGCCTCCAGTTGCTGCGCAATGCGGAACACGGTCGTTTCATCCTGACCCGGGACATATTCGAACGTGAACTTGCGCAGAAGGGTTGTTAGGGAAATATGCATCTCCTGAAAAGCAAAGTTCTTTCCTACACAAATTCTGCTCCCGGCAGAGAAGGGCCAGTAGGGCATAGCAGACGTCTGGTTCCGAGAGTAGATCTCGAGCCATCTCTCGGGTATGTACTTCTCGGGCTGCTCCCAGATGCTGCCATCAAGATGAGCTTCTTGAGTGTTGGGGAAAACAGTAGTCCCTCTGGGAATCTTGTAGCCAAGAAGAACTTCTTGCTTGGATGCCTCGCGGGGACTTCCAGTCGCCTGCCCAGGGATCAGACGCATAGTCTCGTCGATGCAGGCTTGGAGATAGGTCATGCCGGTTTGAGAGTAAGCACACTCGGTAGCCCGGTCGGGCTCACTTGGAGGATACCACTTGTCAACTTCTGCAATGAGCTTCTTCATCTTTTCGGGATGCTTCAGAAGCTGGATGACTGTGAAGAGCTCTGCGTTTGCAGTAGTCTCACTCCCTGCGGCCAGCAGAATTACACTCTCATCTTGGACATCTGAGGTGCGGAACTCAGAGCCAGGAGAGTCGTCACAGACATCGACAAGATGCTGGAGAAGGTCTTGATGCTTGACAGCTCCAGCCTCCTTGCGGCGCTTATCAACAATGTCGAACGTGAACTTCTCGATGTAGGGGTCTCGCTTGGGCAGAAAAGGAATGTATTTGATCCAACTGATGAGTTGCATCACAGCAGAGATTTTCATACCAGCTTTCAAGCGAGATGGGAGAGGATGACTTCCATTCTCGACAACGTGAAAGCTACC